>NW_027526204.1:9760000-10117500 GCF_048455015.1 Haemaphysalis longicornis
TAATGAAGGAGCCAAATAGGTTCCGAAACGTCGGGAACGCTTCGGATAAAGTCCTTGGTTAGAGTATTATATTTGTTTCCATCAAAAACAAGAAAATTCATGGTAAAGCGCTGACATTAACTTTGTCTACTGCGGTTCCTTCATGGTGACATCACTACAGGAACCAAAAATACAATACAGTGCATTAAAGGGGCCATTTGGACAACATAGAAGTTCGTTTCGTTCGAAATATTTCGTGTTTTATAGTGCCCCCACCACTTGACCGGCAGCAAATGATGATGAAATTCACTGAGAAATTAATTTAGGTTAAAAGTCTGATTCTCCCACCATATCGTGTGTTTTTGGGATGTCAGCAATGAAGCCATAAGTGCGTGTAATGAAACAATTTACTTCGTCACTCGGGTCTGCAGCCTTGCTAGCCATCAGTCCTCCCAGGTGGAGCTACCATACTCATCCACGAACTGTTGTTTGCCATTGCTTTGTTTTTGACCGCGTCTGCACCTGGCTTTTTTTCGTTACTGTAGAAAGTAATTGTTTTGGGAAACATGGGGTATCCTCGACAAACAGGGTCACGTAAGACAACATCGCCTATGCCAATCGGCCAGGGCCATGCAATCCAACTCCAAAGCGGCGGAGTGCTGTCCAGCTAAAACAAACATAGTGCACGCCGTACAATCAGCAGTGCGCATCGGTACTTGTATGTTTACGCGTATTTTCGTAACTTTCATTGTTTACTGCCCCATTTTTACTGCTGTAAAATGAATATGCATTACATTTAAGTGCAAATAGCTCGTTTGGCATGCTTATAAGGCCTGCCCTATTTGCGTTTGCTTTTGCCGGTCTCAGCCAATCGCACAGCTGTGGACATATGACATCATAGGTACTGCTGTGGGAAATGAGCTAGTGGGTCGCATGGCCAGTCCCTTTTTCCTAATTATATAGCTTATTCGAGTGAAGTGCGCGTTAAAAATGGTGTCAGTATGATTCTAACGAGGCAATCTGTCAAATGAAACAAACTTGTGTGTTGTCTGCATGGCCCCTCTAAGCAAAGGCAAGGCAGCCAATTTTTTTATTTCGGCTGTCTTCATGCACACAGTAGTGCTCTATTGCTGCCAGAAACTCATTACGGGACTCCTGACATATTTACAGTTGCAATAAAAATCAGAAATACAACGAAAAATCATTGGACACTCCACAATGTCCAAAAAACAAAGGAATAATGTGCGAGTGAGCTACCTAAAACACTGCGGCAGAAGATCATATTCATCAAAGCAACTAATAAAAACCATGGCTAGTGCATAGCCACTACGCAGCTCATTTGTTAAGAGCTTATGTGCGTCCCCACAAGTTGGCTGTGTAAACCCACTGACACCTAACAGAGTCCAAGGTTCGACGAAAACTCGTCAGGGGAGGGTTATTCATTGATGAAATACAAGCAGGCAGGCACTCGCCTGGTAACACAAGCAGGCACTCGCCTGGTCAAAAACAAATAAACAAATAAAGACGCCTTGGGGCCCCTACGGGCCCCTTGTTCACAATGAAGAGTGGGTGAAAGGTCGCGACTATCTATAGGTTCGGTGGCGCAGAGTGCGCATGTATATCTCGGGGAGATTACTCCGCGACCGGTTAATCGTGTTTTTAGTTGGTTCAATATGCACTGATTCTAAAAGTAGTCGTGTCGACAGGCGCTTCTCTGATGCGATTATGCTTGCGGAATCCTAATCGATGACTTGGTCAGTAGCCAGGTGATGATCCGCCAAGGCATTTCAGCTTGCATTGCCTTTTTTGACATCGTTCTGGTGTTATTGAATTCTTTTAAAAATTTCCAGTTTCACGTATGTAGGATTAGGAACGAAAAAGAGACGCCGACCAGTCCAAACAAAACGTACTGACGTTTCGGCTTCAAGCACGAAGCCTTGTTCACAATAAATGCATCACCAGAAGTGGGTCGTTTAAGTGGGCTTGAATAATCGCTGAAAAGAGCGTGCGTAGATCGGGTTTAGATTTCCGTCATTACGGTTGACTGTGCTTGATGTGGTCTAAATGATTACTGATTCCAGATGTAGCCGTGATGCTGTCACTTTTTCTGTAGTGACGATTCTTGCATTGTCCCAACCAATCTTGTGGTCATTCACGACGGCGTGTTCGGCTTTTATTCTTTACGTCACGTGCGTGCTGCTGCAGACGATTCTTATAATTTCCTGATTCCCCGATATACACGCCGCTGCAGTCTGCACAAGGTATCTCGTATACCACACTGGGGAAGCGCTCCTTGGGAAAGCGGTCCTTGACTCTCACGAGCTCATGGCGCATCTTTTTGGCTGGACCGTGGGCCACCTGGATGTCATATTCCCGTAGGATACGTGCCAAACATTCACTTGTTCCTGGAAGGTAGGGCACAGGAGCTCGCTTCATCGGGGCAGGAGGCACGTCCAGTTGTCCCCGTCGGGTCAGTTGGCGTTCCGTTGCGTTTATAAAGTGCCTCGGGTAACCGCAGCTAGCCAGGTCGTCCCGCACCTTTGCAGTGTCCACCGCCGCGTCCTCGGGCTTCGAGCACAATCTTTTCGCACGCTGCAGTAGCGTGCTAACAACAAACAACAGCCCTCTTGTGGGAAGCGGGATGCACGGAGTTGAAGTTCAGGTAGCGGCCTGTGTGCGTTTCCTTGCGGTACACGCTGAAACGTGGCCTCTGGCCCTGCCGAGACACGAGGACGTCCAGGAAGGGAAGTTTGCCATCGGCCTCCTCTTCTGACGTGAACTGAATGGCACGGTCCATACTGTTGAGGTGGGCCAGCAAGCTGTTCGCCGCGTCTTTCTGAACGACGCAGAAACAATCACCGACATAACGCAAGAACACTTGGTTGAGGGGCAAAGGAGGCTAGCGTGCATGCTTCCAGCGCTTCCATGGTCAGGTTCGCCGCCGTGACCGAAATAGCGGCACCCATTGGAGTCCCCTGCCTTTGCTTGTAAAAATGGCCCATAAAGACGAAGTGCATATTGTTCAGGCAAAAATCTAGAAGCCTGCGTAGTTCTGGCACATCCATCGGTGATCTCTCGGGCAACGTCTCATCAGCCTCGAGAGCAGCGGTGCATATGGTGAAAGCCAGGTCAATCGGAATGCTCGTGAAAAGGGACTTCACGTCGAAGGACACCATCAAGTCGTCTTTCCCGATCACGGTGTTGCGAGTCTTCTCGACAAAATCGAAAGAATTACGAACGTGAGTGGCCCCTTTACCGACGAGCGGAGCGAGAACTTGGAGCAGGAACTTCGACAGGTGGCCCATGTTCCAGCCAAAAAGATGCGCCATGATCTCGTGAGAGTCAAGGACCGCTTGCCCAAGGAGCGCTTCCCCGGTGTGGTCTAAGCGATACCTTGTGCAGACTGCAGCGGCGTGTATATCGGGGAATCAGGAAATTATAAGAATCGTCCGCAGCAGCACGCACGTGACGTAAAGAATAAAAGCGTCCGCAACAATGCTGTAGCCGAACACGCCATCGTGAATGACCACAAGATTGATTGGGACAATGCAAAAATCGTCGCTACAGAAAACGTGACAGCATCACGGCTACATCTGGAATCACTAATCATTCAGACCACATCTAACACAGTCAATCGTAACGACGGAACTCTAAACCCGATCTACGCACGCTCTTTGCAGCGATTATTCAAGCCCACTTAAACGACCCACTTCTGGTGATGCATTTATTGTGAACAAGGCTTCCGTGCTGGAAGCCGAAACTTCAGTACATTTTGTTTGGACTGGTCGACGTCTCTTTTTCGTATCTAATGTACCGTCCCAGCCAGACGGGATTCCGTCATGCTCTCGATTTCACCTATGTAGGATGCGTCGCAATCCTTGCATGGAATTTTGTTGGCAACTCCGGGAATCTTGATTTTTCTAAAGGGTCCTTCACGCGTACCAGCTTCTGATTAAGCTGGTACGCGTTTAACACCATATTTTAATTTTAACACCATATGTGCCAAACACCCTTGCAAGAGCTTCACTGATGCCTTGCGTGTAGGGGACGGCAGCGTGGTTTTGCCTGTATTCTTCAGGAACCCTTTCGGGGGAGGCAACCGAAGCCCGCTATTTTTGCATACTCACACGCTTTAAAGGGTAGCCGTTGCTGCGAAGGTCATTCCTTACCACGGCTAGCTCTTGCTTGCACAGACTAGGCTCAGAGCAGATTCGTGATGCGCGTGAGAAGAGTGCAGCGGCGACGAAGCGTTTTTGGCCTGTAGGATGCGCAGAGTCGAACCCCAGGAATCTACGCGTGTGGGTCGGCTTTCGATACACACTGGTTGTAAATCCTTTGGCCGACCGTCTCACAAGTACGTCGAGGAAGGCGATCTGTCCATTATTTTCTTCTTCCATGGTGAACTGGATGCTTGGAACACAAGAGTTTAGATGCTCAAATAAAGGCATTACGTTTCGGCGGTGGATCACACAAAAACAGTCGTCTACGTAGCTGACAAAGATCTTGGGGCCGTCTTGTACGAGCATAGCGCAGAATTTTCTAGAGCCTCTAGGGAAATATTCGCACAGACTACTGAAACGGAAGCTCCCATCGCTGTTCGAAACCGCTGGTCCGTTGAAAACAAAATATGTGTTCTGCAGGCCAAATTCTAGGAGACGATATAAGTCTTGCATCTCAGTTGGCGAACGTGAAAGCAGAGATGCATCGTTCTCGAGTAGATCCTTGCAACTCCGGACCGCGAAAGTTTGCCTGGGATTTGACCTGCAGAACACGTTTTGTTTGCAACGTACAATGTTACAAACAGCGGTTTGGAGCAGCGATGGGAGCTTCCGTTTCAGCAGTCTGTGCAAATATTGCCTCAGAGGCTCTAGAAAATTCTGCGCTATGCTCGTACAAGACGGCCCCAAGATTTTTGTCAGCTACGTACACTGTTTTTGTGTGATCCACCGCCGAGACGTAATGCCTTTAATTGAGCATCTAAACTCTTGTGTTAAAAGCATCCAGTTCACCATGGAACAGGAAAATAATGGACAGATCGCCTTCCTCGACGTACTTCCGAAACGGTCGGCCAAAGGATTTATAACCAGTGTGTATCGAAAGCCGACCCACACGGGTAGATACCTGGGGTTCGACTCTGCGCATCCTATAGGCCAAAAACGCTCCGTCGCCGCTGCACTCTTCTCACGCGCATCACGAATCTGCTCTGAGCCTGGTCTGTGCAAGCAAGAGCTAGCCGTGGTAAGGAAGAACCTTCGCAGCAACGGCTACCCTTCAAAGCTTGTGAGGACGCAACAATTGCGGGATTCAGTTGCCTCCTCCGAAAGGGTTCCTGAAGACGGGCAAAAACGCGCTGCCGTCCCCTACACGCAAGGCATCAGTGAAGCTCTTGCAAGGGTGTTTGGCACATATGGCATTAAAATTGCACACGTGCCAACGAACAGGCTTAAGCAGAAGCTGGTACGCGTGAAGGACCCTTTAGAAAAATCAAGATTCCCCGGAGGTGCCTACAAAATTCCATGCAAGGATTGCGACGCATCCTACGTAGGTGAAACTGGAAATTTTTAAAGTAAGAATTCAATAGCCCCAGAACGATGTCAAAAAAGGCAATGTAAGCTGAAATACCTTGGCGGATCATCACCTGGCTACTGACCGCGTCATCGATTGGGATTCCGCAAGCATAATCGCATCAGAGAAGTGCCTGTCGACACGACTACTTTTAGAATCAGTGCATATTCAACCAACTAAAAACACGATTAACCGGTCGCGGGGTAATCTCCCCGAGATATACATGCACACTCTGCACCACCGAACCTATAAATAATCGCGACCTTTCACCCCCCTTTCATTGTGATCAAAGGCCAGTAGGGGCCCCAAAATGTCTTTATTTGTTTATTTGTTTTTGACCAGGCGAGGGCCTGCTTGTATTTCATCAACACCGATGTAACCCGCCTGAATCACCACTTTATAGACATTGAGCAATTATTTGAATTGGTTTATTGTAGCAAGCTGTCTTGTTTATTTAATAATTTTTTTGGCATTTCCTGTCTCATTTGAAATTGGGAGACCAGATAGCTTTTACTACGGGCCATGCACTGGTGACAACAAATATTTGATTTCACTTTAAACAATTTTCAGTTATGTTTTATTGCTCACCAGCCAATGACCTGAAATATAAGAGGCTCCTAAAACATGTGCTGGCATTTCTTTCCTGCACTGTAGTACAACTAATCATGACTTTTATCATATTTTGTTCACAAATTGTAATATTAAAAAGTATTCAGCTGAATGAAAATGTTATTTCAGTAGCATGCGCAATCAACAGGGCCTCAATGACTCTCACCACGTGGTTCACTTGTTTCTGTCACAAATAACCTGATTGCAGCCATATTCCACCCAAGACGAAGGTAACATACCCTCTGGGATGATGAATATTTAAAATGCCTTACGAGTAAGTGCTAAGCACATGAAATTGTGGCATTAAAACCGAAGATCCCTCTGCGGCATCCTTCACTTGGAGCAGCGCTTGATCACAAGCTTCGAGAAGTTGAAAAATGCTCCATGCGCCGCTCCAGCCCGCAGAAACAATGCAGGACGCAAGTTGGTAGGTGGACCGTTGGCATCCTGCGATTGTGAAGATTTTTTTAGTAGATGCACTTCTTTTTCTACCACTGTTCATTTTTCCTTTAACAAGCAGCTGAACTCATGCAGGTTCTACGAATCATACAAGCATAATAAAATGCAGCAATGCAGAACAATTGGCAGGGTTACCTGAATTTTTCTTTTCTAGGAATTAAAAAAATGTAGGTAATCTATACACAACTACAATCAAACCTTTCAATTTTTACCTACTTCACTCCTAACAAGCATACATACACGTTAGACATGTGAGAAACCTGCTAAATTTATGCCCACAAACTTAATCAGGCATCAGAAATCGGCAGGGAACGACGTGTCACCTTCAAATGGCACTTTTTTCGTTCAAAACATGAATTGGCGAGAAAGACCCATAACTATGATTTGGTACCCTTATCTGGTATGGTTTTCAGGCAATGGTTACATCTCACTTCTGTACCTTCAGGTGGTGGAGATCTTTGAAAACTCATTGCGGGCAAGTGGGTTGTGTTCAAGCTCTCGTATCTTGCCAGCATATGCTGGATTCCAGCATTCCCAAATCAACGTGACGACTCGAATTTGGTGGATGCAAGAAAGAATAAGCACACGCCAAAGGCGTAGCCGGGGAGGTGGGGGGTCCCGGTGCCCCCCCCCCCCTTCATAATGTTTTATGCCAAGGCCGGAGTTATCTTTGTGGGTGTTCTTTTCCCCGGGGCTTCTCCTCCAAGCCGCAGTAGCGCTGAGGATCTAACCCCGGGTATCCTCAACCGACAAACTCAGCCTCCGATACAAAACTGTACATTTATTTACAGCCCGGTGGGCGACTAAAAAACAGTGCTCAGGCGGAGCTCGAAGACGACGGGCCGAGCTCTCCTGCGTCCGGACCGCGTCTCCCGATGTCGTCTCCTTGTCTTCATCTTCCCTCCACCTTGACGCTGGGGGCTAGGGAAGAGGGAAAAGCGAGTCCTTCGTGGGGGTCCAACCCCATGTGGTGGCCATTACCGCATCCGGTGCGAGCAGGCGCGACCTTCCTCGGGATGCGCGGAGTTTCAAGGCGCCGAGCGACACGTGCGTTCAATTTCTGTGCCGCTCGTCCCGGGGCCCGCGCCAGTTCGTGCGTCGAAGGAGTGCGGGCATGCCCGTGAAAAAGCTGATAGCCAGAGAAACAGCCTCAGCTGCGTCGCATGTTCGCATTCATGTGACCGATAAGCCCCTCTCTACTCCTTGCGTCACACAACGGTGTGTGGTAGAGAACGGCGCTTCGTGCGCGAACGGTGGTTCAGTAGCGGCCGAACGCGAGGGTTCGCACATTAAGGAGCGGAAGAACTATGAGGTTCTTAAATCAGCCGTTCTGAAGGGGCGGAGACTGGCTTCAGTTCAGCGTGAGCCTATCGTCGCACCGTGCGGAGACAGAGAACATCCCGGGAGCGTGGCCGAGCGTCCAGTAGCTTTGCAGGATGCGGCAGCACGGGAATCGCGTGAAGAATCGGATGCAGTTGGTGTCGCGCACACTGCATCATTTGTTTCTGGAGGTCCCCGAATGTCGAGTCCCAAAAATATGATTGCCATGGGAAGCTCCAGCGAATTGAGAGAGGGAAGAAGTGCAAATCAGGGTACGACC
Organism: Haemaphysalis longicornis; assembly: GCF_048455015.1. Lineage (NCBI taxonomy): Eukaryota > Metazoa > Arthropoda > Arachnida > Ixodida > Ixodidae > Haemaphysalis > Haemaphysalis longicornis. Next base: position 9,768,213 of record NW_027526204.1, read on the forward strand.
GCTCATGTAACGCAGTCCCAGGCAGTTGCAGGTAGAACTGCAGTGACTGAAGAGATAGCATCTCCGGCATTGCATGACCGCGTTAACGTGCCCACGAAGCAGCCCTCTGCTGCTTACCCTGACCAAAGGTGTGTCGTAGAGAAAGACACCTCGTGCGCGTACGGTGGGTCAGAAGCGGCCGAACCCGAGGGTTCGCCTGGAAAGAGGCGCAAGCGTCAGTCAGCTTCACCTCAGTGCAGAGTGGCTTCAACGCATGGTGACGAGCCAGCAGTGGTCCCTTCCCGAGCGAGGAAGAGAGGGGCCCCTGATACTGTTGTGTGAGGGTGTGCGGCGCATGGCAAGGGCGTTTTCGGACGACGACGGCCGGTGTGTACCGCATTGTAAAGGCCGCTCGCTCTGAATGAGCTATGTGAGGATTGTGCCTAATTTGTCACGGTGACCTGCAGCCAGGGTCAAGAGGCACTGGCCCTGCTGATTGTTGTGTCGTCAACTGAAGGAACGATGGTGCACGGGCCAAATGTGTGTGTGGTGTGTTTCGTGTGTGAAACATTCCTGCAGTTATGTTTTACAGTAGCGGTGGAGGTGTCGAGCGCTTCGACACACTAACTGGCACGGGCCCCGGGACGAGCGGCACAGAAATTGAACGCACGTGTCGCTCGGCGCCTTGAAACTCCGCGCATCCCGAGGAAGGTCGCGCCTGCTCGCACCGGATGCGCTAATGGCCACTACATGGGGTTGGACCCCCACGAAGGACTCACTTTTCCCTCTTCCCTAGCCCCCAGCGTCAGGGTGGAGGGAAGATGAAGACAAGGAGACGACATCGGGAGACGCGGTCCGGGCGCAGGAGAGCTCGGCCCGTCGTCTTCGAGCTCCGCCTGAGCACTGTTTTTAGTCGCCCGCCGGGCTTTAAATAAATGTACAGTTTTGTATCGGAGGCTGAGTTTGTCGGTTGAGGATACCCGGGGTCAGATCCTCAGCGCTACTGCGGCTTGGAGGAGAAGCTACGGGGAAAAGAACATCCAAGAAGATAACTGCTGGGGTGCGGTTTAAGCAGCCTGAAAAACCGCCTGAAGTCACCTGCAGGCGCGGAACCTGCAGTTTTAAGGACATTCTTGCTCATATAAAGCTGAAAACAAGGGCTATGTCAACGTCTGATCCCTGCGCCCGCTCCAGATGCTGTACCTGTCAATATATACATCCCGGCTGCATTTCGCGCCGGATACACCGACAAGGGCTGGGAACCTGCCGCGAGCCGATCGAAACAGCCCCGCTGTTTCAATGGCGGAACAGCACGGCCTGGGAATGGCAGAACAGCAGGAAAAGCCTCATATAGGCTTACGTGTTGTCGGGAGCGTGTCATTCCTTGTCTTTACACTGGTACAAAGTATAATAACATGACAGAGCACGTCGCTGTATTTTGTTCCGTCAACTATCAATCCTTCATATGTTTTTTTTTCTACCGACATCGCATTTCATTGACTATTGCAGATCCATAATTTCTGCTGCATAAAAAGCATTGCTCTGCCCATTTTGTATTTCCTCCACATCAACAAAACTACACAATTCTCCTTAATGCGGAGCTTTGTTTTTTTGGCACTATTCCACTGTTTCCTTGACCTCCCTCTTGGTTAGAATCAGCATTCTGTATTTGCTTAGCGGAATTTTACTGAAGCCATGTCTGTTTCGATCTAACAGATAGAAATATAATGAAATTTAAGAAACGTGCAACAAGCTCAACATTCAACAGCAGTGCAATAAGGTGTTCCGCTTAGCGCAAGCTTACTACTTACGTTACTAGAACAAAAAATAACAAAAGGCGATTACTTAAGGACGAAGACGCACATTTGCTAGCTTCACCCCCATAATATACGAATGCGCCGCATGTCAAGTCCACTGCGATTCGGAGGTTGTCGCGGGAAAGCTACTCTTTCAAACGAAGCAGAAAGAATACCAGCTTTAGCAAATATTCCATGCAAGTTTCGTTATCATTGGTGTAGATAAAGGGCAACCAAGTCCAAGTCTGTGCTTGATAACAACGAATGTATACAGCTTGAAACCCAAAGGGTGGCAAGTCAGTCGTGCGGGCCATTGTTGCATCATGGAACAGCCAACAAGGGAGCGAAGAGTGTGAAATCTCGATTTTCATGGTTCCGAAACGAAACCGTGGGCTAGTGGCACGATTGGCCACTCGATGCTGGCGCGATAACCTTCAAATCATGCTCGACTGTACTTCATAGCTGACAAGAAAACTTGATAGTCCCTTTTCTAAAACACGAGAATCTCGATAGTAAACATTCAGTGTTGGCCTCCACTTCAGCCCGACGAACTTCGGGGACCGCGCGCCACTCACGAGCGCGGGTCCGCCTAACCACCTGCTCTCCGGACGAATGAATCGCCCGTGGTCTGCCCATAGACCAGCGAACTGCAATTTAGCTGATCATCACTATCTTCACCATCTAAGCTCCTTAAAGGAGCCCTGAAGAGAAAATACAACTTCGTTTAATTTGAAAGAACTAGGATTCAGTATGTCACTCAGCTCCATTAGAGCCGCAAAATATGTTTTTTAACGAAAAAGAAGCAAGAAGTATTTAAAAACTTTCAAATTGTGAGCCACAGTGACGTGTTATGAGCAAGAATGACGTCATACGGGCCCACAATAAAACAATTTTCAGTGCCTTAACTGCACGTAAACGTTCAAGTGATGCGGTCAAATGGAACTAGAGGCCGGATTACAGACGTCCAGTCATGTGCCGTCGCGACAGGTCAGTTAGGCGGCCGCCAATCGCACAAACAAGGTTCCGTGACGTCATAGAAAAGTTGCGGGAAATTGGCTAGGGGGTCGCGACTGCTTCAAACGTTTTCCTTAATATCTCCGTTATTTTTTCGGAGATTGCGATGATATTGGGATCATTGTTATCAGGACTAAGCATTCTTTCTAATTAACCCAACTTGTATTTTGTCTTCATGGCTCCTTTAAGGTGGGCTTTACAGTTAGTGTTGAGCCTACACAAATCGCATGTTCAAGTCAGTTATTTCAAGCTTCGTTTGCAAAACAACGCGCAAGATGCCTTGCCTACATATTTCCCCGTCCCATTTTTTGGTCGACCACACCCCCCTCCCCTTCCCCCCGAAAAAAACTTCTGGCTACGCGCCTGGCACACGCCCAATCAGGAGTACGTTGAGCATGCACGTCGGTTGTTTAAAAAAAAGGGCGTAATGTATTGCTCAGACGACTCAATGCTTGCACGCATCTTGGAGCAGCAACGGCCTTGGCAGATGTGTTTGAGTGGTTTTCCTCTCTCATAACATCCACAGTGCTTTGAGGAAAAGCCCCAGGACTAGCAATTATCATGTTCCAGTTAAGAATAATGCTGCTGATACTTTACACTTTCAAATCTTTTTCTTTGTGGAAGGATGTTTCTTTATTGGCGGTACAGCACTAGCGTGCGTAAATCGCAGCCTTCAGAACCCCAATCAGGCCTCTTTAAATGGTACAGGCAGTTACATAACTATTTGAAAATGTGGACTGCAAGGACTGTCAATTCACATGACAAACATCCAAAAAATAGCTGAAAACAGAACTGGTAAGGCTTTATCGAAGACTAAACTACAAAGGTAATAACATTTTGGTGTCACCACCTAAGAAATATGGCTTCACCGTAAACGTGACTAACACCAGGAAGTTCGTATACATGGTGATTAACTGTTACGCCCGCATTATGATTTTGGGTGAAACTGAGTTTTCCGAAATTAACAAGAAAGGTTGCCATTTAGCGGCTACATGTTAGGTTATGCGTGAAACACCAATAATTGTTACGGGGGCGAGAACTTGTACATTCAAGTGATCGAACATTATTCAAGTATGGTAGCCCACTGTGTTACCAAAACTGTGTTTGAAAACTTACGTTCTGGCGGCCAAACACTGTTCACAATGCTTGTGGCTCTTGTCCGGTTGAATGGAGGGACGTGATGTGCTCAGACCGTCCAGAGGTCTAAAACAGGATGACACATGATTACCACACAGGCAAGAATGGAAATTATTGGGCGCACGAATGTTACAACTCGGGCAACACAATATTCAGCCAAAATCAATGCCCGCGTACAGCGGCACCGTACACATGGTGAGGTGGCTCGCCGCAAACGCAACGAAGCTTGCGAGGCGCGCACATTCGCTCGCAAACGATTCTCCCTCGCCATTCCCAACACGGCACAAATGACAGCGGTGATTAACGAAGCCGTAAACGCTGCGCAGCACAGTTTAGAGGAGTAGCCGCCCGTGTTCTGATAAACTACGCGTAAGACGTGGTTCGCAGTGGTGAACTCTGAAGCTGTTCAATATAGTGCTGCGGAATGGGAAACGTTACTGAGTTACTGAGCCCCACCGCGTTACTGAGCGCCAGTGCGTTCAGCGCTCAATGCAAGCACCACAATGTTATTTCGCACATCGCCTTTCTAGAGCCCAGCCCTCTAGGTTCAACCTAGCCAGTTCAGTTAAACAATTCACACACGCGGGCTCCTGTTAACGAATCCTTAAAGCGGCGATGACAGCTACAAACGGCATCCAGTGAAAAGAAAGGCGGCAAATGTGTCGAGAGAGCTTACCTGCAGGAAACGAAGCAGAAGAGCGAGCGACGTTCAGGGGCAAGCGCCAAACGAAATGAGCCGTCTTCAGGTGGCAAAGTTGTTCTCAAATACTTCATCGCGAAGTCGAACACGACAGACATAACCGAAGACGACGAGGTGTCTAATCAATCATAATAACTGCGCTTGTGTAACCGCACACCACAGTAAACAATCGATGAGAGACGGGTCACGGGGTATCTCTTCCGGAATCCGACCACGCCGCCGCGCGCCGTACTCAGGGTTTCGGCCGTTGGCAGGGAGTTGCGTAAACAAATTAAAACGACAACAATAAATAATTGCCTCTTTTACTGACTACAACAGTAACTTATTATTTTTTGTGTGTAATATAATAAAAAAGCTTAGATTTTTAAAGTTTACAGACACAAAACGCGGACTGAGTTTTTTGGCGCTCCATTTGAACGTTAAAAAAAGCAGCATATAGTAAGATAACACTGCGCAATGAAATTTGGCAGTGTTCTAGTGAAAGTAATCGTATTATTATTTGGCGTCTGTTTATTTAGCGCCCGATTTCATGACCCCTCCATTCCGAACTTTTGTTTTCTTTTGATATCTGCCTTGTTCTCCAAAGTTGTTTCTGTAGGAGAAACTAGGTGGTCTGTTTATTGCATTTGTACACAATATTTACGGTAGCTAACAATAAGAATGGAATAAAATTGTGACTGCTAGTACGTTATAACTCCACTGAGTGACGAGAATGACTGTTGTCAGAGGGGGCTATGATTGATACAGATGATACAGATGTCAAAGTTCAAGGTTGTGCTGTGCTCCGTGCAAGGCCGTAGAAAACAAAAAGTGGGAGGAGGAGTGTTCTTCTGTCGATGTCGCAATAAGCAAGGGCTGATATTTTTTCCTGTTTCAACATCGGTGCTGCCGCTGCTTTTTATTGAATTTAGCAGCTTTTTTTTTTCTTTTGCTTTTGAACATTTTTGACGAGGTTGGGAGGATGGTGCAATGGGATGTCTTTTTGAAATTATATTGCATGCATGGCTTCAATCAATGCAGACCTGAACACCTCTTCCTCACCCTTTCAACACCCTTCCAAAAAAAAGGGGTGTTGAGGTTGGTCAACACCCTTTTTTTCACGAAAAAAGGACGTAAAGCTACGAAAAAGGGTGTTGAGATTCAAGAAAAAGGGTGTAAGGGCCTTCCAACACCCTTTTTTCAATTATCTTACACCCTTTTTGGCCAAAAGGGTGTAAAAAAGTTTAGTGTGTAGTTTCATATAATACACACTAGAGGGAAATCTGGCGCCACTGTATGGGTGAACCGCACCTCAGCGAGCATTCTGTCTTGTAAGGGCAGGCCATAGCCTCCTGTATAAAGTTGTTACGTTATTATAAAACTGAAGCACCAAAAAGATTACCGAGCCCTCGCCGTGCACGTGTGTGAAAACCTCCCTCGGCTTCTAATGACTCCAGAGGAAGGAATTGCAAAACCAGGCATCCATAAAAGCAAGCGTCTTGTTCTATCAATTTCTGCGTTCTGCACGTTGATCGGTCCTTCGGGTCCTTTGTCGTCGTCCAGGTTGCGTGGCTCATCCGTACCACGTGACCTTTGTGCGGGTGGCAACAACATGATTTACAAAACGTGCTCGTTGGCGCGCACGCGCTGCGAGATAACGTCGGAGTAGCGCGCGCCGCTCTGCGTTCGCTCATCCCGCGATCACTGCTTCACCCCACCGCCTTGTATTTCTCTGCGTAACATGAGTTCACATATACCTGCAATGTAGAGTTCTGCCATAAGGCATATACTATCACAATATAATAATAATAAAAACTTCCTGACACACAGCAGCTATGCGCCTTGACGGAGAACACTGCAGGTTGCGCTGCGCACAAAATGCGCGTTAGGTAGTATCATAATACTCAGGCATTTCTTCTCTGGTGTTACAAACACCGACCTGAGAACTGAACAATACTGACGTGATTGCAAAAGTTCCTTTGTCGGCTTGGGGGCATACTGTGAATTGACTCCAGGAAGTTTTGCAAGGGTATGTTTCTTTCACGTTACTCGTCTCCTTCCTGACTCATTTTGTTCCCAAGAGGCGAGACGTCTTATTTCGCACTTTCACCTATTTGTCGCGAAGAAACCCGTGTGGAAGAATTGTGAGTTTTCTTTCAAAAAGTTCTACGGTTGTCTTCATTTTTTACTTCTTGTAACTTCACTCTTTCACTTTTATTTTTTGGGCCGGTTGTGATCTTGTTCATAAAAAACAAATATCTCAAATTAGTGTTTTATACAGCGCTTTCTTTCACCGTATTTCGTGCTGCTCTAAATATTCTAGTAAATATAATTACGACCTCGTGTTCGTTCTCAAAACGTTTCCACGTTCAGTAGAAAATAATGGTGCCTCTTGATACCTTCCTGCTCGTGCGGCTAATTGTTTACGTTTCTTGTTTAGAAGGATATTGGAGGACTCGTGCTGTGTACATCTTCAGTTTCAGCGTAACGCAGGTTGTAACCAAATAAATAGTTATCATTTGACGTTGAAATGTAGAACCACGAACTTCACAACCCCGTCATCAAACATACGGTTGTCAACGTTGATTCCTATGAACATATTTTGAAGCAAAGCCTTCTACATCTGCCAGCCAAGGGTTCTTCCGTGGCGTGCGGGGCAAGAACCTCCCAACGTGGCTGGGGAGGAAGGGGTGCTTTTCACTCACGGAGCACAGTGTAGATGGCGCGGATATAGGGCGCTAATAATTATCCAGCGTTCTCCGTGCTCACCCCGGTGGGCCCGTCGGCGGGACCATTCCGTAGGCTTTGTCGTCTGCTTTATCGACGGTTTTGGGCCTATTATGGCGCAGCTTGACGTCCATTGCGCGCTTACTTCGCACGGCTTGATTAACTTGGTCAACAGCACCTACTGGGTAACCCGGGCCCGACGGAATTAAGTTGTCATACTGCAAACATACGTTAAGAATTGGTTTGCAGGGCGGGAACACAAAATGTAGACACCACTTACAGACATCGGACCGCTAGAGAAACGCCACCTCTTGCGCATGGCTTGTCACGATTGGGAGCGCGTTTTCTAAATTGCCGAATAGGAATTCCGTTGTGTTTTAAGCGGTATTAAAAAAACGCGAAAGCAGCAACTGGATGTGATAAACAGAGATTATAAAAGTCCCTTCAGCTGACTTGCAATTCTCAAACTTACTGAGCTAACTAGTTTAAATCGGTATAAACGGGAATCCCTAAGCTCATATGCCAAATTGTTTCGGCGTCTGCTCTTGTGTCGCACGGTGGTGTAGCACCGAGCAAGCACTTCAGAATGGCTAGGTTCCGGTGCCGCACCCTTCGAAAGACGTTCATCTCCGCTTTCTTTCCGCCGACGCACGGCCGGGCTATAGGGGTGGCGTTTGCCACTCGAGCCCGGCCATGGCCGACGCTGCTGCGTTCGGGACGGCGACCCCGCGAATCAAAGGTAGCGGCTGACAGAATGTCTGGTTTCACTCTTTCAAGAGCCACGAGAGTGAATTAAAGTGACGCTGCATGACGAATTGCTGTGGGGGTCATTCGCAGCTTTGCTTTCCAACCACCTTCCCAGCGGTGATTGGGGCTAATTTTTTATATAGAATTAACATCCGATAGTACTTGGCATTGGTATTTGTATTTACTGTCAATTATAACCTCTGAGGCCGAATAAGCGGTTCATATTTGTTGTGCGAAATGGCCAAAAAGCATTCGGTTTGATCTAGAAGGAAAAAAAATGTTATCGTTTTTTCTCTGTACGCTCGTCATTTTGCATCGGAAGAACATAATTATCGAGACGAAGTAATTGGGCGCGGAAACGTCGCTTAATTATCTTGACTATGCTGGAAACACAGTTGTTGCAGTCTTTGATATTGTTTATTTAGGCCATGCACACGTCTTCTGCACACCGTCGCATTAAAGATGGATTAAATACATTAGAGATGGATGATATGGATTACACTGCATTACAGCATCATGCATCCAGCATCGGGGGTAACCGATTTAAGCCCTGTGTATGTAGCCCCACGTGTGCCTTCTGTGCCTTGATCCTTGTTCTTGTTCGAAAACTGCGCTTGAGGTTACTAAGGACCGACTTTTTTAGGCAATACAAACGAACGACGTGGACAGCACGAGCACGACGCTGCTGAAGTAGTCAAGGTAACAAACATGTTTAGGGACGTGCACGAAGGTATAGAAATTACACATGAAATCCCTAACGACGGCACAATACACTACTTGGACCTAAGCATCAAGGCAGAGAAAAGCCATATTTGCTACATGTACCGAACCAGAGGCGAGAAGGGACTGCTTCGTTACGAGTCGGAGCCCACCAAGTTAGTGAAGAGAGCCATCGCTAATGCCTGCATGATTCAAGCGCTCAAACGGTCGTGTGCCCACATGTGCGAGGAAAGCAAACTCCAGGTAGAATGTGTTATAGTCAAGTGGCCACCCAGACAGCACGCTAGTACCAGTTGCCGAAAAAATTTCGAACAACATAAACAGAAAGAAACAGCCAGAACCCAGGAGTCATGACGAGAAACACGTTGTTGTCGCGTACATACACAAGGCCTCACATAAATAAAGAAGACAGGCGCGCGCCATGATATACGCGCGCCAGTCAAACTTAAATTAGGGATGTGCCAAAAAGTAAACGCTGTGCCGGATGCCACCAAAAAAGCCTTCAAAACCCGCCATGAAAATAAGTTCGTTGAATGTGAAGTAGGGGTAGTGTACAACATTCCTCTGGACTGCTGCAAAGTATACGGGGGCCAGACAGGGAGATGTCTGAATAAGAGGTTCAGAGAGCACCGGTACGCATGTCAGAAAACGGCCCCTCTCAGGCAATTTGGCGACCCACTGCAAAAATGTGAGTACAAACTATTGCTTCAGGAAACTTCGATCAGTTCTGGCAAGGTCACACAAGAAGACATGTGAAATCTGAAACATTTCACCACATTTCAACACAGTACACCGATTGCGAGAGCTTATGCTCAATCGGGCTGGCCCCACCTTAAATTGAATTCATAAAGAGCAGTTCATAGCAAGAAGGATTGGTAAACGAAAGCGTCAAGCGCAGATTACGCTGTAGCTCAGTTCTATAAGCAAAGATATAGAGCCACTGAACAGATTACGATGTTTAGCGCCAGTTTTTAACAAAAATGTGCTTTCATTTCCCCCTACGACTAGAAAATTCGTACTTTGTAACCATTTCTAAATGTTTTAAAGCCCAAGCCAAACATTTTTTCAATCTAATAAAGAAGTTGTTAGTTTGCGCTCGCTCTGTCCACGTCGTTCTTTTGTTTCCCTGAAAAAGTGTGTCCTTGGTAACCTCAAGCGCAGTTTTCGAACATGCAAATTTAACTAGCCCAATTCCTTACCTTACAGATCTTTGTACTTGACACCACGCTACCCCCTTCAGTTCCGCTCCCGTTCAATGGTTTTCACTCACTCTCATTTACTGCCCCTATTCACCACCCCACGGCAAGCACCGTCGCTGTTTACTTGCCATGCTCAGAGCTGCAAGCATTGATTTCCCTCGACGTGGTTCCGGACGACGAATAAAAGGTGCCTCCGGCCAGTTTCGGCGCAAGTTAAGAGGCGCCCATGCTCGTCAGTGTGTCGCAGGGGTGTGGAGGTAGCTTGTCGCTTGGTTCTTCAACCTTGTCCCTGGAAGTGCTTTACCGGGACCGAATATTCTCCTGAAGAACGTTTGTAGAATAACAAAAAAAGAGATTCGAAAAGCTGGTTCGGATTCAAGACAAGAAAGTTGCAAATGATAGGCAAACCATCGCTCTCTGGTTTCGGCCGAATAAACAGTATTTTCTGCTCTCCATTAGCTCTGAACATGCCTTGGTTGGCGATGTAAATAAAATTGTTTGGAAACATGCTCTCAGTCTTTCGATATGGTGTATAAAGCATGCTCGATGTTTACTCCGGGCAATCGCAACTAAGGAAGGATAATGTTTCGAGAAAGTCAACCTGAATGCTTGCGAAAACTTCGAATGTTAACGTGCTTATACGAGTGGTTTGTTCATTTTAAATGGGTGAGTGTTTTACGCGTAGGCAATTCTTTCGGGATGCGACTATACCTATGCGTTTAAACTGTTTCTTGTCCCATATATAAATTAGACCGAAGTTTTTGTTACCTATTGCATACATAACTAAGAATCAATAAGGAAGAAGAAGCATCTGCCATCTGATATCTCCGTAGCTGTTTACTACCGCGCTGGAAACGTAGGGCTGCAACTCGACGAACGACCTTTTCAAGCGCCTGCTATTCCTTTTGAAAAAGCATTTTCTTGGCGTCTCCAAAGAAGAAAATGTTAGAATATGTGTCGTTTAGTTGTTATTCCATATGTGCAGCTGCATACCTTCCCTTTCAGCGACAGAGGTAGCCTGTGATTATTTCACGGTGGATTCTAAATGCGCTCCTCCACGACGACCGGGCGCTGCCTCCGCCTCTGTGTTGTGACGTCACAGCGGCCTCCTTCAGGCCTTAATGGGACACTGAGGTGATCTGTAAACATTACGGGATTACTAGTGCAAATTGTAGTCCGGAGTCTGCAGGTCATGTTTCGACCACTCTGAGCGCGTTTACGCGAATTTATTTAGTAGAAAAATCAATTCAGAAATGCTGTCCTTCTCTCTGCACCCTCGCCCATTGTATGTGGCGTTTTCGTGTGACGTCAGGAGAAGGTGACTTGGAAATTGGCTACGCTACTGCACAGCTTGCCGACCTTCCGACAGAGGCAGTCGGCGCAGCGTTTAGTCCGCCGGCCGCCGATGGGTCGTCGCAATTCGCTCGCTCAGTTGAAACTAAGCCACAACACATTTGTGAATGGAAGAATGTGCCTTTCTTTACTTTGTTGGTTTGTACACCGTATCAAGCTCCAAGTCCAGGTCGCTCCGCACAAGCGCACATGCGACGCTTCGCTGACTGGTTCGCTAGTAGAAAATCTAACGCCACTTGAAGGAAGGAGAAGAGTCAGCGAAGTCAATATAGGTACTAACAAAATAAAATCAACTGAAACTTTTACCGTGCAGCGTAAAACTAGGGAGCAGGAAGCACTTTTTTGCACCGGGTGAACAAGCACAGCGGTCAGCAGCACGACTACGCATCTGCGAACGCTTTACCGTCTAACAAATGCAAATGTTAGACGTGAGATATTGTGCAAATTTTGTTTTACCGCTACTCCACGAGCTTTCTGCAACAAAAAAATCCCGCCATCTCCACGAAGTGAATGATGATGAGAGGGGCGAAGCGAAAATGCTTACCGGTAAAACCGTGAAATACATCATATAACGCACATCATATAAAGACTCGACACGTCAAGCTTACTACCGCTCCGTTGACAAGCCCATCGACGACGTTGATGTTTGTGGTGATTATGTAGGGCTTGTTTGGGACGATGACAATCACCATGGGTAAGTTTTCGAATTCGGTGTGCGACATCTTAGCCACCTTGGACGTCGCCTTCTGCAGACCACGTCTTGTGTCGCGTACCCGCGGTACGCGACACTGCAACTGTCGCTGTGATGCGCGGAGAATTCCGACATGTATTGGTCCTCGGAAACTTCAGCGCGCAGGCGACGAACGACATCCTCTTCTTCTTCCTCTCCTCTTTGTTGGGTAGCGACGAACGCGTTGAACGTTTTGACATCTTCGGCCAATCTGTGGTTGGCCAATCCCTAGGGAGATCCTGCCAAAATCATCATTAATGTGCCGGATACAGCAGCAACGAGGGACGGAACAGGGCCCAAGCAAGAGGAGCTTCGCCCATATTAATCACCTAAGCTGCAGGAAAAGCTAAAACTGAATAAAAGTGTAAACTGGTTATACATTATATGCCTCATATTTCGACGGTAGGCAGTGCTCGCCCGTGGCCGAGTGTTCTGAAGCGCGAGCATTGTTTTGGAAGTCGCAAGTTCGAGTCTTCGATTGTACATGCTTTTATTTTTTGAAAGTTGATTTTTTTGTTTGCGGCCCATCTTTTCTGAACAGAGTTCACCACCTTTGGGCCGGAACATTCACTGCTCTGCGAGCGAGTTCGGAAAACGCGCGCAGACTTACAGTGACGCACAAGCGAGTTCTTGTAAGCGTGCTGTTGCCACAAGCACCGACTACTTGGGCGCAGTGGGCACATGGCAGAATCAGCACACCCTTGGCCCGGTGTGAACACGCTTTTTACGATACAGGCATGAGTGAGGCAAGCTCCAAATATGAGGGAAAAGCGCATGGCATTTGAGCGTCTGCGGTGAGGCGGAGGACGTTCATCCACTGCGGCTATGGATCGGCTAGGGATCGCTACGATTCCAAGCCGTCCTGGGAGGCTTAATTTAGTGTTTTAAAGAGGACAACAGGCAGAAGCGCGGTATGGCGATTATTGAGATATAGAGAATGCCCATCCAAGGATAACGTCGGATGTCAAGCATGTTGTTTTACAGAGCCGAAACCGGAACCGAAGGATAGTCTTCGCCATCGTCCGATCACGCTGCATCTCCTTTTGACGTCACAGCCTTTAGTTGGTGCGGCCGCCGCAGAACGCGCATGGTATTTTTTCTTCTTTCGGGCTTTATAAAATAAGTACCGACTTATCAGCCGGATAAACGGTGAAAAGCGCGTTAATTTGAGCCCGTCTACGCAGTACAAGCAAAAACGGGAGATTGACAAATTCACTTCAGTGTCCCTTAAAAAATCTAGAGGGTGTTGGTTCAAGCCACCCTCTCTTTCCTTTGCGCGTTTATTTCTTCCCACCACCGCCTCAATCCCCGCAACTCTAGTTTTCTGAACACCTCCTTACTTCCCTTTGTCACCCCTTCTCCCTCCACCTTTTCACCTCTCAGTCCTAATGTCAGCTTTCCTCAAGGGTTCCCAGCTCAGCTTTACAGGATTAGCGTTGCAGACAAACTAAATCGTGGCTGCAGAAGGCCACGAATGCTAATCGCACTTAGCTGTATGCACGCATAATGCACCGCGCGGTCATTACTACGCCTGTGCATTTGAGCGTACGCAGCACTACAAGCAGCATCAGGTCGCGCGACGCCGGCGCAATAAGTTTAAAGACACGATAAACGCTCGATAAGTTCCAGTATAGGCACCTGAATGCCTTTAAATGTCAACTAAACAACACGCAGGGAAATTGTGGTGAAGCCTATCGATTGGGTATTGTTAAGGCGCATGTGAACTAGACACTCAATTATGTTTCCTAGTGCTCATTTATGATTGCGCTCGACTTTCCTATAGATGACTAGTTACTTCCGCCGGTATTGTCCAACAGATGCAGGTGAAGCATCGCACGAGAAGAGAAACTCATTAGCAGCACAAACAGCCACAGCGCACCTCTTTGCCACGCGCACACGAGGCAGATATGAGCCCTGTCAGAAGTACGCCACCGTTACCGTCAATAATTGATGGACGTCGAGGCAAGATCGCGGGAAAAGAAGTATAACCTCCCTAGGAATCCCACTTCCGCGAGTCAGGGCCCCATATCTCGGCCATCAATATTGCAGGCTAAACACCGCAACGACGCTGTCAGGTCGGGAACAACCTAAATGATGAAACGGGCACTGTGACGTGACCGTACATCATGCAGGACTGCTTCCCGAGGCCAAGCTTCAGTCCTGAAAGATTTCCGTCTTGGTGTGTACGAAAGATTATAGCTTTCCTTCGGGCACCCACACACGAACATGCCTGTCCGTCTGTCTCTCATTCACCAAGGCTGAGCGCTCAGCTGTGCAGCGGAGCTTCTGTTCGCGATTGTAAACTTTGAACTTTTCTTTGTTTCTTGTATCAGTGCGCCCTTTCTTATTGTAACTTTACTATAAAACGTTACCAAGTACTATGTACGCTCCCTTATGCATTGCCTTTGTGCCCCTAAAATTAAACAAATGAAATGAAATGAAGAAAAAAACGGAGGTTAGCATTATTTACTGCGTACCACATCTAATGTAACCGACAACATCATCGGGGAGAGAAAACTGTTCGTATGAAGAAATCAGATATCATTATCGTGATTATCGGTGGTCGGTGTGAAGACGCCGACGACGACAGCGTGGCGGAAACCCGCCCCCCCCCCTCCCCCCAGTGCTCGTGGCGCGAATTCAGGCTGCAGTGATTGCTCTCGGTGTGGTTGTGCCGAAGAAAAGGAAGCGGCGAGCCACATGAGGGGATGACGGGTACCGACGACAACAAGCAAGGAGCTGGGGAGGCCAGGCTCGAACAGGAAGAGAACGCCGGGAGGAGTGGGCGGAGCAGGTTCGAGGAGCGCGATGTACATGTGGAAGACTCGAAGACTTGGCATCCTGGGAACAAGGCACGACTCCTGAGTTCTGACTCGTGGAGGCGCGCAACGTTGGCGTGCTCTACCCCTGGACAACCCGCTGCCTGCTGCCCGTCGTCGACCGGAAGCCACTGGTGTCCTCCTGCCCGCTGCTACAGGGCGCCCGATCATGAGCGGACGCCGAGCAGACAGTTGTCAACGAGGGCAATGGTGAGTCTTCCTCGCAGTCCCTCCGGCACGCGTGACATCCTCTTCGTAGCCCCCCGACGCCTCACAGCGCATCGTCACCAGAACGCACGACGCCCTGCGGACAGTGCTTCATCACCGCAAACCTTTGCAGGGGACACCTTTGTATTTTCTTTAGAGCTTGTACTTATCACTGCCTGTACACTTCGCAGAATTCTAAGTTGTAATTAGCTGATGGGTGTAATGCACTCTGTAATCTTATTGGTTTAAGAATATATGTTCCTTTGTCCCTCGTCGAGTTAGTGGCGCTATTGCAAGTCCCAGTCGCCGCTAACCATAGCTGAAAGGAACCTGCGAGAGGGGTTCTCCAATCCTCACACCACCCATCATCATCAGCAATGCAACCAGGCTAACTTTCCTTTCAGAACAATTCTGGCTCAGCCCCTGCGTCGGCACTACGTCATCATTTTCGTCGGCGTCAGTTGCTGGCCTTAGGGAGTATCAAGTTCAATTTTCGTTCTTCCGGAGAAGTGCATTACAAGCAATGCTGCCCCGCAATGTACCGTTCTAGCCCCTCATGTAATCTTTCCGGCGTACTTGTGCCGACACATCTCTGTCGGTTACAAAACAATGCCGGCTGTGTGCGGTGGCAAGCGACAAATGAAACAGTACGAACTTGTCACCTCAGGTCTCGAGCGACAGAATTAAACATTGGAATTGTCCGATTTTTTTGTCCGAAAGTTTTTATTACAGGTAATTTTAAACAAGATACGAAAACGTACCTTTCTTTACGCAATATCTTGGAAGTGTGATTTTTTGCACTTAGCCAAGCGCTTAACTGCAGGTGCACTGCCTAGCGAGTCCACAGGGAAGCCCCCGTTCTTGTCTCCGTCCCTTGCATCACCACCGGAGACGTTCGCACAAAGGCGGTGCAAATGCGGAACAGGAGACACGTGCCCCGAACACTGGAAGCGGAGAACACAGTCCCGGTGGCGCCACCTACACCGTGCGCCGGGACGTCCCGCGGAAGAAAAAAACACAAAAAGCCCACACTTTTTTGTGTTCTTCGGTCGCAGTCAGGCTGACCGTAAAAGCCATGCAACCTCTTTCGTTTGATTTCTGTTTTGCGCTTGCGCTTCCTCTACCTATTTCGCGAGTCACAGCCCGTCGTGCGTCGGCTTCGCCACTCGATCGTGTTAATCATAATGTATCATCTGAATACGGATTATCCATTTTTAAAATTACCGAATTACGGTGCGGCTAAATGACGAGCATTTCCCGTACTGCATTTAACTCCTTTATTGTCTCTCCGTTCTAACCAAGCTTCCTTGTATGCACAACTGCCTTCCTTTATCTGCCCTAATGACATTACGCAAGTGCGCGATTACTAGCTTTGCAATGTGTATTTACTATGTATTTGCTTCTTTTACACCTTGACGCCCCAATTGATTTATTCGTTTGATGAACAGCTGTCTTCGAGTCCGTTTCGTTCTCGGTGCGGCAACAATGGCTGCGTCTTTTTGTTTCCTTCCTTATATTTTTCTTGTATTTTCCCGGAAATTCAATCCAATTCACCCTAACCTTTCTCTGTACCAAATCGAAACGAAAAGCTGTTGCCCCGTCTGAAGCGTTGCCCATAGCCCCCGCAATGCGCCAGGCTTCGCTCTCACCAAACTCCTTACATTCTCCTGCCCTTGTCCAAGATCGATTGTGTCTTTAATTTCCACCACCCGTGTCTGCAACTGTCGCTGTGGTGCGCGGAGAATTCCGACATGTATTGGTCCTCGGAAACTCGATAGAGCGGCACCTCCGAAAGGCAAACACAATGTCTGCTCATTCTAACGGTTTTCCTGACGTCGCGACTGCGCGCACAATGCTGCTACTACACAAGACATATTGAACTTTTTTTGCAATTCGCTTTGATTTCTTTTCGTCTCTTTTTCCAGGCCCACTCCTCTCTCTTTTTTTTCCCCATGCACTGTAACTTTTTTGTGTGTACATTTTCTTCCTGCTTGACGTCAGACGTTTTCATCAAACTGTGGTGAAACTCAGAGCTGCCTGACCGCAACCCTAAACTATGAGTGGCTAGCAAGACGCATCAGCACGCCCTTCTCCACTCCCGCCACTGCCTATACGGGCTGTTCAGCGGAAAAATGGTACTGGATTGCACAGCGTTTATTCGGATCTCAAAGGGATGACGGGAAGAGGAAGTGAGTCAAGATTGGGGCTTGTTGGTATGTCGAGTAGTTTTTCGGGAGCCCGCGTGCGGCCCCGTCTCACAGTACCCTCACCCGTCCCCCCTCAATTGAAAGACAAACGCCAACAGAATGCGATAAAATGGATTCTTCGTAAGTGTTCGAGGCATCCGGAGACGAGTTAGGGAGAAGAGCACTAAGCAAGAGACCAAGGGACAATGTGAGAGCTACGCAGTGCCAATTTGAGCGTCTCGGGTGTCAGGATACAGTTTGGGGACAATGGGGACGTCATGGTGGGGCTGAAAAGTATGAGTGCAACCATTTCTGGAGTGCGTGCAGGGAAGAAGGCAGCGGTATTACAATGCCGCCGGCGCTGGAGCCTCGCAAGCGGACCGCTCATTCAGTTTGGTTCCAGACAAGCCAAAACCTCGCGGGATGCGTTGGGTATTGGCGCTCATAGTTGCGAACGTACGTGTTGATTGGCTGAATAAAATATATCTGAGCAATTGTGTTACGTAGGTGAATTCCTTACTCTCTGAAACTTGGCGACTCATTGGTGACCAACCAGTCTTTACGATAGCTTACCTCTGTTCGCCCTAAATGGAGAGCTCGCGAAATCACTGATAATTGGTGGTGCAATTGCTGCCAATTATCACCAAAGGTAGTTGATGATAACCACGCTGGTCTGTATTTGATTAGTACTGGCGATTAACCAGCGAGTCATTTACAGCAGTGAGTCAGTGACCTTCCCCCTTTATTTTGCGTGAATGCATTGTAGACGGGCGTTACGGGCACGAAGATATCGCCCAGGACTCACGTACTCAACATATTAACGTGAAAAAAATTTATTTCGCTGTCTAAATTCCTGGAAACTTTTTTCCTACCATGCAATTCTATTTGAACACAAACTGCGTTTACACACGCAATTTCCTGAGCACGTCTACATATTGGATAATTGCATTGTCAGCCTTAGAACACTCCCTGAGGGAACAATGCACTAAACGCAAAACTACTTTTCCAGCTATCATTGGCGCCACGGGAGAAGCATATAAACTCGTTTAGAGCAAACTAACTTGCAAGCAAAAAAAGACTGGCCGATGTTGAGCAGTTTCGCGTGGACACTGAAAGGCCGTGCTGCGCAAGCGCGAGGAGCATTGGATTGGATGAGAATGGATTGGATTAAATTGGATTGTATTGGATTGGGTTGGAAATTCAATCCAATTGGAGTACGGCTGTGTAGAGAATTGGGTGTGCACATTCGCCGGTCTGCGCATTCCAGAGGAATGACGTCATAGCCGTGGCAGACACACTGGCGCCGGCGCGCGCCCAGCTGTGCGCCTCCGTTGCGGAGTAGCCAAGTCTGACGCTGCGCCGGAGCCGCTTGATAGCCGTTTCGCGTGGCTCCTGGAGAGCCATGCTGTGCAATGAGCAAGGAGCAGTGACCGGACTGAACTGGGCCGGACTAGAGTGGGTTGGCCTGGACTGGATTGAGCTGAACTGGACTGGATTGGATTGGATTGGATTAAATTGGATTGGATTGCTGAACCTTATCTCACGCTACGTATATCCTGGCGTAGCCGAGCTAAGCCACTGCACATTTTTTTTACGACGGGACGCATACCGGGTGGTCGAAACAGACGGGGCAGGCCCTTCGGCCTGGTCTCCTCTCCTTATGTCTTTCCCGTCTGTCTGTCTTATCATGTCTCTCAACTTCATGCGCGAACGCGCGTGAACAAGTGAGGAGAAGAGCACGCCGGAAAATACGCCACGAACGCGGGGCAGAGTTTTCTTGGAGGTCGAGAGGTGCGGTCATGCGCAATGACGTTATAACTAGGTGGGCCTTGGCTCCGTATGCGCAGCTGTGCGACGGCTTTATAGATTTTATATT
Source organism: Haemaphysalis longicornis (assembly GCF_048455015.1). Taxonomy (NCBI): domain Eukaryota; kingdom Metazoa; phylum Arthropoda; class Arachnida; order Ixodida; family Ixodidae; genus Haemaphysalis; species Haemaphysalis longicornis. Next base: position 9,787,382 of record NW_027526204.1, read on the forward strand.
TATACGTACTAGCTTGCAGCAGTAAAGCCCAATGGTTTTATGACATAACATTATGACAAAATATGACATAATTTTGCATGTATTAATAATTGTTGAAAGCTTAATCGGGAGGGCTTCTTTTCCAGATAGCGTACGCTGAAACGGTTGGCTGGGGGTAGGCGCGCGATTTAATGACTACGAAGGGCCGTGACACAAAATTACCCTGCATTGGTGTGGAAGTTGTAAGTTTCTCTATCGCTTCAAGTTTTGGCGTGCGTTTAAAAAGCTGCAGCGCTCAGGGTTAATTGTCAGCTGATGCGATCAGCATGTACAGTAATCCTTCGTTGACTGGAAATCGTAAACTCGGGTGAAAATTTAGAGATAAGCGGAGCCTCGAGTTAAGCGAAATGCCAAAAATTTGTGGCCAGGTCACTGAATTAAGAGCCAAAGCTTGTAGCAAAGGCTTCACTGCACAGGGGAGCTTCCCTAATAAAGGTTAAAAAGGTTCTCAGGAAAAACGAATTACTATTATGGCAGAAAAAAGAACTCCGTGATGCTCGCCTGTTTCGCTTGCGCATTTCGTCACAGAAAAGCGTCCTGGAGCTGCTGAATGCATCGCATGAATTGTTGGTCTCCCCAGCTACATTCCAGTTTGTTACGAAGCAGGCGCAGCATATTTCTTGTTTCTGTCTTTGTAGGTACTTCTCAGTAGAAATTAAGAAATGGACATGGGCAGGGAATGTAACGCGAAGGCAAGATAACCGTTGACCATTAAGGGTAACAGTGTGGATCCCCAGGGGAGGCAAGCGTTGCAGGGGGAGGCAGAAAGTTAAATGGGCAGATCAGATGAAGGAGTTTGCGGGGATCAATTGGTCGCAGTTAGCACAGGACCGGGACAATTGGAGAATAATGGGAGAGGCCTTTACCCTGCAGTTGGCGTAGATAGGCTGGTGGTGATGATGGTGATGGTGATGGTGAGGCACTTCTCGAGGCTCCTGTTGGTCCTCATGATGAGCTGCATCGTCCAGAGCTCTCTTAATGATGTAGGCATCGGACAGCATTCCGGCAACGGGTACATCGGCCCCTAAAAGCGTAAATTTGCCGTTCACGGCCGCTGTCGGCGCATAGTTGGAGATAAGTGTTAGAACGGATACCTTATCAGCTGTTTGCAGGAGACTTTTCCTTGTGCCCTTTCTGTAAACGTTTCGAGATATCCACGGTCTCCCTAAAAACGTTCCGCGATGAAGGGGGGAAAGTAGACAGCACCTATAGGGTGTAAATACGCGGCGAAAAAGAGTTTCAACTTAACCGATATTTCCAGATATCCGAGCTCGAGTTAACGAGGATTACTGTAACTATTACGCGCTATAAGCGCTTGCGCAATTGCGCGTGCTCTAACTTCCGGCTGCGGAAACTTGTTGGAACTGCAGAATAGCGCATGCAGTGGACGTAAAAATCGCGTATGTGCGGCATTTAACGGGAAGTGGACTTGCGGGCAAATCGCGAGTACTAGCGCGTATACAGTGAAGTTTGTAAACGCTCAAATTGAGTGAACAACATCTTTCAGCAAGTGAAATGTTTTTTCGCATGGGTAATTCTGCCGCAGACGTGAAAATTTATTTTTCTTTTTAGTGTTATGCATCAAAAATAATTTTGGTAGTATATGGGACATGGCAATTTTCAGTCTTCCTTTATTTATTATTTGTAATTAACTTTTCATGTCATATTGCCATAATGCGATAAATACGACAAGGATGCGTGCATGCCGCCGATTGGAATCATACGTAGAATTTAATTACTGAGCGCGAAGGGTTGAACGTTTTCTTTTTGGTAGCTTTTTAGTTGTGGCGCTGATTCAATCTACGCTGAAAGTGCAACACCCATTTAATTCAACGCTAACGAGGCTTCCGCAATGAAATGTATCGGTCAAGGTTTTACAGATAATCGTTTCCTCGAGGGTGGCTTTCGCAACGTGCATGATGCTCACTGAGGGCGCAGACATATCACTTAGGTAGCGAGACGCAGTTGTAATCAATAAATGCAAAGTTTTTTCCGGTGCTGTTTTTACACCTTGTCTGATTTGTAGGTAGAACGACACGCCTGGTCTACGGAAGTAATCGGAGCTGTTAGGCGTGAATGATCGAGCTACGCTTTAAAGGTGGCGGCGCGCTATGGCATTTGCATGTTTCCGTACATTGCAGCGCTTCCTCAAAAGTTCTGTTCCATATCGCGGCGACCTACGTGAGCTACAACTGCGTCGACAGTATTACAGCTGAACTTGGGTATAACAAGGTTGATAAAAATGCGCCATTCATCGTTAGATGCAGGTTTTTTTACGTGTAGGCTTCAAGTTAAGGCTAGCGTGGATGAAGCAGGAAGCAAAGCAAAATTCTAGACATCAGTGACGGTAAATTCACCCTCCAAGGCATTATTTCACGTTCGAAAATCGTGACTTGCACTTGCTGTTTTTCTACGATCTTAGGCACTGAACGGTACTGCAAAGAAACAAGGTAACTTACCTCCGTATTACCGTCCACCTTTTGAAACTATTTCGGTGCCTTAAATCGTCTGAAGAACTACATGAATGCTGAAAGGGTGCCTGTTTGGGAAATTTGTGGTCTTTTTTGCACTCAAAATGGTTGAGAGCCTGCTAGCTGGGATGCTGCATTGGGAGGCGACGTTCTTTGTTCTCGGTTGCGTAACGTCATTTAAAATAGCGATCTTGTCTTGAAAAGAAGACAAAACTTTCCGTTTTCTGGCAGCGGAACTCATCACCGACACAGATAGCAGTGAGGCGCACGACTACACGCCGACAGGCAGGCTTAGCACTCAACCGACACCGCACTTACACGTGGAGCGCGCTCACATTCCTCGAGTGGTTATTCACTCAATAATCACTCATCGGCGTAGCGAATTTGTTACATCAAGTTTAACTGCTGCCGCAGCACCTTCGTACATAGAGGTCACAAACACATGGGCTTCAACGAGGGTAGCCGTGGGGAATAAAAAAACTTCGCAAAATCCAGGAATTCGTTAAATATAGGTTCGTTACACCCAGGTTCAACTTTACATCGTGGATGTTTTCTTATGTTGGGAAAAACGCACTTCTCAGCGGATCACGGCAGTCTACGGCCTAAAACGAAACCCACGTCGCTAAGGGCGAGTGTGGCAGCCACGGCGCTAGCGCCATCTGGTTTAGGCGGCCCTAACTTATCGCTATAAACTGAGAGAGAGAGAGAGAGAGAGAGAGAGAGAGAGAGAGAGAGAGAGAGAGAGAGAGAGAGAGAGAGAGAGAGAGAGAGAGAGAGATGGTTATTCGGGTGAAAAGGAAAGAAAGTGCACTGGGGAACTGGGGATAATATTGAGCCAATCTGGGGGCTCACCTGCATACAATCCAATGCGGAGGGGAGGCGGAGAGGGGGATGAAAGATTAGAGAGGAGAAAGGGGGTGATAAAAGAGATAGGTAAGCTAGAAAAAGAAAAGCGTGGAGCCTCAACATAAAGCTAAGCGAAGCATCAGCAATGGCGCGGACAGCAGACTGCCGTCTACAGGCGCTTGTTGAGTCCGGCGGCATCGCTGTAAACTGCCCATACAGACGTATGCTATTGGAAGGTGGAAAAAAGTGAGAGGGAATTCCTAGGGCACTTAGGACGTTGTGTCTTGAAAGTGAAAGACAAGTGACTATTAAAAAGTTCTATATCCTGTTTGCGTCTATTTCTTAGCTTTCGTTTCTTCGCTTTCTGGCTGACATTACTTCTACAAGTAGGCTGGTCACAATTGATGCGACAGTTCCCACAGAAGAAGGGCTCCCTGTGGGCTGTGTGCACCTGTTCTAGACGCCATTCCGTTCACCGGACTCGTAGCACCCGCCCCCCTCCGGCAGGTTGTCGAGTTAGTGTAGTGATAACGGGCCAGGCTCCTGCTCTGCACCCCGGTTTCAAATCCTGCATGAACACGCGTGTGTTTTAGTTGACTTATCTTCCCTTCGCTGAGAGTTTCAATAGGCGCCGAGTTTAAAACAAACAGTTTCAAAGAGAATTTTCGCTTACGGGCAGCGCTGCCGCCGAAGATGGCCTTTCTGCAAGACGGGACCCTTGACAGAGCGTGGTGTTGTGTTAAACAACCAACATGTCACTGTTTATTACCACTTGCAAGTACAAACTTGTATTTGTTGTTTTGTTTTATGTAGTTCTGTGCCCATCTGCTACGCACGTCAAGGTGGACGTCTTTATAGCGCAAAAGTAGTGCTGGTATATTTCATACAGACAGCGCAGTAAAAGCTAGGCGCACGTATTAAATGTACAACTCTGCTGCGAACAGTCCTAACTAATGAACTGTGTGAAAGTGGGTGAGTGATAAATCTCAACCGCTGCATATGATACATGGAAGAAGACACAAGTGTAACAGGGAAGCGATTCCGCGGACGCCCGAATAATGCCATGTCTTTTTTTGTTTTTTTGCATAGCGCTCACAATTACTAAGCAGTTCAGTTCACAAGCTTTGTGCAGCAGAGCCGAAGCCGCACGCTTACAAAGCCGGCCACACCTACCTAACGTGGTACGCTTTTCAAACACCCCAAACACGTATTTTTACTATGCAGCGTGCAGAAGAGGGCTTGTAAAGTGATCTCAACGCCCTACTAAGGTTTTGCTTTCGTTAGCTGTCTGAAAAGCAGTAGCCCGGAATAAAGGGCCGTCTCAGCATTGAAATCAGTTAAAACCCTCCCTGAAGGAGAATATGTTGTTTGGCAAGTTGGTTCAGAAAGACGTAGACAGAGCAGCGCTAATCGCATCTCCTTTATAAATCTTCCTCGACCTTCGCGCTGCAATTTGTTCATTAGCTGCCACACCTAAAGGACATTTTGGGAACCCATGGAACTTATAACTCCTTGTTATTATGACCTTATTATAAATTCCGCAAAACTACATTTATGTTATTTAGACCGGACAAAAACGGGCTCCCCATTGTACTGGTGATAAATCTGGGTGCCGACCCTATTCATGTCTCTGACCATGTCATTTTAAGTGCGCATGCACTTCTTAAGCGAGCCTGAAGCCTCTGCCGCCGTCCGCATTCCGCCGCCGTCCGCATAGCAACAGCTGCGGGTGCGCGCGCTCCTCGTCTTCCTTGGCAACGGGGGGAGATGGGCGCGCGCTGCCTGGCCGCTGACATGGCACATACCCACGTGGGGGATTGGCCAGGAATCTCCTCGTCTTCCTTGGCAACGGGGGGAGATGGGCGCGCGCTGCCTGGCCGCTGACATGGCACATACCCACGTGGGGGATTGGCCAGGAATCTCCTCGTCTTCCTTGGCAACGGGGGGAGATGGGCGCGCGCTGCCTGGCCGCTGACATGGCACATACCCACGTGGGGGATTGGCCAGGAATCGGGCGTGAGAAGGGCTAATGCACCCGCTTAAAGGAGTACTGACACGAAATTTCAAACCTGAGATCCGCTCTAGCAATCAAGTACAACGACAACACTAATAGGTGTCTGTGAATAAATGCATATTTCTTTCTTGGTAGTTGTGTGTGTGTGTGTGATCTCTCTTTCGCGAACATTACCGAACCGCGCAAATTCAACTCCGGCATTCGCACTTTCACATTCTTCCCCTCGGGTAAATGCGGGGAATTTTTTTCATGGCATTCGTCTTGACTGTCACCTGAAATTTCGCAGTCACTTCAATTAAACTGCATATGGCATTAGGCCCCTAGAACGCCTCGTCAGTTATTTCCAGGTCAAGTGCTTGTATTATTATATTTTACCTTTATTCACAACCATTTGGCATATGGAATTGTTGCGTAGGGTTATACGTATAATTCTCACATTTCCTACGTCCAACATATGCAGAAGCACGCCATCCGCATGATCACAAAAAGCTCGCAAAAGTCGGTGTTATCAACATCATCCACTATCGGGGTGTGGATACCGTTGCCAGGCACCACCATCACTTCTGTACACAGTCACAAAACGTCAACTACGGCTATCGAACTTGCAGATCTCAGGGTGGCTTTCGCTCATATCGTCAAGCAGCCCGCACGAGAGTGGGCCGTCTTCACAGAATCACGGGCTGCCCTTGAGAGGCTAACGTCTTTTCCAAAAGACCAGCTTGTGTCTGACATATACACTTTACATCTCCAAGCTCTACAAGCGCACCAGCACATAGCAGTTCAGTGGATTCCAGCCAATTGTGAGATAACTGGCAATGTGAAGGCGGACATTGCTGCATCCCCTCCGCAAAACCATCGTGCATCGGAAATGTCCATACCATTCTCCAGGAAAGACTCATCTGTCCTTGCGTCCACCATGCCAAGAAAAATGTAGCGTGCAGCCTGGGATGACGTGTAACGTCATTACGCGCTGCTATCCGCTATTGATCAAGACTGTAAATTCAAAATGCCACCAGAACTCTCCAAGCGGGTAGACGCAATTCTACATCGCATGCGGTTGAATGTCGCCTACGCGCGCAAGTTCCTCTTTATGATGAAATGAGCTACGTCGCCACTCTGCCCACACTGTGATGTGTGAGAACCCTTCCAGCACCTGTCCTGTGAATGTGCTCGGTTCAGTGCTCAAAGAGTGTAACTCGCAGTGTCTTTGGAACTGCCGCTTTCCGTGAACATTCAGCTAAGAGACGTTTTAGGATGGTGGGCATGTCCCAAATGGGCTTTAGGGGCTACAAAATCTGTGATATAGCAGGTGCAACAAACAGGCCTAGACCAGCCGCTGTGAATAACTCAATGTTTATGTGAGCATCAAGTTCATGAACATCGTATCCATCGTATTCATCAGGTCATCAACTTGCATAGCAAGTTAGGCATTCTAGACCGGATAACACCAGCAGACTTCTTTAAAAATCGTTATTTTTCTTTTTATATATATACCAACGCTAGCGTACTTCTTGGTCAAAATAACGTTTTGCAAGTTCGCAAACTCGTCCATTATAACATTGTTATACTGTTCTTCAAACGACTAATTAGTCAAATTCTTTTCAGCTTTATTGATTTCAGTTATCTCACCAATCCCATCCCGACTAGATTTGCGGCGAACTTCCATTATTCGCTTCCTGCAGTTTCCGCTTATTACGGGAAAATGACTTCCCACTATTTCCAACTGGAATAGCCTGCCGGATGCAATAAATCCCTGTCATCTTTACCACTATTTAAAATGCATCTTAAATAGTGTCTTTTGCAGTTTTGATTCATACATACTAGTTGTATAAATGTCTAACTTTGCGTGTTGTTTGTTATTAGCTGTTCCACTGTTGCGTGTGGCCGGTTCTATTGCAAATGTATGTTTGCGGTTCTGTAGTGCTAATGAAAAACAAGAAAATTCTTACCTTCAGCGGCAGCTGCATTTCAGTTGTGTTTGCTTTCTCTCTTTAAGTTTCTTTTTCAAGTTATTTGCAATACTCAACCATTAAACGTCGTTAGCCGTTTGTCCCTCGAGGCGAAAATTGCTTATAGGTTTCGCTTGAACCCGCTCTTCTGTCTATTCGTTTTTCCTTAATATTCCGAACTGTTGTTTTGCTGAAACTGTGAATTGACATTTTACAATGTAGTGTATTGTGTTCATTTTTTTTCTCAATATTTTCATTTCTTTTTCTTTTTTTATTTCGTATTTCTCTTTTCCTTCCGTTCTTTCAACGGCGTCTGTCCTACTAATGTTACAACACCAGTTGCTTGGTTGGTATTGCTCTGTTGTTACTTTACCTCTAGAAGTGTAGCTCTAAGATTTATAACTACGCAATTTGTCTTTGGCTGCATTCACTGTAATTGTTCTATGTAATAATATACCGGGGGTCCCGGTGCAGTCTCAACTATAGGACCCTCGTATGGATATATCTGCTCATGCAACCTTCGTCTTTTACTAGAGTTCATAAAGATTCTTGTGTCTACTGCATCCTGCTTTGGCTGGAGTACAAAAAAGTGACACCCCTCAAGCGCGCTGGCACCATCGTGGAAACCGCTCATGGCATGAATGTCCCGCAATGTCCAGCCCTGTGCCTCATCCAGTCCTGTGAAGCCATCCCTTCCCAGGTACTAACTCTGCCTCGCAAAATTTGTGAAGAGTATGTTCACTGTTGACGTCCAATTCCAAACAGCTGGGCTATGGTCCTCTTCCCGGCTTTTCAACCAGGCGGTACAACACAACTACAACGCACTCGTCCTGCGCTATTGCATCCTGCATGTTCGTACCATGAGAGGAAGTTCCCAACGGCACGACTCCACTAAGTAGTAAATCCTAGCGAACACATACAGAAGGCTTGTTGGAAGTGGGCTTTCTTCAAGTTTGCTAAGTGCATAAGTACCTTCAAGCCAGCGCTCGCTCCGGTTGAATTTGTTTCCAGTGTTTGCGCTGAATTCCTAAAGCTGACAGACCCAACACTAACTGCATTTGCTCAAGAGCCCTCGTGGCCCTCACTTTTGTCTGGATAAAAGCTTCTAATGATTTATATTTTGTTCCGCGTTTGAGTCCTAGGCAGTAAGTGCCGAAACAAATCGACTCTACTTGTTGTTTAAACAACGCCTCCGCAAAGCGCTGCCATTATCACTTTAGGTACGTACAGATTTCTTGCTTTTCTGGGCTTCTTGTGTTGTACTTGAAAACCTAGAATGCTGAACGGCTTGCGTATTTTAACAAAGTTCATTTTTTTTGTTTCCAACAACACAAGAGGTATAAAATTATTACGGACGCACTTGCAAGAATATCTTGATATGGTGCAAGTTTCATCTTCACCGGCGTCATTTTCATCTGACATTTATTTCACTGTGTAGACACGTACTATCAAACAAAAAAGCCATCGCCTTCTTTGTCATCCGGTTTGACTCACATTTAATTTGTCATGTGATATGAACATTAGGTAAAGCATTTTGGAATGAGTTCTTCTTGTCAAAGTTTCCGTTGACTGGAGGAGGTGATTTCAGTCTAAGATGTGTATGGTAAGAGGGACGTCGAGGAGTTGTGGGCCCGACTCGCCGCATGTATGAGCTCAGATTCCAATCCTCCCACGGTGAGACTTGCCGTGCGATAAGACAGAAAGTCTTTGATGAATGAATAGAGGTGGTGCTCCGCCAGATTGTATACAATGGCATCGTGTCTGACGTTGTCAAATGTCTTGATGAGGCCCAGAAAAAGCATAATTCTCGCGTCAATGTCTCAACCTTGTATGTTGTCTGAAATCTGGTTATTTAATCACAGCGTAACGTCTAGCGTGGAAAGCTTGGGCCGGAAACCCACCATCATGTGACAAAACAAGTCTTTTGCCTCCATGTCCTTGTACAACCTGTTCAGCACCACGTGTTCCACATGCTTCTCCAAGCAAAACGTGAGGGAAATAGGATGTCCGTTCTCCAGCCTAAGTTCATTCCCCGGTTTCGATATCATGGAAAAGGGAAGCAGTAGCTAGGCGTTTCGCCAGTATGCTTGTCCAAGTATTTCGCACAGCGTCTTGGAATAGGAAGTTCTTCAAGGTCGGATGTACCACCACTGAACGTTCGGCAAAGGAAGGTATAATGCACGCATACGCCAATGAGCCACATTCAGAGTAGGCGAGTAATGAAGCGAGCAGAACCGAAAGACGTAGACAGGAAATCGAAGAAAGATACGCAAAGACGAAATAGCAATATACAGAACTTTGATAGGTCTCATCCTTAAGAAACGGTAATAATTTTCCACTCACATTACGATTATTCTTCTTCACAGCACGATTAATTTTCTTGCCGTCACGAAAAGTCGTGTGCTCAGGGCATTCTCCCTCTGTATTCGTTCAAGAATACATGGGGCCCCTGGATTCGAATAAAGTACTTGTGCTCTCGAACCAAAGAATTGCGGGGGACATAACCGGATGGAATGGTTTACTGTCTACTACTGTGCTATCGGAAAGTACAGTGACGTACTTTAAAGGCTGAATTAAGCCATGCATTAGCAGTAACGTAAGTAGTAACGTAGTAGTAACGTAAGTAGTAACGTATTAGTAGTAACGTGGTAGCTATGCTGGCGACAAACACTGCATCCCTTCGAGGCGAAAATTATAGTACTAGTCAACATAAAGGCCTAGTGAAGTTGATGACAGTCGGCCTTACCTAGTCACTGCAATTACTCACACATTCAGTTTGGTTTTTGGCTTAATTTTTCTACTTAGGCTGGTGTTATCGAGGTAACTGATTTGATGAAACAATCAATTCATTGCGGCCTATTTGCAGCAGCTATATTTGTCGACCTCACGAAGGCATTTGATTTCATTACTCAAGATGTTCTTTTTTCAAAATTAGAATCATTGGGTGTCTGGGCAACATTAGCCCTACTACACTACAGTCATATCTGGCAGATAGGCTTCAGGCTGTGGAATGCAGTGGCATACTTTCCGAATAGAAGACAATAAATATAAACGTCCCCCAGGGTTCCATATTGGGACCACTGCTGTTTTTTTTTATAAACCATCTCCCATCTTGTTTAAATTTTTCAAAATGCATGCTTTACGCAGATGACACCACGGTTTCCGCCGGGTCTTAGAGATAGCGGTGACTCTAGGAAACATCGGCAGCTCGCTACATGACTTACTTTATAACTGCATCTCCATGCAGTTATAAATCACTGCTAAATGTGCGGTCGCAATGTAAACAGAAGCAAGAGCGAAGAAGTGCTTGCTTTCAGGTATTTGCATTCCTTCACAGTGTAAGAAAGGATGCGTTCACCACAAGTTCCACTTACAATTTTAGTATTTGAAGTAACTTATCAAGCCTTAGTGTACTTACTGATGCCGTTGTATGCCAATACGCCCTGCAGCAACGCCAACTTTCTCTGACGAGGATGATGAGTGATCGTGGATCAAGTGAAAAAAAGAACGCTTCCCCACCCGGAATCGAAGCTGGGTCCCCGCCGTTATGATGCCGGCGTCTATTCAACTGCTCCATTTTGACATGGTCGAAGCGCACGCAAAGCAGCAGGTGCCTGTTTTCGCCGTACACTCCTACCCGAAACGCTATGCCTACGGCGTGCACACCCGAGAGTTGCTGTGGGTATCCTAGAAAAGTGGCGCGTACCTCCAGAGTAGCACACAGTCGTAGTCGGGGGTGGGCCAACCAAAGATCAATCACGAAAAAGTTCCGCGTTCAGCCATCGTCGTCATTTTACGGGTGGGTGCATGATTCTTTTTGGAAATGTTTAGGTTGCGGCTTTAATTCTTTGCCGGCGTTCATAATTTGTTTGGGCAGAAGTGCGCAACCAAGAACATACATGAAATATCTACCCGCTTTTCCTTTCTTGTGGTCAATCCGTTCCTACCGGAGAAGTGCGACGTCCCAGAAGGACATTCCTCTAGTCCTGTCCCATTCTATTCCCGACAATAGCCAGTTGTGTTTGTACGCCAGTGCGTAGTTATGGAAAATAATTTGTTTGATTTTCTTCTCCTTCGAATGTATAATGCTGTGGGTATGAAACTTTTTAAAGGGAAAGCTTTCTTAGTGGGAGCGATGGCGTTCTGTCACAAAACTAACACATTTTAACCATAGACCGTTTGGTCGACCGAAAAGATGTGATAAGATCTCTGGACCAACGGCGCGTGACATAGACAGGAAATGGAAGAAAGATACGCAAAGACGAAATAGCAATATACAGGACTTTGATAGGTCTCACCATAAGAAACGGTAATACTTTTCCACTAACAGCACGATTACTCATTAAACAGCCCCGAGGAATTTTCTTGCCGTCACGAAAAGTCATGTGCTAAGGGCATTCTCCCTCTGAATTCATTCAATGAATATATGGGCTTCCATTGTGCCAACACGGTTACTTCAAATGCGCGAAAAAGGGACGGTTCTTGTGGACAATCATGAAGAACGCGTACAATAGTAAACCTTCGTCGCATAAACTCCGCGTGGGCATACTTTATATCGTTTGTAGATGTGTTTACTTAGTGCGCGAAAAACCGTCGTACCGGTTTGTTCTTCGTTTGCGATTTCGGTTTTCGAGGGTTCCACGAACGGTTTGACGCACTATCAGCGAAGGTTGAACGCACTTTTAGCTTTCGTGCTTCGCTCAACTTTGTTTAGAAAGGGATGATTAATTTTTTTCCGTATTTCCCTATTTGATGCTTCTATTTGGACATTTTTGTTCGCGATGTATGATGCGAATTATTTTACAGATTGTAGAAACTGGTATTTTGTTGAACCCACCGTAAAGTGTACTTTCGTCATTAAATATTTACCCCGCATTCAGTATTACCGGGTACCTGGTGTAAGGTTTAAAGCAAGTGCACCTTAAAGCATCCGTAAGCTGACTATGCATCAACATTTCCAGCTGATGCATAAGCATTTTCAACCGGCGTGTGGTTGAACTTTGTAGTAATGTTTCGTGGGCTACCTTCTAGAGAGTGAAAATATTGTCAGGTCCCGCGTGTACTTGTGTGACTTAGAGCTTTGATGAGCACCGTTTGCCTGGGCGACGGAATAACGGGATAATAACTTGAATAATTGAATTTCCATATGTTTACAGAAGTTATAACACGTTTGTGGTGTATAACTTACAAATCTTACATATTTTCACGTGTGGTATTTCACATGCCGTACTGAGCAAGAGCATTTAAGACTGACCACACTACCGTCTTCGAAGCTTTAAAGTTATCGCAGCGACATGATGGCAGATTAGCATGCCGGGAATATTGCGCCGCGAAATAGATTCAGGCGTAAACAAAGCAGCTAGTAAACGGGCTCACTGTACCACAGACGTGTTGCATACACCATACTTCCAAACTGCTATCGCTATGTTATTCTAGAATTTGGTTATGATGAAGTTAGCTTTCAGGACGTCCATATCATATCCAAAATTGACCTAAGTGGGCTGCCTGGGACGTAGGAGTGCTTGCCTTTAATAATTTGAGCTAAAGGGGATTTTTTGGGTTGAAGTGTAGGGCCATGTTTTCAGCGCGGAAGGCGTCCTGCCAGACCCACAGGAGATGTGAACTACAGCACACTTCCTGAAGTTGAAGTACATAAAAACTGTACAATGGTTTCTCTGTCTGTGCGCCTACTATCAGGGCTTATTTTTAAACGTCACACGTATGTTTGAGCCACCCATGAAAGGCAGCATCCCGTTTCGCTTGGAGGAAGCTCAAAAGAAAGCTCATCGAGCTTCAATTTCACCGCCTTCAACTTATCACGGTTGAATTAACGTGCGAAAATATAAATGTATACTGATACAGGCAGGGGATATGGGCCAACTCGTCGTAAGGCTGCTCATCCTGGGCCCACTGGCCATTAGTAAACTTGTCTGGTACGCCAACTTGTCAGGGGACATCCCTTTTAAGGAACTCTCATCTGGCTGCTCTACTCGGGTACACCACTCTTCGCACAGAACACTTGTTTTGTGGATGGCGTTACGGTGTAAGAACATTTTGCGTCTACTACTGCTACCATGAATGTGCCACATAAAAGTTATGGTGAATGCTGCAAAAATGGGTGCTCATTGCAGCTTCTGCTCAATAGTACCATGAATTTTGTGACATCATGCTCTCGATTTCTGGATACGAAAACTGACAGCGGAAAAAAAGAGGTCCTGCACCATTTTTCGCCCTTTTCCAATTAAGCCTTCCAATTAGGTCCGCCATTTTTCCAATTAGGTATGACTGAGCACAATACTTTTGAGGAATTTTGCCCATGCCCTTCACGCACTGCCAATTCATTGATTGATTGTTAAAGGTAATACCCGCCGCAGCGGCCGCTTTTCTAATGGAGGCGGAAAGCAAAAATGCCCGTGTGTACGAGATTTTGGCGCACGTTAAAGATCCCCAGGTGGTCGAACTCAATCCGGAGCCCTCCACTACGGCGCTCCTCATTGCCTGCGTGGCGTCGGCGTGTTAACCCGTACAATAAATCAATCAAATTTAGTACCTACACCTGGGCTATGAGTCGTGCTGTAGTGGAGGGCGCCAGATAGACATCAACAACCCGGGGACCTTGACCGTGCGCCGAAATTTCAACACACGGACGTTATAGCTTCCCGCCGCCACCAGGAAAGCATCCAGCGCAGGTGGAAATTAAGCCCGCATCCTTGGGCTCCGCAGCAATGCCTTATGCACTGAGCCACCACAGCTTGTCTCATGTACTGCCAGTTTTGGTGTTCGCTCACTTGGATTCTCAGGTTGATTTAAAATTCAATTTTGCACCCTGTCTTACTACCAGAATCTCATTTCCTTAGCAAAACAGAGGCTCCAAAGAATGGTCTTGTCAGATTGAGCAGCGTGTCCTTACATAAGATAGACGATTTTTTCTGAATTGGTATGGTGTAGACTACATGTTTAACACGAAAGTAGTAGGCTCATTCTACAGATCACCTTGTTAGAATGGCATCAAGCCATTTGGTAGTTTATTAGGGCGCGATCAGTGCTTGCACCAGAAAATATAATATTAGGGGGTAATGTCATAATGAGTGAGAGAAACTATCACTGGCGGAAAACAGCTGAAATGCTGTTCACATCACTTTTGACGAACTAATTTAAGTCTATTCTATCACTTTGTTGAATTTCAAACCTGCTTTGGTGCTGCTGACGGTAATGTCGTACTCGTACTCATTTCATTCCTATGTTTTGTATAGCCCATCCTGCTTGGGTCAAATTTTTGACCTTTAGTATCGGTAAATAAATAAATAAATAAAATATTGTCGTTTGCTCACTAACAATAATGATTTAGTTGAATTGGTTAGGACTGTCCCAGGTATGAATATCATGAAGTTGGGGTTAGCTTCATTGTCCTCGAAAGACCCCTGTGCAGTAGTCAACGTGCACTAAAAATGTTCTTGTAGGACCAAGATAATCAAAATGCTGTAACCAATAAACTAGACTTATTCTTCCTGAAATTCTTAGATCAAAGTAACGGTTAGGCCAGTTAATCCTATTAACAGAATTTATTTACAATATTGCATTTTGTATGAACAAAAGGACACAGATAGCCAGAGTATTTTTAAACTTGAAGAACACATTCAATGTTGTGTCGCACAACCGGGTGACAACCTACTTCTGTTAAAATGATATCGTTTGGGAACTCAAGAGCACTTACTTAGCTGGATCAAAGACTACCTACACATGCGTGAACAGTGCATTTTTGTCAACGGTGCGTCATCTTATCCCGTTGCAGTGTCATCTAATCTACTAGAGGGGTCCTTACTTGAACACTTGTTATTTTTTATCTTTATGAGTGACTTGTCGGCTGATATAAAGTTATCCCTATACTGTACGAATATAACTGTGTGTTATATCTTCCCGTTACATGTGTCAAGGGCACATAATTTTGTAGAAGGACCTCAAGACTGTTGCTAGTTAGAGTGATAGAAAATGGCCTTGAATACTAGGAAGTGCTTTCATCTACAGTTTACAAATAAAAAAAGCTAACTACATACACCGTAAATAAACTGCTTCGCAAACCTGTGATATGGTTAAATATCTTGGTGTCATATCTTCTTACACTTTGAATTGGTCAGTGCAAGAAGACACAGTTACAGAAAAAGCATCCTCCTTGTAGTATTAATTTTGGAAAGACTTTAGGTATGCCTCTACATAGTTGAAAAATGTTGTACACCACTAATACTAGTCCAATCCTTGAATATACTTGCCCAAAAAACATGCCTGCTTAAAAAGAAGCAGCTCGCTGTGCTAAAGCGAAATATGATTTCATTGTTTGGGCACAACTACTATTGATGGCGTTGGGTGGGAAATATTGAAAGCACGTATAAAAGTATTACCGTTAATATTTTACATAACGTTTCAGTGATAAGACAGGAATTATTAAACATGACTGTTTAAAGTAGCCTCATTACGTCACTGTGAGACGGGATAACCCAAGAAAAATTTGACGGCATCAGTGCCGTTATAATGCTTATGATATTTGCCTTTCCCAACACACTTAATCCCTGGAATACTGTCCCCAGTGACGTGGCTACTGCAAATAATTTTTACACTGTCATTATTGACTTTGTTATCTAGGCTGTAATGCTATAACTTATATTGAGTGGGTACATACCGCAAGGCGTGGCGTTTTGAGCAACCAGCAAATCTGCTGAGGAAATCTGCTGAAACAGCTGCGCTGTTTCAGCAGATCTCACGGGCGCAGAACTGGCCTAATGTCGTTCTCTTTCTCGGTCTACATATATATATACGTACACTTTCATCAAAAAGGTCCCAGGTCCTCACCGACAAGCAAACGAGCGCACACACACATATGTATGTATGTATGTATGTATGTATGCATGCATGCATGTATGTATGTATGTATGTATGTATGTATGTATGTATGTATGTATGTATGTATGTATGTATGTATGTATGTATGTATGTATGTATGTATGTATGTATGTATGTATGTATGTATGTATGTATGTATGTATGTATGTATGTATGTATGTATACGATTAGTAGTTTCAGAGAAAAACTCTTTTAAACGTTTTGCTGATGACCGAAAACCGCTCCCCGGTCGAAACGTTAGAATAAAGCTTTCGCTGTGGCTACTAAATCGTACAGTTGACCTTAAAGCCAGTAACCTCTTTTTGAACTATACATACCTATATACATATAAAAGATGGGATCGTTGCACAAACGATACGAGAAGAAAGCGAAGAACTCAGGTGCACCGAAGAAAGCACACGGAAGTTATGTGGCGGGTATTCGTTTTTCTTTGGATGCAATGAATCATTTTGGAATACCATAAAGGAAAGTGTAGAAAAACATGCGCTGCAGTGATTACCGAACATACGCTGTCTGAAAGCACGTCCAATGCCCTACCTATTGTGCTGTATGGGCGACTTTGTAACATCTCCGCAACCTTATGTTACATAACCGCATTTTCATGCGGCTTCAGCGCTACTCTGACAACTTGTGGTGACGCTTACTTCTCTTTATACCCCGTTGCAGTGACTAACGGTGTACAGTCTGTTGAGAGGAGTCCACTGACGATAAACCCTCTCTTCCCCATCAAGGCTTCCAGAACGGACGCCGTCGCTATGCGTGTTGCCTGATTTGATGAGCAACGAGGGGCTCGTTGCATGAACGCAGAGAGGGCAACGTGGGGCGCCGAACGGTAAGGCGTCGCGTTGCGTGCGCGGGCCGCGTGGTGAGGATTTGTCCCTGCTTATGTGTAGCTGTCCACCCATTCATTTCTTCAGACTATGCAGAAAGGTACGAACGCAAGAAAGGTACGGATTTCGGCGGTCACATCTCGCAACCTAAGAAACAGCTGCCTTCGGCGCTTGCATGTCTTTGAATGGCCTCATGTATTTGTGAAAGCTATGAGTACAAGCTTGAGCCTGCGTTCAATGGAACGGAGTGGAACGGCAGTAGAACGGAGTGGCCGCCACAATGGTCTCATCCAACCACTTTTTGCTTTTCGTCCAGTTATTCGCAGTCATCAGGACGAGCTCGCCGGTCTGCGTGGAACCACATGCGCCTGGCACGCCACACGCCACGTGCCCTCGACTGCCCGAACCGAGCAGTTATTGCCCGGTGCCACTTCAACCTCCCGTTCCGGTAACCCCTAAAGCTGCCATCAAGCCAACCGCATCGACATCGTCAAGCCACCCAGAAAGCTACCAATACAGCCAGCCTTGCACCGCGCACCTCAGTGGGCAGTGGAACGGAGCGGCCGCCACAATGGTCTCATCCAACCACTTTTTGCTTTTCGCCCAGGTTGGTCCCTCCCAAGATTATAACGCTAAGCGATCTAGTAACTATTGTCTGCTGCTCCTTCCATGCCCACATGTGTTGCTTGATATAATCGCAGATTGTTTTCTCGTTGTAAAGGAACTTCTTTGCGGGGATATAGAACATAACCCCGGTCCGAACAGCGAAGTATTAGCCGCCATCACCAAACTAACCGCACACTTGGATGAGCGTCATGACAACTTGCAGAAGTCTATTAACGAAGTTAAAGAAAACCAGTTGCTACTTGATTCCAAAGTAACAGATTTAACCGCTCGACTAACTGTACTTGAACAGGAGGTTACTTCCCTCGAAAGCGTTCCAGACGATACACAGATGCAAGATCTCGTAACGGCTGCCGCGCGACACGAAAGTGCCGCTCTCAGTTCACGGCTTGATGACTTCGAGGATCGCTCTCGTAGAGATAACCTAATTTTTATGGGCTATTAGATTCTGTCTCAGAAACCTGGGCTGAGTCTGAGCTAAAAGTCCGTGAAATCCTGTCTGCGTCCCTAAAACGGGAACTTCCTAATGAAGCCATCTCCCGTGTACACAGGATTGGAACATTTGTGCAGAACAAATGTCGACCTGTTATTGTTCGTTTTAGTTCTTTCAAAACAAGGGAAGGTGTCTTTGTATGCTTCGTAGCACTCCCAGGTTCATTTCTGCAGGTCCACGCGCAGCATCCAGAAAAAGCTTTTAAATTTCGCGAGAACCACTGGGCAGCCATATTACCTCAAGTATAACAAGATACTAATTAACAAGAAAGCCTACGTTTATTGTCCGGTCACCGATCGTGTAACTGAGGCTGGGCCTATTTATGATAACCCCGTACACGTTGCCCCCCAAGCAACCAACGCAGAAAGCGCAGGGGCCTGCGCTCCTCCTTCATTACGATAGATAAGATAAGCATTTTCGAGCGCATGAATTTTCTTTTTTACTATGTAATTCTCGAAGTGTTACTAACAAGCGTGATGCCCTATCTGCACTAATAGATACATGTCTAGCTGATGTCGTCATAGTAACTGAAACCTGGCTGTCCGCGAAAATAGAAAATCACGAAATATTTAACTGTTCAAAAAAGTTTAAGTTCTACCGCTGTGACCGGGGTACGAGGTGTGGGGACGGCGTATTGATTGCTATTAGCGACGAGATCAGCTCGTTAAATGTGCGTGTTGTTTCGCCGCTTGAAATTGTTGTCGCGTGTGTTCGCATTAACCACAGAGATATCATTGTTTGTGGCTGCTACCGGCATCCTAACCTAACTACCGGCTTCGCAAATGATTTACACGATGTCCTAAATAAGTTGCGAGTAATGTTTCCGGCTGTGCCTATGTTTATCCTAGGTGAGAAACTTATCTAATGTTTCGTGGTCTCCCCCTTTTCCAACAATATCCAAACCTTCTGCTGACAGTGCTGCCTTTCTTGACGTGTGTTGAGATTTTAACCTTACCCAGCTGGTTAATGCTCCAACCCGCATTACTTTGTCTACCTCCACAGTTCTAGACTTAGTGCTGAACACGCATCCCGACCTAATTAAATCCCTATCAGTTATTCCGGGCGTAAGCGACCATCTAGCTATTCATTTTAACATGACTAAAACAACTAAAAGAAGTGATAGGTCAAAAGTTTTTAGGGACTACAAAAGATCTGACTATGTTTCAATTAATAATGAGCTTCAGGTTTTCCTAAACGATTACCTTTCGAATTTTCTGGAAAGATCCCTGCAACAAAACTGGAATTTGTTTAAGCAGAAGGTAGCAGAACTTACCAATCGTTATATTCCATTCCGCAGAATTGGGCAAAACGCAAAGTCCCCTTGGTTCACACTTACACTAAAACGACTACTCAACAAAAAGAAACGAATTTTTCGAAGGGCAAAGCTAACTAACAACGCGGAAGGTGGTCCGCTTATCTTCACGCAGTTGACGAGTACGCTCGCGCATTATCCGTCGCAAAAGAAACTTATTATCAACAAACGCTTCCCTGCCTGCTTGCAACTAACCCACAGAAATTTTGGCAGATGATTACCGGAAATGAAAAAAAGGCGATAGAATTAATCCATGATGATAACAGCCGTGTACCAAACGAAGCGTTGTGTCATTTTAAGCTCTGTGTTTCCATCGTGCTTTGTTAAATCTGCAGCCCTTTCTTTTCCCGACACCCCCCTCACCACTTTGTTCCAGTGGAACCACTGATATTTGACTGTTCTGGCATACGAAAATTGATCGAAAACATGAAATTAGCCAGCGCTCCAGGTGAACACGGTATCTGTGCAAAGTTTTTGCATAATACCTCTGTTTACTCATCTGTAATTTTATGTAAGCTTTTCACACAGTTTTTGGAATGTCATTCCCTTCCGGGCGACTGGAAAGCGGGAAAGGTTGTTCCTCTTCACAAATCAGGTGACGTTCATAACCCCCGCAATTACAGGCCCATATCGTTAACAAGTATACCGTGTAAGCTCATGGAACACGTCATCTATTCCCACATAATCACTTTTTTAGAAAACAACTCCTTCCTTAGTGATCACCAGCATGGATTCCGGAAAAAGTACTCGTGTGAGGCCCAACTTCTCTGCTTTACTAATGACCTATTTCTTGCCATTGACGCTTCTTGCCTTGTTGGCTGTATTTTTCTCGACTTTGCTAAAGCTTTTGACACTGTATGCCATAAACTACTACTGCTAAAACTAAGCAAATTTAATCTTGATTCTAACATATTAAAATGGATTGAATACTTTCTAACAGATCGCTCCCAATTTGTAACTGCTAATGAATCCAATTCCCCCCTCTCACCCGTAACCTCTGGCGTCCCACAAGGATCTGTTCTTGGCCCACTACTCTTCCTAATTTACATTAACGACTTGCCACATAACATCCCTTTTCTATAAAGCTTTTCGCCGATGATTTTGTTTTTTACCGCGAAATTAAAACCCCTTCTGACCACCTTGCCCTTCAGTGTGACTTAGACAATGTTTCATCTTGGTGCGATACTTGGCTAATGAACCTTAATGTTACTAAATGCCAGATAATGAGAGTTTGACGTCGGACATGTACTATTTCTACTAACAACGTACTTAATAATTCCCCCCTTACTAAAGTTAGCACTTACAAGTACCTTGGCGCTACAATTTCTGACAACCTTTCCTGGCAGACTCACATTGACCTTTTTATAAACAGTGCTAACCGAACTCTTGGTTATTTACGCCGTAACTTCTCCCTGGCCCCGATGGAACTGAAACTTCTCTATAAAACATTAGTGCGACCTAAGCTCGAATATTCATCATCTGTATGGGATCCACGCGTAAACGTTCATATCAGTAGCTTCGAAGCAATTCAAAATCGCGCCGCTCGCTTCATTTTGCCCAACTATTCCCGTACAGCAAGCGTAACTCATATGAAGTCAACCTTAAACCTACCTAGCCTATCACTTCGCCGCAAAATCTCGCGCCTGTGCCTCTTCCACAAGATTTACCATACCATACCCTCACTGAGTAACTCTCTTTTTTTGCCGCCATCCTACATTTCATCCCGCAGCGATCACCACTTCAAAGTTGGAATTCCAAGTAGCCGTACAAACATTCATTTTAATTCATTCGTGCCCACAACAAGCTCAGACTGGAATCACCTTCCCGCTTCCATCGCATCAATCACTGACCCTGCCAACTTCAAGAGTATCATGAACTCATACCCTTTTTTAACATGCTCCATTTGTTTGTACAGATTGTTATTTCGTTTTTTCACCACTACTCTCTGTAACGCCTTGTTCATTGAGAGTAAATAAATGAAATGAAATGAAAATATCGACGAAGGAAGTGTTGGGCTGATATAGTTGCGTCCTGCCGACCGAAGACGCACGTATGCTTGGCATAGGATGGGTGAGTGTGTTTGTTAGGAGTGTGCCTAACTTGAGGAGGTCAGTCAGAGAGAGCACCGCGGGTGGCGGGCAATATGGCGGTCAAAGCACAGGCAGGCGAGCAGCTGGTCGACACGATTCTCCCCTGTCGCCCTAAGTGCTGTCCTTCAATAGATTCCATATTACATGGCGCGTAAAAACACCGCGAGTGTCTTCGGAAGAGGAATGTTCAATAAAATATTCCTTTCCGTCCCCTAAGATTAAAATCTTCGAGCCTTCTTGCCTCTGACAGCAGAAAAAATGCCTCCTTTCTGTTTATATTGAATTACTCTTGTTTACACCAAATACAATATATTTCTTTGCCATCAATCACCTTGATAACAGATATCACCCTGTAAACACGCAAATTCACATCATATTTGTTGTTTCCGTGCAATGCCAACCACCGCGTGTCGAACGGGAAAAAGAGAGAATGATACTAACACTTGCGCTAACTAGTAACCAAATGTTTTTATTTGTTCTTCGTGTTGGCGTCAAACAATGGAGGCGAACACTATGCAACAAGGAATGCCGGAAACAGGTGGTGGAATGGGAAGGCGGGAATTCAGTTTTAAAACAGGGGCATAACAGAACACAGCTCTACATTTGAGAGATACCAATGTCTTTTTTACGGAGCCCGATACTGCCCACGCTACCACAATCACCGGCTACCTGTAAGGCGTCATTTCTTTACGCCAACAAACCCCAGTTCCAGCACTTTTGCTGTGCTAGTTGGCGGCGTGAGCACGTGCACAGCTATTGCAGAGGCAGCCGTAAGGAAGAGTGCTGGTTGAATTATAGCATTCTCACTCTTGGTTCGCTGGAGCCTACCCCTCAATGGCGTCCTCTAGTTTTTATGTCTTGTGAATGTTGCCATCAGAAAAAGGGAGCAAAGAAAAGCGGTAAACTACTAAAGAATGGGGATCCATTTCAGTGCGCCGAGCTTTGCCATCGGGGGGGCTCCAGTCCGCGGCCTTGCTTCTTTCATGCGCTTCTTTCAGAGAAACCTCTCTCTTTCACTCCCTTTATCTCTCCTCCTCTTTCTTTATCTATCTCTCGCTCTAAATGTCTGTATTAACTCGCTTCAATGCGCGGGAGCTATGGGGAGAATTTCACCGTTCAAATGCCTGTATTTGGGCAAGACGCCTTTCATATCCTTTCGCCACATCCTCAATTGGTTAAACGGACCCATCAAAAGCACCAGAGGGCAAGTGTGCCAATATTTACAAGACAAGTTGGCTCTGCTTGAAGTCGTGTCATAAAAACAGAATTATGTTGAAAACATAAACCGTGGGCAAGGACTCGTTGGGGTTGTCCGCAATCTCCTAGAACGCCGCTCTAGACCTATTTGCTACAAAAATGAATTCTCGCAAATCACGCTAAAAACGTGCAACGCAAAGCGTGCAAACCACGTAAAAAATGACGCAAAAAATGGCTCGGCATTCCCGAAGACACACCGTCTGTGTAGACGCGGCGGGGCCCGCTCGTATACGTCGACGACGGGCAGGCACCGGGGCGCTGCTTTATGAGCCGTGAATAAAAGTGTGGGCCGACGATAAGCCGGCAATCTCCGTACCCATACCCCCGCCTCACTTTCTCTCCTCCTGAAAATGAGCGGCCTTTTTTCGTGTTCAAGGGACTGCGCGAAACAAAACTGCTGTTTGGCACTCGCTGACATTACTCGGTGCGCCCCGATCGTACGTTTCGCACTTTCCAGATTCGCTGAAACGCACCTTTCTTTCCCTCCATTCACATCACCCACTGAGGGCAGTGCACTGTAGCCGTAAAAGTTTGCGATAAGTGCGAACGATACAAATCTCACCCCTTTTGTGCCGAGCCCTTGTTACCACAGAACCTGATATAGGCGGGCATCAAGCAACAAAGCGGTCGCAGTGGCTGAATCTCGGGAAATAAATGCGTAACTACTCAGTGTGGGCAGGTTGTAGTATACGCGCTAATGACACTAGAATATGAAGCAATTGGACATCACCCTAACTCTCGGCTGTGTTCATTTCCCTCAGGTTACGGCCGTCAAAAATCCGGCTGGCAGCAACCCAGGCATTTCAAGGGAACAAGAAGGAGCGATCACAGAAAACGTGTCGCTGTTATTGCCGAGCTGCGCCTGACGTTGCCGAATCACCGCCCACCCGCAGGATAAACACCAATCCCTCTCCCCTGACCTCCTCAGTCTCTAGAGCCTACAAAAGCAAGCCCACCACCGTGCAGCCTTCACTTGGCAGCGGTGGTCACGGCAAACGACATCACCCTAACTCTCGCCTTTGTTGATTTCCCTCAGGTTAGTGTAATTGGCAGACTGCTGCAGTGTCGGTTGTTTTTTTTTTTGCCGTGCCGTTTCTGCCCAAGTTGCTGTCGTGTAGTAGAACTGTTCAAATACCTACCAACGCTGAATTACTCAAATAAGTTTAAGTACTTCGCAAGTAACTAGGAGAAATGCATGAGAGACTTAAACTTTTCAATGGGCTTTATGAGGAAGTAAAAAAGAACCAAGAGTTGCTGCAAAAGGAGAACAAAGAGCTCACGAAAAAAAAAAATGAGCAGCTGACCCAACGCATGTCTGAGATGGAACAACATTCGAGACAGAATAATATCGAAATAAAAGGCGTGCCCGTGACGCAGGCTGAGGACTGGTTCGCCATACTGCAGCAGTTCGGTGAAAAAGTTGAGTTCCCGATAAGCGCTGCCGATATAGACGTGGTTCATTGTGTTCCAGCCAAAAATAACGAGCAGCACATGATAGCAAGGTTTTTCTCACGTACTAAAAAACTCAATTCGCCGGCAAAGCGAAGAAGGCTCGATTAACCGCTGGTGCTATCGGCTTTAAAGCCATTCGCAACAGCCTGTGTACGTGAATGACCAAAAGAAACGCTTCTTCGCTCAAGCTTTGGCCAAAAAGAACGAGATGAAGTGGCAGTTTCTGTGGGTTGAAAACTGCCGTAGAAAGGCAAGAAAACACAGGGTGATCGCATACACCGTATCTCGAAAGTCAGTGACCTGGCCATTTTCTCGGAAATCATTTTAAGTCCCTAGCTTTCCATGCAAGACATGGATTATTACTCGGCTGACCAACAAAGCTGCTCCTTCAAAGCACCTGTTTAAAACAAAAGTCGCTCATTCATTTCAACATACGAAGCTTTCTAAGCATTATGACGAATTAGTTATTTTCCTAACCCTCGCGGAGAAAACCTTTTCTCTTATATGCCTTTCCGAAACTTGGCTATCACCTACTAATGACCGACTGTTCGGCTTAGCTGGTTATATATCCGAATTTTTCCATCACCCAGAAAGCCATCATGGTGGATGTATGTTTCTAACTCACTGAGGTACTCTCGCCGCTATGACTTAAAATTTTTTACTGATAAGTGTGAGTCTGTCTCGCTTTAGTTTGACCAGTCTTTCCTGCCAAATAGGCAAACGGTTGTTGGTTCAATATATCGCTCCCCCGCTTCATCTTATTCTGACTTCTGCAATGAACTTAAAAACATTTTAAGCTGTCCTACGTACCAAAACAAAAACATAATTATTACTGGCGATGTTAACATAAGCATAACAGACCTCACTGACAGTTCATGCTCGGAATATATTAACTGCATTCTGGATCATGGTGTTTGCAATCATTAATTAACTTGCTGACTCGTTCTTCCGGCCATGGCCTGGGCACAGTAATTGATCATATTCTCTCCAATGTTTCCTTCTCTCAGAGCGCTAGAGTCGTAGACTGTGACATAACAGATCATTGTGCCGTTTTTATGTTAACTGAAAGCCCGATGGAAATTACGCCAAATGTTTCACAAGCAATCGTTTGATAAAAGTAAATTTTGTCTATTAATCAGTTGGGCCGACTGGAGTGATGTTTTAAGTAACAATGATCCCAATGCTGCCTGTAACAGCCTGTCTGGGAAAACAATTGATGCGATTACTGCATGCACGACTCTTCGCTGCTACCAAAAAGCAATTAATGTTCCTAGAAATCCCTGGCTAACCGACGGGTTTTTACGCTCCATACGCAAGCGGTCTAACCTACGAAAGGAAGTTCGGCGCCAACCATTCAATATGCCTCTCTTGAATTGGTTCAAGCATTATTCAAATAAGCTGACCATGCTATTAAAAGTAGCAAAGAAAAAGTACTATATCGATCAAATAAATAAAAATGGCAACAATACCTATAGGAACTGGAAAGTCATAAAAAAATTTTTAAATCAGTCGCACCACACACCTGAAATAAAACAGGTTAGTGATGGCACAAATGCTTTTAGCAACCCTGCTGAAATAGCTAATGTTTTATGACTATTTCTGTAATTACAGTTCTAGCACAACATCAAATTTTGCACCTTGCACTCGCTGTCCCCTTTCATTCTACTTGCAGCCCACATCACCCGAGGAAATAGTGAAGTGATCAAAGCCCTGGAAAGTTGTGGTGCTGGATTGGATGGAATCCATGCTGCCAGGGTAAAACTTGTCGCCAACAAACTTCCCATTGTAATCGCCCATGCCATTAACAACATTTTTAGGTCTGGCGTTTTTCCGCCTGAACTTAGGAAAGGAAAAGTAGTTCCGGTTCTTAAGAAAGGTGATCGTGGTGTGTTAAATAACTATCGCCCTATAACCATACCGCCCTTTTTCAGCAAGTTAGAGATGAAACGTTTATTTGAAATGAAAGGTCTTGATTGAACAAGGGTAGGTTCCCTCCTTCTAGGGCCCCTGTTTCCTCTGCCCCAGTCTTGGCCCTAAAGATCTGACACTTCTGAACCCCAGGGTCAGAGCTGGCCAGAGCTGCCTCCCATAGCTCATAAATATTGGTGTTGGTGTTTACTGAGGGCCATATATACGACAACCCCAGGATCCATGGAATAGGGTGGATATTTCACCGCAATTATTACATGCGTTTCAGAATTTCTCGGGGAATATCTTGGATAGCCTGAGGATGTTTGGATAGGTGTTCGCCTGTATTTGTCTGAAAGACTGGTGCTCTGCAGCGGTTAAGCTTTTATCTATTGAAGGAACGAGAGCTCTGGCTGTTCTTTGAATGTTGAGTGGCTCACACAAGGTATTGGGGAGAGGGGTAAGTAAGCTAGGACTACTGGCTGAGCGGTTAGTAAGTTCAAGCGCAGCTTGGTCTGCTCTCTCATTACCCTCAAGCTCCTCATGTCCCGGTGTCCAAATGATATTTTGGAACTTAGCGATATTTAGAGGTACAATTTTTGTGAGCCTTTTGTGGATTGGGCCATTTATAATGTTTTGTACGGCTTTCTTAGAGTCTGTAACTATTTGGAGGCTTTTTCCTTGGAATTAACCATACCTTACGGCCAATAGAAGAGCCCCAGTTTCGGCCTCCTCTGTACTGGTGTTCGTTAATATTAGGAAGTCCCTGATTACTCCTTCTTGGTCGGCGGTGACTAGGGAAGCATTGGTCTTGTCATAAAAGGCAGCGTCTGTATATACAACGTTTGAGCTTTTTTTTAACTTTCTGCGTAGAAAATCGACCCTGGCTTTCCTTCTGTATTCATGCATGTGGGCGTCCATGTTTCTTGGAGTGGGGAGCGCTTTCAATTTCTCTATGGCGGCTTTGCTTAGGTCTTCTTTGTCGATAATTGATTGTACATCTAACCTGGAGCGTACTCTTTGCAGAATGGCCCTGCCAGTTCTCGTCTTTTGCTGCCTTTCCTTTTGTGAAACAAGGGCAGCTTCACAAATTTCTTCAAAAGTGTTAGACACGCCGAGATTCATGAGTTTTTCATTTGCCATGTAGTTGGGAAAATCGAGAGCCGCTTTGTATGCAGTACGCAATATAATGTTGGCCTGTTACTTTTCCTGCCTGTTTTGAGAGTGAAAAGGCAGACTGTAAGCAACCGTAGGTGCGGCCTAACCCTGGCGACCATTGCCGGTAATACACTCCCTCACCAGAGCAGGATTGGCCACCCTGGTGTAGTAACGGCCACAACCTCTCATGAATACGCCAATTAACCCTCGGCCCTCAGTCCCAAGCGGCTGCGAAGCAACTGACCACGGCGGCGGTCAGACCTGTGACGCAGCAGAGGGTGCTAAGAATCCCTAGATCCGGACAGGCCGCCAATGGAATCTGAACATGGCAACGTTTAACGCGCGAACCTTATCTAGCGAGGAATTAGAGGGCATTAAATGGGATGTAATAAGGCTTAGCGGGGTGAGGAGGGCAGGCGAAGCATTTACGGTGCTAAGAAATGGACACGTCCTATGTTACCGCGCTCTAGAGGACAGAAGAGAACTGGGAGTGGGACTTCCAGTCAAAAAAGGCATAGCTGGCAACGTAGAAGTATACTACAGCATTGACGAAAGGGCAGCAGGTCTTGTAATTAGGCTCAATAAGAGGTACAAGGTCAAGGTGGTGCAGGGTTACGCGCCCACATCCAGCCACGACTACCTAGTAGTGGAACGCTTCTGTGAAGACGTGGAATCGGCAATGGCTAAAGTAAAAACACAGTATACCATTGTTATCGGGGACTTCAATGCTAAAGTAGGCAAGAATCAGGGTGGACGCAAGGCAGTTGGGAACAATGGTCTGGGCTGTAGAAATAGGAGGGGGGACCTACTAGTTGAGTTTGCAGAACGGAATAACCTACGCATAATGAATACTTTCTTCTGTAAACGGGAGAGTCGGAAGTGGACCTAGAGGAGCCCGAATGGGGAGCATAAAAATGAAATAGACTTCATATTATGCGTTAACTCTGCGGTCGTGCAGGATGTGGAAGTCCTCGGAAGGGTAAGGTGTAGTGACCACCGTATGGTAAGATCTCGAATTAGGCTAGATTTGAGGAGGGACCGCAACAAGCTAGTACGAAAGAAGCCGATAAATGAGCTAACAGTAAGACGTAAAGCAGAAGAATTCAGGATCGTGCCGCAGAATCGATATTTAGCTCTTAACGATAAAGCCGAGCTTACGACACAGGAAGCCAGCGACAACCTTACGCGCATTATCACGGATTGTGCAGTAGAAGTCGGGGGCACCATGGACCGAACAAGTAAGGGAGGCTTTGAAAGAAACGAAAGGGGGCAAAGCATCTGGGGAGGATCAGATAACAGGAGACCTCTTGAAGGATGGCGGAGAAATTGTACTTGAAACACTGGAAAACTTGTATACGCAATGCCTAATATCCGCAAGTGCACTGGAATCTTGGAAGAACGCGAACATCATCCTAATCCATAAGAAAGGCCGCATGAAGCACTTGAAAAATTACAGGCCGACCAGCTTACTGTCAGTCGTCTACAAGGTACGTACCAAGGTAATCGCTAACAGAATTTCTGCAACCTTAGATTTCAGTCAACCTAAAGAACAAGCAGGGTTCCTTAAAGGTGATCATATCCAGAAATCTGGGACACGAAGCAACGACGCCCCTGGTGGCCCCGACGCGAAGCACGCGCGTTTTCAATGGGAAGAGGGTGTGTTTTCAATTTAATTAAAAATACAGGGCATAAATTGAATTTGTGAGGACGGGGAGCGCTTCCAGTAATCACTGCGAACATTTTAAAGGCCACAGCACGTTTGCGCACGCAACATTAGTTGTTCCCACAGCGAATGAAGTTTAAACAATGGGAGCCTATGGAAGCAGCTAAAATTTGGGGCCACTTTCAGCCACAAAAACGCGCCTAGTGACAACACAGTGGCTGAAGTGCAAGTTGTGTTAACTGATATAGCTAGAGCAGGGACTTGGCTTCTCTTGCGTGCAAACGACAAGTCATCACGCGGACGATAAAGCGTTCCAAATTGACAATTTCTGAAACACAGTCGCTGTTATCGCCTAGCAGCTACATAAGCGCACTCTTCATTCAGCGCTTCCATGTGCCGATGGCCGAGCGGTTTTACCTCAGGCACTTTGCGTTGATTTCATTTTGCAGGGAAGGGGTGTCGATTCCAGACGCCGCAGCTGTTTTTTTTTTTTTTTTGATTTAGCTTTGGTGGTGAAAGGACGACATTTTGGTGACAAACATTTTTGGTGGTACATCTACTGTACCTCGCGCGTTTGCTTTATAACGTTTGTACAGATATCCTTTTAATGCTTATTTTCTCTGCTTATGAGGGGTAAAAGCTCGTCGCGAAATATGTTTAGCACAGTTTCAATGTTTTCTTTGTGTGTATGCAATGTTAAGGTAGCTGGCTGTGATTCGTTTATTCAACATACAGCAGTTATCAACGAAAAAGTTCAGAAATTGCAAAAAAATATTAGAAGTGACATAGGTCCCTGGGATAAATTGCTAGGTAGCGCCATCTACGCAGCTCCCGTGAACTTAAAATGTCACAGTTGAGGAAAGTTACAAGGGCGGCGCTAAACAACAACTCGTATCGTGGGGGTAGATGCGAGAGGGAAGATATCTCTACGTTGTTTGATTGTTGGCCTTTAGCTTTGACCATACAGACGGAAAACTATTCCCTGACGCCTGTTATTTCATGTCCCACGCGCAGCGAAGGCGCGCATGTTTTACATCTTGGTGCTGCGATCGCAATTCCCTTTTAAAGCAGTAAACAATCGTGACCGGTGACAATATTAGAGGGAAGTAATGGTTAAATATACTAACCACCTCCGCTAAAGGAAAAAAATGTGGCCACCATCCCGCCCTGCGAACGTAAATGTCCAGCGAAGCTGTATGAAACACCACACATGCTGATGGGGGGTATGTTTTATTCTTACTTTAGAGTAATGGTAGTGATAATCGCTTTGTGGTCGCTGTTGTAGACCGTGATTGGTTCTGCGACCATTTTCGCTACATTTTATGCAACCGGGAAACACACGCGGGGTGAAGGAACGTGCTCCCATTGCCGCAGGCTTGGTTATAAACCATTATGCGGTTTGCACTTCACATGAGAGTTTCAAATGAGATCAAACGGCCCTTTCGAAAGCAGCTGCAACCTAACCTTTACCGGGAACGCGTGCGAGGGTGTTCCCATTGTTCACAGGACCTTATCATCCATCATATGCGGTATGATGCTTATTGAAACGAATTTTAAACCATCGTAGCCGTTTGACTGAGGGGTGCATATTTATGTTTAATTACTGGGTACGTCCATGTACCCCTCTCCAAATGCGAACGGCTTCGACCGCGTCGGAATGGCACAATCGCATTGACATCGGCTACATATCGCGGAGGACCCATGTTCGAATCCGAACACGGGAACTGTTTTTTTTCTTGAATTCATCTACTATCATCACCATTGCCAGTGAAAGTTGGCTTTCCTGCAGTGCGTTTTGCGTTTACGCCACGACATTTTTCCACCAACGAGAGGTATACAGCTTCGTTGTAAAAAGACCGAAGGTTCGTCGAGGAAGGACCAGACTTGCCGTGGGAGCTTGTGTGGATTAGATTTATTTTCAATTACGGATGCCCTGTAGCTAGTATTGCCTGCTCTGACTGATATTTATGTGTAGAAGAAGTGACAACTGGGCTAGTTGGTAATGCAAATGGGACATCTTGAAGGTAGCGCACTTCTTTCGCTAGTGTCCGTGTTTAAGTGCGCTACCTTCAAGATGTCCCATTATGATATTTATGTAGTGGTTACGGTAACTTCGCGTTTCGTGCAGTGCTCTTTCTCCCCCTTTCCCTTTTTCTAGATACGTGTGTGAAAGCTTGTTCGGCAGCGTGCGACGTATCGTTGTCTGCGGATCGTCCTTGTTCCCCCGTGTCAAGTGTTGCGACCACGCACACCAGACGTAATCGAATTAGCAGTTATCAAGCCGCTGCCGGTTTGTGCATACTCAAGTTCTAGTCATACAAGGGGCCGGATTCTGTAAACTGCTGGCCGTCTTTGGGAATGACGGGATTTTAGCGTTAGAAATGCGTGTTTTCCTTGGTTCGGGAGTACTGTGATCGTAGAAAGCCGAAAAAAATAGCGCTGCTCCTCACGAGAAGCAAAACGACAGCTCGAAGCGACGCGACACTGGGCGTGAAAAAAAAAGAAAAGAAAAACAGAGCCATTTTGAAGAGGAGGAAACGACAACAAGGAACGCGACGATGTCGCTTCTAGTCAGTGTTATTTGCCTTTTTAAATATACCTACAACATTTCGTCTTTTATTGCTGAGCTTCTAGGTGCTTTTATCTATCTATTTTGCGTGCGAACTGAAGCTACTCAATTTATCGTCGGTAGACGGGAATATCGCAGTCCTAAACGGTATCGGCATGCTTTCTACTAGCGCGCGAGAATTGAAAATCAGGCGCTGGCTGTTTAACGAAGAGCCATAATCGCTGTGCGTGAACCATGATCATATTGTCCAAAGATACTTTAGCGACAATGTATAATTGATCATTTTCAGAAGAAACGCCCCATGCAAAGACAGAAAGCGCCGGACAGTTACATGCTCCCCCCCCCCCCCCCAACTTTGATCTCAGCATATGAATGACAATTATTCACAGGTTTAATAACAGCGTAGTGCAGACAGGATGCAGAAAAAAATATTTTTTTGGTGTTTCGAGTAAGCTCAATGAATGGGCACCCGAGTAGCTTCGTCCAGCCCTGTTACAGTCATAAGTGTGGAAGTTCCCAATCACTATGAATCACCCTGTAAGCACGTGTCATTTACATGCTATTTCCGTTTTAGATGCTACTGCATCTCATTCACTCGCCTTTTCCCTCCATACGGCGTTGTCCGTCCACACCCCTCCCCCTACACTATAAAAAAAATAATAGTTAGCGGCGCCCGGTTTCGATCCCACGACCCAGTGGGCGGAACGCGAGGTACGTGGTGCTCTTCCCACTGCGCCACAAAACCGAGACAGAATCAAATGCTACGAACACGCCTTATATCCTTGACTCATTCAAACTACGTCAAGATGCTACTGATACAACGCATGATGGGGCAATGATTAACACTTGCAATAAAAGAAAAGAAGCTCCCACTTACAGCAACAATGATGGAGTAAAGGTCGTTGCGACAGCGAAGCCCCAAGCATACCACTCAGAAAGATCGACCAAGATTGGCCAAGAAAACATAATAATAATCATAAAACATAATAATCATACGCGTTCCCGACACGTTTCACGCGATTTCAGAATCAATCCAACGGAAACACCAAGTAAACCCCACGATGCGTCGCATCTACACAGGGTTCCCCTCGCGGGGAGGTGGGCGCATTTTTTTCTTTCATTTCGTTTTATAAATTATCAAAATCGTTTTTCATTTATTTTTTCAGTCTCTGAAAGTTCCCCCTCAGGCTATGCTCCTGGTCGAATAATATATACATTAACAAGGGAAAATAGCAGTTTGTAAACACTGTTATTATGACATAGCTTGATATTTCATTCTCACAAACTGATTCCATTTTCCCCCTTGCTATGGGAATCACATTGATTTGCAATGCGTTATGCATAGAAGGAAAAGCTGAAATTTTAAGGATGTGCAATGCCGTCAGGATTTCCAGTAGGGCATGAACCTTTCATTGTGCTGGGAAAAATAAAAAGGATATTGCCGCTTTTAAGAAAATGCAAAACTAGAGAGTTTTAGCTGAGCGGATTTTCGGCCAGCGGAGCGCAGACGCCAGTGTGCCTGCGCAGAACGCTGAGGTCACCAGCGGTTTCTGGGAGCGGACTTCACGTGCGCTAAACTGCCCACCCAACGGTGTTAAAGGGGTACTGATACCAATTTTCGGGGCTGATATTATTGTACAGTTCGTTTCCCTTACCCACCAGGGTTCCCTGCGTAAATTATAAACAGCATGCGTCGCGTGGAACATATCCTAAATTGAGGGCAAATGTAGCGCCGACGAGACTACTGTGCTGGAGGCTTCCACCGAAATCGACATCGTGTGACATCAGGGTGTGGCAGAGCAAACGAGGTGACGTAGCCGTGTGCTCCCCTGCTTCTTGACGTCTACTCGGCACCCGGCTAATGACAAGGCGCAACCGTCTGGCGCGTGGATGGAGCGTCACAGGTTTTCGCATACCCACGTGATCGCGCCGGCCCGGTTCAGCGGAAACCGTGACATCCTAGCGTACTTTTGGGCGCCCGCGAACTCAGGGCTTTTTGAAACGGCAGCCGTTGACGGCGGTTATCGCGGCGTTATAGTCCCTCATTTATCGTCCGATGATGTATTTGAACTACTGTTTCATGATAGTTATCCCTGCAGGCATCGATCTAAGCAATAAAAACATGACGTAAAAATTTGGTATCAATACTCATTTAAGTGGTCTGTGTGATATAAACGCTTCGTTTTGTTTCTAAGCTAGGGGTTATCTTTATCCTTTTTGACTGAAATAAGGGAATGTGCCGGTCGGCTAGGGAAAATAATTTGTCTCTTTAGACCACCCAGTTATCACTGATGTTACGACTGTAGAAAGATGGCAGGAATGTGTCAGTATAGAAGGTCTCGAGTTCGGCGTTAATTTTGCTGTAGTCACCTTTACTGTAACCGTGATTTTTTTTTGTTTCAGTGCCAGTGAACGCAAGCCGAATGTTAAGGGTTACTTGAGGAAGGTTGTGATCGCAAAATCTATCTATGTGTAGCACGCTACCAACTGTTTCAGGGGTGGTCGTCAGAATGAGGTAGGGAATGTTAGAACAGCGAATGTTCACCATTTGAGATATAATGTCTAAGGCTAGGTTTATAAACTCAATAGACGTCTTCTTCCAACCTACTAAAGTTACTATATTTCAGAAGCCGGTCAAACAAACGCAAAAAAAGCTTTAATTGAAGGTCAACGCCGGTATTCAATTGAAATTTAGCGTGCGCTGCATCCTTGGAAGAATGACAGGGACAGTGCAACAGACAAAGCTTATGTTGGTGCGCAAATTTGCAACTGGTTTAATCAAAGTGTTGATCGTTTCATGTGTGCATGCGAGGTAGTGGTGGGGGTACAATCCTGGTGAAACTGCTCACGTGTGCTCACAAGACATAGGATTTTTTCTTTATCATTGCGATCTCCTTATCAGTGCGCGCTATTGTCGGCACGCTTAACACATTCGCCATGTGCCTCCGAGAACATATTAATTAACAGCCTCTGCCACCTCCCTCACTCTCTGGTCCCGAGAGCA
Organism: Haemaphysalis longicornis; assembly: GCF_048455015.1. Classification (NCBI taxonomy): domain Eukaryota; kingdom Metazoa; phylum Arthropoda; class Arachnida; order Ixodida; family Ixodidae; genus Haemaphysalis; species Haemaphysalis longicornis. The sequence goes on from NW_027526204.1 coordinate 9,821,956, forward strand.
TGACAGCTCAGTTGCAAGGCCAGCCGCGCATCCACACCTAACACAGTGGGCAGCTATATGGACCGGCGATTGCAGTTGTTTGCAAGCGTTGTTGCGCTCGAAGTCTATCATTCAAACACCGGCCAATTTGGCCGATGTAAGATGCGCCACATGAAAAGAGAATTTTATAAACAACGCCAACTGCGAATTCGACGAATTCGCTGACTTGTTTTAGCCACGAGACCACAGCACGTTTTGCGTGGTTTCCTTCAGCGAATTTACTTTTTTGAAGATCGCCTTTAGTTTAGAATGCGCAGACCATACCACGTAAAGATTGTGCCTGCCTGCCACTTTTTTCAGTATGTGCGAAACTCTGAGCGTACAAGAGCACTACGAGGGATTTTTTATATGGTTTCGCTTTATTTTGGTCATAAATTTTTCTGGGGCATTGTTCTTGAAGTTTGAGCTTTCAAGCTGAGCGCCTTAGGTTTAGCGGATACACGAAGCAGGGGGTGGTTTCCGTGGCTAAAAGTGCCTCAGAAAAATTCATGACAAACCGAAAGGAAAAGCGAAACTACACAGAAAAGTCCCCGGTAGTGCTCCCGTACGTGCCCAGAGTTTCGCACACACTGAGAAATGTGGCAGGCAGGCACAATATTTACGTGGTATGTTCTGCGCCTTCGGAACAAAAGGCGATATGTGTGTTATTTGTCTGTCCCACTGTTCCTACATGTCATTCGTCCAAGGATACAACGCACGCTAAATTTGAATTCGAGGCCATACCAACTAGCCTCTACACAAGCCTTTGTTAGCTTCAACGCTGCTGTCATGCGTTTCAATCTCAGTTTTTTTTTTTATTCTGAATGTTATGTTCCGGTGTCGATAGTAAAGCTTATGTGCCGCAGTCCGAGGGGGTTTTCATTAAATTTCGCTGAACGGGCAAGTGGCAAACAACCACGTCGCACAGCCCTCGCACCTCACAGTCAGGAGGAATCAGATTTTTAAACCGCTCCCAGCACCCCTACCCCCAAAAAACGTCATCGTCAAGCAGCGTCGCTCGAGAAAGGGTCCGGCCCTTATCACTTTCAACCTGGGCCGGAATCATTTATCATTCCACTCAGGCGCAGGCCCCTCCTTCTTCTCAACGCCTACGAGGGCGAAAGCTTTAAGTGCCCCATTCTGCGAAAAAGTGTTCGGTACAGAAAAGGGCTGCCGCTGTAAAGAGTAAATAAATAAAAAACACTTGTCTTCCGATCGGATTTCAACTCGGGCTTCCAGCGCCGTAGAAAAGCGCGTTACCAACCACACTATTTCCGCAGTTTGCCAGCGGTGGAACAAAACTTGTTAATCCTTTCTTCATGCCACATACCCGCTTGGGGCATTGGCCACGAATCGAGAGCTTTAAGGGGCTCATGTGCCCGTATCACAAAATTTACAAAAAGTTGGATGACGATTACGATACTCCCTAATGCGAAATGTGAGCGCAGCTGTTTAGCTGGCTCGACTATCCAAAATATGTTGAGGCAAATAATTTCGGACAGACGTATATGTATGGTTACAGACCACTTTTATTCTTCACATATTACTCCTTCTTCACGGTGCGACTGCCACGCTAATCCGGACATCGCGGGAGCCAGCGAGTGGGTGCGGTCCACAGCCGCGCCGCAGACACCTCCTGTTATGCTGCGCTTTGTTTCCACATTGGTATCGGTGGACGTGCTACGCATTAGTGATCGCGTCATCGGCGAACACACAACGGCACGCGCTACAGCTTTCCTATCAGCGGCGTCCTCTTCTCTCGGCACACGGTGGCTCGCGATGCCGCTTGCCTCGCTTCGGTGTCCTCTTCGTTCTCTCGACACGCGGCGGCTCGCGCCACCAGTTTATCTTCGGTGTCCTCTTCGTTCTCTCGGTTACACAGACGCCAATGCCGGTGCCGACGCCTACGCTGACAAACCCCTGGAGCGGACGCATAAGAGCTGCCCTTTAAAATGTGAATTGAACCGCAAAAGTTGTAACACAGTGTGTACCGCGTGACACCTGAACGTGATGGCACGTGAGCAGAACAGGTGAACACCAGCCCCACAGAACCCTGACTCTCGGAAAGCTGTGGCGGGCACCAATCAGGTTGCTGACGTAAGCAGTGAATACAACAATGCAATAATGACTATCGCTAATAATGGACAGTACTTCCCCCGATATATTGGTTCGGAACGTGTCAAGGCACGCATTCCGCATTTAGCGCGTGTATGATAACCAGAAGCTGAAGCAAGAGCAGCTGCGGGCGATCTGACATCGCCTTCACTTTTTAAACAGCTGAGCTGTTTAAGCTTGCGAGTTCCATCCGTGTCTGGCGTCGCTCAAAAACTCGGTGCAGCAAAGTGGAGAGGAGGAAAGTGCTAGGCCAAGAACTGTCAGGGAAAATGGCGAGGAGGCGAGGAGCCGACGAGTAGGTGTGGGGAGTGCGCGCCTCAAGAAAAAAAACCGCTTCTCGTGGTCGGAATCAAAAATGGGTCCCTGGCTTCATGAAACCGGCGTCTATCCGATTACGCTATCATCGCATTCTTGGCGCTCAGCACTTCCTTTGGGTTTGTAGAGTGATTTGATTTGATTGTAGGGTTTAACGCGCCGACGCAACGCAGGCGATGAGGCGCGCCGTAGTGGAGGGCTCCGGATTAATTTTGACCACCTGGGGATCTTTATCGTGCGCCGAAATCTCGTACACACGGGTGTTTTTGCTTTTCGCCTCCATCAGAAAAGCGGCCTCCGCGGCCGGGAATCGAACCCACGACCTCGTGCTCAGCAGCGCGGTTTGTAGAGTGGGCGTTGGCTTTGGACTTTGGCTGAGTTGAAGTGAATGGGCAGACCTAAGAAAAGCCAAGTTTAAGCTAGTGTCGACCACCAGGTCCGCTGTCTCCTCAGTCTTCACATCTTAATTGCGATTGCGGCCGAATTTTTATCATAATTGGGTTTCAATGGCAAATGTAATATCACAGGGGAAAAATGTGTCCCATAAAATGATGACCTGATTACAAAATGACCACAGCTGCCTCAAAATACACGATGTAAAAATAATAAGAGCTGTGCGCAATGTTTACAGACGCATGCGCGCGCTTTTTCAGCGTTGATTGAAGTATTCAGCACGGTGGTCAGTACACCAAATCTAGGCCAATTGGCTTAAGGCGGGAGGGCTACGTCCACTAGCTCGCGCTGAAAAAATTCACGAAAGACATCTAACATAATGAAGACGGCGCAGTAGAGGATCCAAATGGGAGAGCAGCGGGAGACGCCCCAAGCGCCTACAAAACTAGCCCCATTGGACCATAATTTTCGCAATGCTCTTGTAAAACGGCCAATGTTAATTTGCACCGAGGGGTCAATGCTGGGCGGTTCAGTTCAGTTCGATTCAATTCAATGATGTTTTATTATAAACACAAAAAACATTACACAATGATGCATACAGAAGGAGATCCCAAAGTCGGAGACTGCCTTCAACTTCTATTTTTTCTGTATTTTTGTGAACCTTGGCGAAATTCTGGCTACGTTGATCGGAACTGTCTGCAATCAGCCTCCAAATTTCCGGAGAATAGTTTTTCTAAGTGAACAAGAACACATTCCTACACCTTTATCCCTCTCTTCAAGATTTAGGAAGCCGGGGTGTTATTCTACTTGTGACGTTAGGAGGAGCATGTGTGCGTGTTTTTTGTCTAAACAGCCATGTACCTGTAATGACATTCGATTTTGTTAACAATAACTCTGAAATAAATATGAAGCTCGCATTTATGAAATCGATAGGCTACAGATCTCAGTCTTGAACAGCCAATAGCTAACGTAACCGTTTCTCCGCCAAAGTATGCCTTCAATAGTTCTCGCTTTGCCTTTATTTCCATTTTTACAGCGAACGAATTGAAACCTTGTACCCTCCCTTGTTAAAGGAAAATATAAAAGATCTGATTTTATTTGAAATTACAAATTCATCGGTATGTTCTAGGAGGGGCTCGAGTATACTTGAAGTAATAATCTCACCGATTTCTCTATATTGTGGCTGTTTTTGAAATCCGACCGTGTGATATCAAACCCCTGCTCCCTCTCCTCGGAAATTCATCGGTATGTTCTAGGAGGGGCTCGAGTATACTTGAAGTAATAATCTCACCGATTTCTCTATATTGTGGCTGTTTTTGAAATCCGACCGTGTGATATCAAACCCCTGCTCCCTCTCCTCGGGAAATACCAATGCTTGGAAACATTTGTTATAAAAGAATAAAAAAAACAAAGTAAACATGACGTGACGTTATGATAAGCGCAATATAAATCAAACCCCTGCTCCCCCTCCAAGCGAAATCCCCATGCTTGGAAACATTTGTTATAAGAGAATGAAAAACAAAGTAAACATGACGTGACGTTATGATAAGCGCAATATAAATCATACCCCTGCTCCCCCTCCACGCGAAATCCCTATGCTTGGAAACATTTGTTATAAGAGAATGAAAAACAAAGTAAACATGACGTGACGTTATGATAAGCGCAATATAAATCATACCCCTGCTCCCCCTCCACGCGAAATCCCTATGCTTGGAAACATTTGTTATAAGAGAATGAAAAACAAAGTAAACATGACGTGACGTTATGATAAGCGCTATATAAATCAAACCCCTGCTCCCCCTCCACGCGAAATCCCTATGCTTGGAAACATTTGTTATAAAAGAATGAAAAGCAAAGTAAACATGACGTGACGTTATGATAAGCGCTATCTAAATCAAACCCCTGCTCCCCGTCCACGCAAAATCCCTATGCTCGGAAACATTTGTTATAAGAGAATGAAAAACAAAGTAAACATGACGTGACGTTATGATAAGCGCTATATAAATCAAACCCCTGCTCCCCCTCCACGCGAAATCCCTATGCTTGGAAACATTTGTTATAAAAGAATGAAAAGCAAAGTAAACATGACGTGACGTTATGATAAGCGCTATCTAAATCAAACCCCTGCTCCCCGTCCACGCAAAATCCCTATGCTCGGAAACATTTGTTATAAGAGAATGAAAAACAAAGTAAATATGATGTGACGTTAAGATAAGCGCAATGTGCCAGATGACTTTGGCGTGTACTGGCAACTTGCTGCGTTGCTTCGTGCCCATCGGAGCTTTACTTACTAAAGTGAACTGTGCCTTGCAGACGGCTTAGTTTAAAAACTATAGCCACAGCACACGTGCAGAGATTTATACAAAAAAAGAAGACGTCATTGACGCATTTCAAACAGTAGCAATAAGCCGCTCTCCGCATCGATTCACATGCTGCAGTTTTTTGTTTCCAGCGTTCACTAATTATGGGTAGTCGAAACAGCAGCTTTATTACAGTAAATAGGGTATCTTTTGCTTGAAAGTGAACCGCCATAATTAATAATGGAATAGCATGGTGTACAAACGCGTGCCTTTCGTGTAACGAACCTAGGACGCAAACTTGTGCAAACCAAAAATGATGTAAACAAAAACCAGCGGTAAGGAGGTTAGGTAAATAAAGAATCCGTCTTCATGTAAGTTTTCACAAATCCTTCAACACCTGTTCAAACCATAAGGAGGAAAAGGTTCAGTTTAGCCTGAAGCTATAGCTTTGGCTTTCAGTGCAGGGATTGCTCGCACTTCCGCCTTTTGTACATATGAAAAAAAAAAAAAAGAAACGTACAGATAACAACTGCGAAGTGATTTTATTAGGTGGTTTATTTCCCTCAGATTTTGTTCCCGCGGCTGTAACCATCAGCGCGTTGTCACGACTAATTTGCCACTTGTCGTTTCCTACGGAGTGCACGGTCCTGCTGAGGCGGCACTGTCCCCGTCTTGAACGGTGGCGCGGTACGACGGAAATGGACCTGGGTCTTGATACCCACGCATACTTAGCACATGTCAACAAGCGTTCCTCCTGAGCCTTTCACACTAAAAAAACTATCCGAGATTGCTTGTAGAACGTCCTTCAAAATTCATTCTTTCCACAGACTAAACGCGAGTGGAACCGACTACGAGCCAACTTGGTACTACTTCCCTACTACTGTACTGCATCCTTTGTGCGCATGTTAAAGGAAACTTAAGCTTACGTTTTCTTGCTGATATACGTATGAGGAATATATGAGCATCGTTTAGACACCATGTCTTGTCGTTGCGCTTTTCTTCTTGTTGCCGTCAGTCCTGACGCGCATAGCGCAGTTACGTGTATAAGACTCATGCAGCTTATCCGCGCATTGCGTGTGCTTGCTTGCTTGCTACTGTTGGCAGCACTCTCATGCCTCATTTTTGTATTGTTATGTACTTTTTTACCCATGTATTATTATATAATGTACGTCCTGATGTGCAATGCGCATGTCCGATGGGTTTCCTTGTCTCTTCTGCCCACGCCTGCCCAAGGCCTTGTTCCAATTCTGGCAGAATTGAATTAAAAAAAAATAAATAAACACCCCATCATCGTCGCGCTGTGTTCTTCGGGCATTGTATTATCAACTGCGATTGTGTGAACAAAGCCATATGAAGGGGTCCAATGCTTGCGTCAGATAGTTCGCGCACTGAATGCGAAGCACATAAATCGGGGCGCCGAAAGGTTTTCACCACTACTTTGCCAGCGCGGCGCAGCAGCGGGCCGCTTCGAGACAGCTACCGTCAGGTCATCCATTTCAAAGGCAAAGGGCTCTAAAGGTACGTAATTGCTGTCATTTTCCAGCTTGTCTCCGCGTGTTTTGTAGAAGTGTTTTTTTTAGAACTTGGGTTAGGGCACCCCATTAACACATGCACAGCTTCATTTTTTACTTGTTGGTAATGGGTTACCTTGATGCGAAGCCCGGACAGGCACAGTAGTGAATGACAGAGCTTGCGCTACCGGTAATAGTAGCAATGAAACACACCAGGGAATAATTAATTTGTTTTTTTTTCGTACCAAAGCTGCACCCGAGATTTATGAACGTAATGAGGCTACGGAATAATTTAGACCACCCCAGTTAGCCGTTCCAAGCAGTTATTGCAAGATCCACGGGTATACCTTGCAATAATCTACTTATTCCCCCTTCCTCGCGTGCGCTCGGCCCGATAGCCATGATTGCTTCGTCTTCAGAAGCCCGCAACACTGTTTTTTGTACGCCCCTCGCTGATTGATTGTAGGGTTTAAAGCGCCGACGCAACGCAGGCGGTGAGGCGGGCCGTAGTGGAGGGCTCCGGATTAATTTTGACCGCCTGGGGATCTTTAACGTGCGCTGAAATCTCGACCACACGGGCGTTTTTGCTTTTCGCCTCCATCAGAAAACCGGCCGCCGCGCCCGGAATCGAACCCGCGACCTCGTTCTCGTACGCCCCTCGCACACCTTGCTTCGCGTTGTGATCGTATCAGTGGTCTCGTTTGCTCTATTTAGCAGCGGCACTGGTTGCCTGTCCCTCGTTTTGTTGTACAACAATATCGGCATTTCCTCGCCATCATTTGCATTTCATCCTTTTGGCCTCTTACACTGGGGATATTTTCAGGTGGACATTTTAGAAGAGCAGTTTAAAGGTTCAGTCTTAGTAACGCGAATATTTCGCACATGCACCTGTTCTTTAACAGCGGAGCGGATGTAAACCAAGCCTTGTCGTATCTGACCGATTATACACGGAATTGTCTTTTCGCTTCTATTTCCCTTCAAGCCAATACACCAAAGTTCGCATAAGCTACCTCCCAAGTACAGCCACTAAATGTCGCAGTTCTTCCCTTCGTTTTGAGACCGCAATTCTATCAACCCAAATACAGTGTTTACAAAACTGCTGGAGCAAGCGTACTGGCACCTCACCACAACATATTTGTAGGCTGTTACAGTGTGTACCATGCCCCTCTCTTTCCACTTTTCCTCGACCTAACACGCAATCTTATTTTAGTAACAAGGGCGCACTGCAGCGCACTTTCCGCACCTATAAACGCATATGTCTGTCCAGAGTGCATGCGTTAAACCGATAAAGGCTGGTCCACCGGCCGAAACATTAGTAAATACCGTTTGTTTTTTCATCGTGAGACAATTCCTTGTTGCATTATTCCCTCTGCTTCCTCCAGAAGTTTTTTTTCTACTAGTTATATGAGTGTGTCGAACCGGAACCAAACCTAGCCGAAATACTAAACCGAACCGGTATTTTGACCGGAACTGAACACGAATCCGAACCGTTATGTTTTTAACACGCCGAACACCACCCGGAACTGAACTGAAAAATAAATAACTGTTACCAGTTCACGCCGCATCGGTTCTACCATGAGCTGTTGATAATGCGCTGACACTGTCTATTGCGGCCTTTTTACCTTTAGCGTACCGTCAACCTCCTGCACGCTCACGCAGCTTTCATTTCCAATATATCGCAAGAAAATAAGCGCTCTGTTCTCGGACGCGAAATAGAAAAAAGGGATGAGCACCAACTTTGCAAGCATATGTTTGTTCTGGTCACGTGCGTGGTGTGCAAGGCTCAAAAAAAGAAATATCCCCTTCTCTGCGCGCTGAAGGCAGGCGATAAGAAACATTAGCTTCGCACTGCACCACAAGAAATTGGTCTCGCTTTGACTGTGCAGGAGCAAACAGGCCACAAGATTGTTCCATTGCGCATCAGCGAGGGTCTGCACCTACACCGTGCCTACTTGTCGAAGGACATAATTTGTTTTCAAACTGACGCTCACCTGGATAGTGGAAAATAAAAACGGTAGATAAATAGGTATCCATGAAAACAAGAACAGAAAGCTGTAGTAGTTCATGAGCTCTTTGACGCACTTGGTGCACGTTATCTATCTATCTACCTATATATATCCGGGTGTGGGATATCGGATATATATTTCTCTCTATTTTATTTCATTACTACCGCTCTGAAATTACCATTTTTTTTTAATCAAAACAGAAATGATCTGCATATGTTCACTGCTTGACACTCCTGACAGGCTGGCTAGCTTATGTTATTTCAACGAGCCACTCCTTCCGAATTATCAGACGCTACATGCTTAGCGAGAGATTCACAATCGGGCCTCTGCAGGCGCGTAGCCAGGATTTTTATTCGGTGGGGGCTAAGGTTGTTCTCGATCGCCCCCCCCCCCCCCCCCCCACCGAAAGAAAAAAAAAAGCGCGGCAGTTTGCAAGCGCCCTTAAAGGCTACGAAGATAAAATACATGTTGGGTTCATTAAAAAGACTATCGTTCATTAAAAAGACTGTCTTGTCCCAATAACAACGATACCAGTTCTATCTCAAACTAATCAAAGGAATAATCGACATAATAAATTAAACATTGGGCGTTCTGCTGCAGAGCAAGAGGACGCGGGTTCGATTCCCGGGCGCAGCGGCCGCTTTTCTGATGAAGGTGAAAAGCAAAAACGCCCGTATGTACAAGATTTCGGCGCACGTTAAAGATCCCCAGGTGGTCAAAATTAATCAGGAGCCCCTCCACTACGGCGCGTTAAACCCTACAATCCATCAATCAGTCAATTAAACATTTGAAGCAGTGGCGAATCCCCGCCCACTTCCCGGTGGCGATTTCACTATGACATCACAGTATCTTGTATGTACGATTGGCCCAACGACCTAAGTCACCGCCAAGGAACATTGCGCGATTGTAGAGGGGCCTCCATTGATCTTATCATTTGAATTCTAACGTGCAGTTAACATACTAATAACTACGTTTTAGTGCTGGCCTATATACATCACTCCTGCCCATATTACTTCACTGCAGCGCACAATTTGAAAATTTATGACATTGCATTGCTTCGATTGAAAAAACGTCTGTGATTGAAATGGAGCTGTGCGAGTTACCAGTGCTATTAAATTGAACTAGGTTGTATTTTGTCTTCAAATAGGCCCTTTAAGGTTCTCTCATGATATTGGTGTTGATTGTGATAGTATTTGTGCCAGGTGAAGTTGTAAACTGGGCGAAAATCCGCAGCCCGCGTGGTGCAAATCTGCGCCCGTGATACGGGACGTACATTGCACGCACGGGCACATTGTGCAGGCATTGCACTAAATGGTCACAGTTTCACGTGATTACTTGCTTTATTTCAACATGTGCAGTATGGTGTCTGTGACATCCGAAATAACATTACGTAGGCCATAAAAATGAGATCTTTTTATTTAGTTGATGTTTAAATGCAGAAATTGTTTTGATTATAAGCCTTCTGCGCCCGTACAGAATCTTCCAGTGTAAGGCCAATGAAGCAAAGTTTGTGCAGAATACACCGAGTCTATGCACTTACTTTATATGTAGCGCAGGTTTTATCTTAAGAAAAAAAACGACAGGCTATGAATTATGCATACAAGAAGCGTTACACAGACATCACGCGCGAGAACTGCGCTGTTAACGGCGAAAATTACACGAACATGGTAGGATTAGCCCTCACGCAAAGCGGAATAATTCAGCCATCGGTACTGTCAAGCCATGTCAATTGAAATTTCGGCTTCTGTTTTGATTCTGTGACGCAGTCCACCTCATAGCTTCTAAGGACGCCAGGTAGATATGAGAAGCTGGTGCTTTGTAACATCGCCAATCTGGTTAATGTTTCGGTACGCCCAAATGTCGACTCTGTTGTAAAAAGCTCGGCCTTGGTGTTCTGAAATACTTGCATTATTCTCTGTCAAGTTTTCAATTCTTCGTGCGTAAATTCCCTACAGTCTGCCTGAAGGAGTGTACTATTCAGCAACTTTTGTGGGGCGGCAATCCCCTTTAGGTGTAAGTACCACTCTTGGATGAGGTAGAGCAAATCACTGCAAAGTTCACTATTCAATGCAATAACGAACTTTAAATTCATCAAGAACAAATATTAACGCAAAGACGGCGTTGTTTGACCATACTCTTGCGGTTAGGCATGCAAGTTGAGCAAAACCTTGCTGCATTTGGAATTTTGTCGTGAGATCTCAGGAAAGAATTATAATGAGGTCCTACCATTCTGGTTTCAAATATTAATGAAAGGACATACTGTTTAGTGGACGCATGCGCTGCCATTGTTGAGCCGAGCACACACTGGCGGTTTTAAAGGTAAACGATAAAACAGCATTGGAGGACGCACAGGAATCTTGCGGTTTTCGTTAGCGACTCGGGAAATGGAAATATATTATGTTGGGACGCTCCTTGGTCCACCAGAAAACAGGGTGCAGTGGGAAGCTGCACATGACCTTCAGGCTTGGGTCGATGCTCGAAATGAGTCAGCATTTTGTTGCCCGCAGCACCAAGAAAACATGCGTAATGGCATGGCCCTGCGTAGATAAATGCCACAGACTACAGTATTTCAGCATGAAATGGGCACTAATGGTACAGTTATTGTGGTACAGCGACCGTGATGTTTAAATTGAAGCATGGTTTCAGGCTACGACACAATACATTGGCAAAAAATTGCAAATGTGTTTGCAGTGATAATTCATCGGTCATTTGGGTTACTTAAGTATTGCTCGAAATTTACTTCATGCGATATTTTAGGACGTATAACAGTAGTGGATCCCGGCAAAATCACTTCAGCGCGCACCCGTATGTGGGGCGGGGGGCGGAAGTGTACTGGTGTTCTTGAGAGGGCCTGTGGTCTGTAGCCTGTTTTTTTTAATTACGACATTCGTTCATCATGCCAAATCGCTTGAGCATTGAAAGAACGATACTCTTGAGCCCACAAAACTTCAAAAAAAAAAAAGGCCAGAAAGAGCTGAAGGAAAATTCTACTAGAAAGGCACGTTGGTTTCTTCGTCACCAGTACGAAGGTCCTTCACTTGCGCACGCTGTTAAGATGATTTTAAAATTGGGTGTAGCAGTGAATGCGCGCGTCAGTGTGAAACGCGGCAACAAAAGTTCCGATAACGGGCACACCATGCGACAGCGCCTACCTCACATTGAGTTGCGTGAATGTAGATGAAGTTGCAGAGAACACAAATATATTTTTAACTCTTCATGTACTTCATAGACAGCGGTAACTTAACGCTGTCCCGATACGCTTTGAGTAACCCTCGTCAACTTTGTGCATCATAGGATAGTTAAGCATTTATATGAGTAGAATTTAAGTTTTCCCTCTTTCAAAGGTACCTACCCGGTTCATAGCTGGCGCTCCTTTCAACAACCAATTCAAACGCAAAAATTGCATTAGAAATAAAAGTAGATATAATTTTTTTAGCTTGCCGACATAAAGGTACTGTGACGTCGTGTAAATATTAGGAAGCAATTATTTAAATATTAAAAGATACAGTGATCACGCAAGTCAGTGATCACGCAAGCATAAATCAGGGGTCAAGGGAAGAAAATGACTTACAATTGCGGCCTCTTTTGTGTGTTGCATGGCACTTCGAGTGTGAGCTTCCCAAAGCCAGGGCGCTTCTGCCCTTGCACCGTTCTCTCATGTCGGCGTTGTTGTGACTCAGGCCCCTGACTATACACAGCTCTGGGCAGCTGCCGCCCAGGCAAAAAGCGGCCGTGGACGCAATGGAGGGGCTTTAGTTGTGACCGAGGTCGAAGATGGCCATCGGGTATTGGTTACTGTCGCTACCGCCGTCTGCCCGTGGTAGGGCTAGTGACTGTCGCGCCTTCGCGCTTACAATAAAGCCACGCCGGATTCGCCGAACCAATGCGATACGCTGCTGTCGCATTCATGTAAACCCGCTTTGGGGGCAGCGCGCCCTTTTTGTCAAGTGGGTGTTCCCCAGTTTCCTAGGTTAGCGAAAAATACCGCCGAAGAATCTGCCTAATCGCGGAGGAGAAAATGTTTGTCTGGAACACCGCTTTCAGGAGAGGACATGCAGTGCGCGCAAGCTGATACCATACAATTATCCCACCCCAACACCCTCCCGGGCTCCACAGAAACGTGAAAAAGAATGAAGGGGTGACGTGCAGAAGAGGGGCATACTTTGCTGTGCGCCTCACAAAGGCCCTCTGCTCCCCCCCCCCCCCCCCCCCCCTGGCAGTCATCCAGCTAAAGCAGACGTTTCGCCCAATACGCAGACCCATCGTTTTCTTCAGAACCACCACCGTTTACACGTGGTTCTGCTTACGCATACAAAGATCGTCTTTTCCCTTTCGGGCCTTCATCGTGCCAGTCTTCACCCATCAATGACCGGCGGTCCCTCTTTTTTTTGCGCACTCCATGGTTCCCCGGCCATACCGTGACGAGTCAATCTACTCTGCTGAGAACGACTCAGCCGGGCAATTATTCTCTGTGGGGCGACATGCCACACACAAAGGGACACAACGCACGCCTTTGGCGTCCCGTGGGCTGAGGCTGCTGAGCTTACCCGAAGGCGCCATCGCTTTTGGAGCTGCACCCCTCCGCAATTATCCTGACCTGGGTGCTTCGTTTTGTGTAAGCACCAATGCGTCAGGACAGGCATTCAGTGGTGAATGTTTTTAATAGTAGCACGTCCGAAGGTTATGCCCCTTTGTTCACAGGCGACGTACCAGGCAGCACGGCGCTGGCCGGAAAAATTTCGGGGGGGGGCTTGAGCCCGGTCAGCCCCCCCCTGGCTACGCCACTGGGCCTCGGTGCTGCAGGTAGCACACAAGTGTTCGTTGCCCGTGGACTGTCCCTCGCATGGCGTAGACGCTCGAGCCACAGCCGTGGGGGTAAAAAGGAAGTCCCCTTCACCCCGAAGTCTTCGAACGGTGCTGGCTACCCCCCTTACCGCAGGTAACACTTGCACGCCCATAAGAAAGGAAAATAGAAAAACAAAATGGAAGGGAATTCAGTCTCTCTGGTAGCTCGATTGGCAGCTAGAACATCACACGCGTTACTCAAATGTTGTGGGCTAAGATCCCACCAGGAGCGCGAATTTCTCTCTATTTTATTTCATTACTACCGCTCCGAAATTCCCTTTTTTTTTTTAAGCAAAACAGAAATGATCTGCATATGTTCACTGCTTGACACTCCTGACAGGCTGGCTAGCTTATGTTATTTCAACGAGCCACTCCTTCCGAATTATCAGACGCTACATGCTTAGCGAGAGATTCACAATCGGGTCGCGGTGCTGCAGGTAGCACACAAGTGTTTGTGGCCAGTGGAGTCTCTCTCACATTTTCCTCATAATGCTGGAAATACATTTTTACAGGGGAAATATAAGATGCAACATCAAAATATGAAGGCGCTAGGACCCCTTCTAATTTTGTATGAATTTGTTTACATGCGCTGTAAGAGTGGCATGACGTGCGTCCTAGCATAGCAGACGTACAAGGCTTGACCTACAATAGATCCGCCGTTATAAGAAGGACACCAAAGAGCGAGGTACCAAATTCAGGTGTCAAGGGTGCACGCTATAAAATGTTGTCTAGTGCCACAACCAGCAGTTCAGGGGCACTGTATATCAACGAGAGAAAATCAACAAGGAAGACAAAGCAACATGCACATATCTAGGCGCATTTGCATGAACCGGTATACGAATTTTGAGGTGGTTAGCAAAGGACAGTAGGGGGGAAAACATGGCAGGAGAAGAGCACGGGAAGATGTGCACTCAAACATATGGCACGTACATAGAGAAAAGTTAGAAAACTAACTATTGGAACGTAACCTTGCATGCCAAACGCAGCATTCCTGGACCTTCTGGTGGAAATTTGTCAGAACACCTACAGTGCTATGAGGTGCGCGATGGTAACATCCAAATTAGCTGCTCTGTAGCGCCAGGTGTGAATTGATTTTCGGAGGAATAGAGTGCATGGACATACGGGCATACCGCTATCGTGATAGGGCTGAAATCTCGGTGCACAATTGGAAACAAAATGCACTGAAAAATAAATAAAAAAAGAATATGACCGCAATTGTAATCGCGTGATAAACACGTTATTTTCCAATAACATTCATTGATACCAAATCACGCTGACTTATACTTATAAACGAGATAGATTACAGAATTTCGCGATCGTGATGGGTTCCAAAACCATGTTCCAAAATTGTGGCCTCAAGCACCCGTCGTATGTTTTTATCGAAGCTTCCCTCGCGGACCACGAAAGAACTCCATGACTTGGCCTTCTAACATCGTCTCTTGTTCGCACAACCCGCCAAAGGCACCCCACGGCTCCATACTCTATCACTCCTTTTAGTAGAGCCTTAACCCTTGTACGGGGTCTGCTGTAAATACCCCAATACACAGCGGTTAGTACGGCGAGACGTCACGGTAGGGATGTCACGGGGAAGCGACGCGCATGTCAAACACACACTCCAGATAGCGGCCACCACAATCGCCGACACAGCAGCTGCAACAGGACAATCCTTTTTATCACTCGATTACAATTTCAGTCCTTATCTCTTTTGTTTATTTTAATGCATTTTTACAATCGTGCACCCGATTTCCTTCCTCTCAGTATAGTGGTATGCCCATAGGTCCATGCATTCTATTCCCCCCGAAAATCATTTCACACCTGGCGCTACTGAGCAGCTAATTTGAATGTTGCCAGCGCGTACCTATAGCCCTCTCGGTGTACGAACAAATTTCGAGCGGATAGTCCAGGCATGCTGTGTTTTGCATGCGAGGTTACATTTCCATAGTTAATTTTCGAACTTTTAATGCTGTACGTGCCATATGTTTGAGTGCATGTGTTTGCGTGCTTTCTTCTCCTCCAATCTTTTTTTTTTCCTGTTGTCCTTTGCTAACGACCTCATAATTCGTACGCCATATCGTGCAAATGGGCCTAGAAATGTGAGTGTTGGCTCGTCTTCCTTGTTGATTTTCTCTCGTTGACTTGCATTGCACCTGAACTGCTGGTTGTGTCACTACAAGATCCTTTATAGTGGGTACCATTGACACCTGACTTTCATACCTTGCTCTTTGGTGTCCTTTTTTGCATTCCTCCCCAAATGCATCAGTTGACATATTTACATAATGCGCTGCGTTATTTGACATATTTACAGAAAGGAAAGCCTGCTGTCTAGTACGCCGAGGAAAGCGGGGGGAAGGAGGGAGTAGTTCCACGGTTTTTTTTTTTTGGTTTTTTTTAGGTTTTTTGGGAAATAGGAAAGCGAGTGGAGAAAAACGCATGCCCAGAGTGGAGATCGAACGCACGCCTTCCGATGGCGCGGGTTGGGTTCCCACTCTGGCCCTGTGTTTTTCTCCATTTTGTTTCCTCATTTCCTAACATATGAATAAAAAAAGGACCTCCGTTCAAAAAGAAAAAAAAAGCTTCAAACTACTTCCCTACCCCCCTGCTTTCCTCGGCGTTCTAGACTGCAGGCTTTCCTTTCCGTCTTCATTCGACGAGTCCCTCATTTCCAATCATATAAATGTAGCTATACATATAGATATCCATATCGATATATATGTCCGCGTGAACTCGGGGACACGACAAATGTGTCTGCATGCAATAACAAATATTGGCTTTTCGGTACCTTTTGTGACTTTTCCGGAAAATGAAATTCCATGTTACTCATTAAAGCGTGTTTTTTATTTGCAGTTTGTTCATTGGGAGCACATAGGGAGATGTGAGCTGCCTTGCAAGGAAAAGCCCTTCATTCCTGAAAGCACTACGCTTTTTAGCTGAAACGCGTGCACTGGCATTCGTGTTGTGCTCTCCACAGATGGTTATGGATAGCCTGGTAGCGTTCGAACTCGTCGGAACGACATTAAGGGTGAATATTGATACACAATGTGCTCTTGGAATGCTAAACGCTGATGGAACATATGAATCGGCCTACGCTGGGCTGAGGCGGTTTTCAGCCTCAATATGCAACATTGTCAGCAGTGAGTCGGCAAAGAAGGGCTTTGAGACGCAATTAAGAAAAAATGTCAGTGACTCAAAACGTTTGCGTGGGCGGAAACGAGCTGAATTCAGTGGGAAGGTTCACCGACTCACACTGACGACGGATGCACCGCCTTGCCCCTGGAAAAGTGACAACTCGGATCAGGAACCGACAACTGACACACCAGCTGAACAAAGCAACTCCGAATTGCACAATGAAAATGCCAGGCTTAAATTTAAGCTTAACGAGCTTTCTGAAGAGCTTGAACTTTTGCGACAGAACACGGGCCTCCAGCTCGCAACCAAACGACCGCGTGATCATGGTTCCAGCTCAGAAGTTCGTCCTAAAAGGAAGAGAATCGCAGTGGGGGTAGGCTCTAAGAAATCCGACCGTCGTCATCTCCAGACTCTGGCCAGCCAAGTTGAGGAAGCTGTGGAGCCGTACGTTTCCGAGCATGGCGTGGAAATAGCAGCGTTGTATGTGCGCGACGAACTGGACCGGGTTCATGGGATCATGTACAGAGCAAGTGACGCCGCAGAAATACATTGTAACACTCGCAAGCCATTCCTCACGAAAAACAGTGAACTGCGCCAGCTGGAAGAAGAAGATAGGCGTTGTGTCGTGTTTACAGCTGGACTTCTAGACTCTCACTGCGTCAGTAACCAGTTCTGGACTGAGTTGTCCGCGCACTTTTCCCTGCCAAATTTGCGCCTCATCAATCAGCACCGCGAGTCAATCGACTCTAGACTAGAAATTCACCGAACGCCTGGGACGGCACCGGGAGTGTTTGTTTCCTTCGCTGATGAACTGCGAAACGCGATCCATGATATTTGCAAGACTGAGAACAAGTCACCCCACGAGCTGATGCGTGAGGGACTTTTAGTAAAAGTTGAGGGCGACGGCTGCAACGTGAGCCGAACGATCTCGTGGACAACGCTTCTATTTGTAATTCTACGTACCGCGAAAGAAGGCCTGCATAACCCAAATGGTCACAGAATTATTTTGGTGTCACAGGCGAGGGAGTCCTACTTTCCCATACGGGAGGCGTTCGAACCGGTCTTTCAAGAGATCAGCGACGTTGCCAGAAAAGGTGGCTTGCAGATGGACGACCTTTTTTTCAAGCTGACAGTCTGCCTCGGCGCAGACTTAAAGTTTCTTCTTTTGATTTTTGGAATGCAAGCTGCATCCTCAAATTATTCTTGTCCATTCTGTTTTGCAAGCAAGGCTGAGTGGTCAGATAAGGACCATTCTGCTTCCTACTTCAACAGTGAGGCAAAGGCTCGTACCCTAAGTAACCTCCGCCACCATTCTGACCAACGCGCATTTGGTGTTCAGTATACACCCCTGCTCGATATCGAGCCAAAGTGGACATTTCCCGACACAATGCACATGGCAGTGAGGGTTTTCGATCGGCTCCTCGACAATGTTGTTCAGGAAATTGAAGACAAAGACGCCAAACGGAAGCAGAGAACGGCGGCTAACGTGCCCGCAAACGACACGTACGTTGGAAAATTCACTCGTTTGGTTCACGAGTGTGGCGTACCGTTCTTCGTGCATGAGACCGGAAATTCCAAAGGCAGAACATTTAGCAGCCTGACAGGGAGTGATACAATGAAATTACTGCGTCAGCTTCCTGGCAAGATGAGCGACCTTCTTCATGAGGAAACCCGAACAGAGGTTCTTCAGTTGTGGTCCACTTTGCTGTTCTTGCTAGAAGTGTTCAGCGCAGACAAAACTGGTAAGGATGTGCAACCCGAGGCAAATCTCATGCTCGACACCTTTGTTCGCCTTGGAAGTAGGAGGAAAGGCTACGGAAAAGAACGCCTGACACCATACATTCACATTTTGTGTCACCACGCACCTCAGAAGCATACGGAGCAGATGTGCCTCGGCAAATTTTGTAGCCAGGCACTTGAGAAAAAAAAATGACATTCTCAAGCATTTTTACCATCTCCGATCGAACAAATGGGACTCTGCGACAGATGCCCTAAAGCTGTCAAAGAGACTTGAAGCCGACACTGAAGTGAGGCAACGATGAGCTTACAAAAAGACCGATGAAGATTACTGGCAGCATGGGGGCATCATAGAGTCTCGGAGACGGCGCGAGCGACTCAGCGTGACTCCTTGCGTGGCGCAGCCAACTCTCCCTGATGTAAAACAATTGTCCGCGGGAGAACTAAGAACCCAACTTGGAGCCATGGGCATTGCAACAACCTCTCATGACCCACAAAGGCTGCGGGACATGCTCGCAAGAAACGCTAATTATTCCCCCACAACATCGTGAAGCTTGTTGCGGACACCGTGATCGAAGCACGCCGACTCTTCTACGCCGGTATTCTGGAATGAGCTCGAAAAAATTAAACCGCATATGTACATGCGGTTGGTTCTTTTCACGGCCCCGTTACAGACGCGCGAATGTTCGCAAAATGACAGCAGCTCACAGGTCCGGCAGCAAGTATTCGGCTGGATGCTGGATGAGCAGGCTTGCTGAGTCCGAAATGATGGTTAGTTTTGGTGAGTGGTGGGGATATGGGCTATAACTAGGGCTTCTACCGTGCCCAGTTAGGTTAAACTATGTTGCTGCCGTAGCAATTTCTCCTTTGGAGTCGAGGGTGACCAGGGTAATGCCGGGTATTCGCGGATTCTGAGCGATATCCGTGTATAGGGTTTTAGAGTCTTCTGCGTATTTTTTGGGTGAGCTGGGGCACCCTCTCGTCACGGAGACCTCGACTGAAGGTAGGGTGCCTATGCTTTGGCCCCGGAGTAACTTTGAGTTTCTTGCATATGTGCAGTGGGCTACGTTTAGGTAGGTCGTTGGGGTTTGGGTCTAGTCTTTCGATTTCGAGCACCCTCCTCCCTGTATGGGGTAAGTGTTCGGCAATGAAGTTGCGAGTTTCAATGGGCTTCACTTTGTTCTTGAAGAATATTGTGCAGTCCCAACCGCTGAAGCTTTTCATTGGAGGTGTACGTGGGGAGAACTAGGGCCGTTTTGTACGTTTTCTTGCAAGTGCGTCCAGCTTGCTGATCTCTTGAGGTTTGAGTTCAATGATGGTTGCATATGTCATCTGGCTAAGTATAAGGGCTGGCACCAATATGCACGTGTCGCCTTCGGTGAGGCCGTCTTTGTGGCCTCGGATTCATCCTATGAGGTGGGTGAGTTGCGTGACGGTTTTATGAATTTGCGGCAATAGGGCCGCACGAGGCCGAACCATCATGGTGGAAAGGCACGCCAAGAAATCTTAGTGTTAGCACTTTGGAAACGGGCTGTCGAAACATTCTGACGTGTCGGTCCGGAGTCTGAGGGGGTTAACGTCCTCGTGTTCTTGCTCGAAAATAAGGAGTGCCTATTTTGTGGGTTCACATGTTAGTCCTTTGTGTATTGAAGGTATGACGTCGTTTCATCCCGCGCTTGCTGTAGGGCGTCTCGTTGTTCTCCGCTTGAACCTTGCAGTGTCCATAGTAAGTCACTCGTATAAAATGCATACTTGAGGATGGGGATTGCATTACGTTTTGCGGAAATTGTGAGCAGCGCAGTATTAAAAAAATTCCCGCGCCTTCCCGCGAGGGGAACACGAGTAAATGCAGAGCATTGGGGCCTCAGTACTGATTGAAGGCAGTGTTGCTTCCATCGCTTCTTCCGTGATGCTGGAGTAGCAGACACGAGTAAACGTGGGCACGAGCGTCAACCAAGGAAGGAAGGAGCAACGCAGTGACTGAAACACGAGCGACCGCTAGCCGCTATATTTGCAGCGCGCGCAGTAGAGGGAGAGCAGTACGGGGGGGGGAGACCGCGCATGCCCAAGCAGCGCGCGGCCTTCCACGCCCCACCGCGCTGCTATCACGCACCTGTTACGCCGAGACCGCGACGGAGCGAACGGGCTGACTACGACGCATGCGCGCGCCAGCTGCTGTTGAGAGAGAGGAGGGAAGGAGAGGCGCACCTGCTGCGGACGCGGAACTGTTGACACCGTCCGACGCAGGAACAGGCGAGGCTAAGAAATGCTCTGCATTTAAAAAAGAGGGGAGATTACAGAGCCTTGGGGTGTGCCTTTGGCGGGCGTATTAAGGTTTGATATTGACTGTGCATTTGCTGAAAAAGGCTTTGACGTAGTTCAACACTTTGGATCCGCAAGTGGTCTGGTTAGGATTTTCTAGCTTAGCGGGTAACGTTGTCAAAGGCGCCTTTGACGTGGAGTGCGAGGATTGCTTTAAGAATGGTGCGGCTAAGGTGGTCAACAATCTGCTCTTTCAGTTGTAGCAGTACATGTTGAGTGGAGAGTTTCAGTCGCAATACGGTCATTGTTAGATGATATAGGTTTTGATCCTCTAGAAAGTTGGCCAAGCGTTGAACGAGGTGCTCTAAAAGCTTGACTACGCATGAGGCCCGAGATTAACTTGAGTGACGTCGGCGAGATCGGTTTGTCCGTTTTCGGTATGAACGTTACATCGGAGTGCCTCAATTGTGCCGGCAGTGTGCCGTCATCCCACTGTTTTTTTAATGCGATAATATGTTCTCTGGCGTGAGTTATCGTATTTTCACAAGTGAAGATCGGAAGCATCGATGTTTCATGGTCCAGATTGCAAATGATGCGGTTGGTTATACGGTCCTTGCCGGGTCATTTCGAGTGAGATTGCCAAGGATTGATTGCATTTCCTCGAATGTGAAGGGGCATCAAGTTACTGATTGGGTCGGCCCGTGTAGCCCAGGATTGGTGGGCTGGGTGGGCTGTGAGTTCCAAAGATGTAGATCGAAGTAGTTCTCGGGGGTGGAGGTCACTGTCGTTTTAGTTGCTGTATTTAGTGGTTGGCTTGTGTCCGAGAGTTGGAGCTATCAAAGAGATGCCGGAGCACGTCCCACATTTTCTTGGTGCTAAGGGTGCCTTTCAGTTTGTCACAGAAAGAGTGCCAGTTGCCTTTATAAGGTGGTGGCATAATCTTGCGCTTGCTGAGTGAGGAGAGTTATACGCTTTTTAAGCGTTCTATTGTTTTTGGTGTTTCCATCTCTTTGTCAAGCTTCTTCGCTCTTTCCATATATTCAGAAGATGTGTGTCTGCAGGTGGTGTGTCCTGGGTAAGGGCGATTTCTCGCATGTGTTTTTGCACCCGCTCTTACAGTGCTTGTGTCCATTCAGTTAGGCCTGTTTGTATGGGCGGTAGCAGGGTGATATCTTCACGGAAGGCGGACCGGTTTCTTCGTTTGGCTACTCTTCTTTTTGCGGTTTTGTTCTTCGTTAATAGCTGTAGAGATATAATGTTCTGTTCGCTTCCCAATGTTCCTGGAAAGCATAACCACCGCCCATTTCGGCAATTTCTCGTGAACGTGAGGTCGGGGATAGTGCCTCGATTTACGTTGTTTCCAGGTCATGTCGTAGCGGTGAGACCGTTCTGAAGCGGGAGGTGGTAGTTTTGCGTGGTGCGCAATAAAGCTTTTCCTTTTTTGATGCGAGGACGTACCCGCATGCATATTGCGGAGCATTGAAGTCACCGACCAGGAGAAAGGGTTCGTTTTTAGTCTTCAGTGTGGCCTCGTAGATAAGGCATCAACATATACAACCCTCCCTACGGTGGCCTTCAAGCAGTTAAGTAGGTGCACTTGGGCAGGATGGTTGTGCAGATGAATCCCACAAATTTGTTGGGTATTGCTTGGCTCAGCTGGTGTGGTTGAGCGGTGTGCGCGTTGCGAACGAAGATAGCTGTCCGATGTTCGGGGTCCTGGGTGAATTCGGTGTGGTATGGAAGCCGTGGAGTCGGGGTGTTCGTTTCTTGAAGTGGGATTATGTCGGGTGTACTGAAGATGCCACGAGAGAAATGAAAACAAATAAAACAAGCAAGACCGCTCACGCGACGATCATTGTAAGAAAGGACGCCTCCCCATTGGCCTGCCGGGAGAAGACCACGTGGTATCTAGATGACGAAGGCTTCAAGACTACGCCACGAACATGTGCACAATCAGCAGGCGATCACGTGTACACCAGCGGTTTTCAACGTAGCAGCTCGGCACCTCAGGAGGAGTACGGTCGCTACGCCCGTCATCTGCCGTTTTGGGTAACTTTCAAGGTCGCTTGCAACTTATCTCAGAGCGGTAGTTGCAGACTCTTACTTGCTGTTTCATTTTGTTTATCTGTACGTATTGAATGGTTGCTGAATGGCGTTAATCCCAGCAGCTTCGCTGGCCATTCAGCTCGGCAGGAAAAGAAGGCTACTCTTCTTTTTCCTTTTTTTGGGCTTCTGCGAAAGTGGCAGGCATCCAACCTCGCATTCTCACGGTCATCTGCACGCGAAAACTGGGGATGTGCCGGCTGATCGCCATTGAATGTACGCGAGATGTGCCGGGCACGTAGAGGCACCGGCAAAAGCGCTAAACAAAACAGCGGGGGAGCCAAATGTCGCCGCCTTGCACAGGGAGCTTCCTGGCGTCCTGCGCTCAAGACGAGGTTGATGAAGGCGCAGATGCATCAAAGGACAATACTTGAAACGGGTAACAAAGACTGAAATAAGCGCTGGAAGCCGTTATTCCTCCCCGAGTATACGCGGAAATTGAGCTCTGTGATGACCGATGGGTAGGTATAAAGCCGCAAAGGAGATGTCCTGTGAGCTTGGCCGACAGCGCCGTTTTCAGCGTCTGTGCTGTGGACGACAGTGCACCTGTTTTACAACTGAGCTGTGCGCATTTGGCCGCTCTTCGCAGACTGGCCGTGTCCGGCCAGCCGAACAATCGTCGGACTATCGCTGAACTGTCAACTGTTTGTTCACTGAACACACTCTTTTACGATCTTTGCCTCGTCGATTTCTTGAAATCAAGAAATGCGCTTCTTTACTTTCTCGTGAGAACTGGCCTACACGAACGAGTATACATACCTCCTTGCCCGGGTCGCTATTTGTTTTATGGTGCGGTTCTTCTTTCAGTTTGAGTGCATTAACCTCTCTTTTGAATAATTTTCGCATTTAATATCTTCCCTCTTCCTTCATTTACCTGTCCACCTTTCCTTTCCAACCTTCCCACCCTTACTACGCGTAAGGGTGCCAACCAGTTACACTGTATCCTCCCTGCCTTTCCTCTTTTTCCATCGTTCCTTTGTT
Source organism: Haemaphysalis longicornis (assembly GCF_048455015.1). Classification (NCBI taxonomy): domain Eukaryota; kingdom Metazoa; phylum Arthropoda; class Arachnida; order Ixodida; family Ixodidae; genus Haemaphysalis; species Haemaphysalis longicornis. The sequence continues at coordinate 9,845,668 of NW_027526204.1, forward strand.
CCCTCGGCCCGCTGAATGTATTCGCTCCTGAATACCATCGGCGTATGAAGTTTTCACGATGTTGCAGTTGGTTTTGCTAGTACGAGATATACGCACAGGCGGCCTTCCTGGCTAACGTTTCCTGTGGGAAGTCTGTTTTAGAATGTCGATATTGTATTGCTGTATTCTATGTCAATAAAAGTTTCACACAGGTTTGCTTTTTGCTTAGGTCATTTTAACTCGAAAGCGTTATGGCAACGGAAACTGCCAGCACCGGGCCAACTCGGACGCTTTCCCATGAATTAGCCTTTCTTTTTGTCTCTCTATTTCTTACCCTCTCCTCTGTATCTTTAATTCCCCTCTACTCCCCCTCCCCCGAAGTGGGTTGTATGTAGGTGAGCTCTCTCTCTTTTATCACCCCCTTTCTCCTCTCTAATCTTTACATCCCCCTCTTCCCTGTCCCCACCGCACTGGGTTGTATGCAGGTGAGCCCCCAGTTGGGCTCAATAATATACCCAGTGCACTTCCTTTCCTTTTCACCCGAACTACCTAGAAGTAGCAGTGTAGGTGAGCTCCATACAGAGCTCAATAATATCCCCTGTGCACTTCCTTTCTTTGCCTGATAAATCACTCGCTCACTCGTGATCCTCTGACGGTAGCTGTCATCTTCGCTGGCCAATCCCTCGAAGTTCATATTTGGGAATTGTTGGCGGGTATGCTGACGTCGCAGCCTCATCGGAGTGAATCAGCCGTGAGCTTATAAGGGCCCCTGTCAGTCATTGGCCACTCCCCTTGGGTGGGTATGTGACAAACTCAATGACCATTGGAACTCCGTACTGGGAAGCTCCTAATCTGTTATGGAAGCTTCATGGAACCAGCATGACAAGCGCGTGATGTAGCAGTAGAGTATCGGCAGGCAAAGCCATAAGGGTTTCCCTTTCAGAGGACGTAAGCAGATTCAAGGGCACCTCGAAAGCATGTCACGTGTGGTGTACTGTCGTTGTTTGTACGTTAGGAGGCGGCGCCACTGGGGAAGCGTGAAGCCTAACCATAAAAAGTAAAATCAAAGTCGGCCCAGACGTTCCTATGCCGCGTAGCTTTGCCAGGGGTCTGCGCGCGGTAGGATTTCTTCGCCGCCGCGCGCGCACTCCCAGTTAGTCCGCTCGAAACAAATATTTCTGCAATAGGGATTGCTTTCTGCGCGAGTTGCGGGTCACATGCTGGGCCGATTTCGGCGGCTGAGGAGAGGGAGAGCAGCCGAGGAAGCGGAGTCAACGGAGGTAGGCTTCCAAAGGCTGGCTGCATGATGTCATGCCGTCTCCTAACTTTTTTAAAAGCGAATGCTCTTTATAAGCGACCCCAAACCATCCACCGCCGGCGTCGGCGGCGGCGTCCGCAGTGCTCTTTAAAGAAAAAACAGCATCCGGCGCCAGGTTTCGATCCGAGGACTTTGCGGGCCGCAGCGCGACGCGCTACCGACCAAGCCACAGACGCGACGGTGATATCAGTGTTAGACGCGCCTTATATCTTTAACGCATTCAAACTACGTCGTCAGCGGCGTTATAGCGGCTTGATAACTGCGTGGTGTACACGTGATACTACAAACCCGATGGAAGAGATGGAAGAGAAGGCGGCGAGGCGGTGGGCTGCGGGGGCCGAGCGCAAGCGCCGCAAGCGGGCCGACAACCGTGCATTCGCACTTTCACATTCTCCCCCTCGGGGAAATGCGGGGGAATTTTTCTTCCTCCATGGGGTTCTCGCATACAGTAAGCGAAAAAAAGAAGTAGGTGCAGAGCAGCGGTTAAGTCACCTGGCTTTAACCGCGCGTCCCCGGGTTCGATTCCCGTTACCGGCACGGTTTTTTTGCGTTTTATTTGAGCGCGCATGAAATTTTAGGGCCATCTGCTGTTCCCAACGCCAGTTCTTCACTTTCATGGGTTCTTCGGACGTTGCGGTCCGAGAGCTGAAGCGTTCGTTTTCACCGAACACTACGGCAACCAACATCCTTATCTTGATGCGAGACCTGCTTTCAAATTTAAATTACTTGGACTCGTGGACATACAGTCATGTCTCGTTAATATGGACGCCTCTGTTCCCCAGAAAAACCGTCCATAATGTGAGTCGTCCATAATAACAAATCGAAGTAAAAAATCCAAACTAAGGGAATATTAGTTTAAGGAAAGCTTGCTTCAGGAAGAATCGTTTAAGGAAACAAGTAAGCACAAGGGAAAGCTCGGTCCGTTTACGCTTAACACCAGTCATTGCCCCTACCAAAATGACCAGAGAAGCCTTGCCTTTTATGCGCAGCTAATATTGGCACGAACTATTATGGTGGTACGTTGTTGTGAGCTTCAGGACTTGCTCTTTCCGGCGTATGTCGCACCGGGCAATCTGGTTTGATAGGAAAAAGGTGTCACCCTGCCGGCCCTACCCTAGTGTGTTGTTTGCTAATCACAAATGTTCTCGATCTAATTAGATGGTACTGGAATTAAGAGCATCCCGAGATAAATGCATGCGTCGGGTTTCTACGCTGCGGCAAAAAAAGGAAATTCCTGTACACGCTGGGCCTCGGGGGTCACCTGTCACCTTTTCTATTTTTTGCTTTGTGAAGCCGTGTCGATAATAACGAAACAAAAAAGCCTGTATTTACCCGTTTCGTCCCCAAAATAGCCGTCCTTAGTCCGGACTGCGGGTTTCTACATTAACGGGACAGAATTGCATGGCGAGAGATCTGTCGCCTGAAATTTCGTCCATATTGCGGGGTGTGCATATTAACGGGGTCCATATTAACGAGACATGACTGTACCACAGACGCACAAAGAAATCGTATGGCACACGACGCTGCCACGGAGCGACTAAAATCACCTCCAGCGGTCTCAGGCACGCCCGTACCCCTTCTCCAAGCAGGCTGCCAACTCCAGCTGTGCGACCTCAAAAAGCAAAGCAGGCAGCGCTTAGAAGATGAAAGTGTATGCGAATGCGGCCTGTACCCCACGCGTTATATACAAGTTGACAGCCCCAGCAGGCTCCGAAAAACGCCGATGCCTGTTCTGTAGTCATGACAGCAAAGCAAATCTATTCCACTTTATTTGGCTTTGTCATGCATTCGATCATAACCACCATCTGGTCCCGCATCTACGTCCATCTACGTCCCGCACCCGCCGCTGAATCGGAACAAGTCAGTTGCTTCCATGAGTATCCAGCAACTTTAGAATTAATAACAGAGTATGCATTCGAAAATGGTCTCTACAAATTGGTGTAGCGGTCTCACCTACTTTCCCGGACTCACCATACGATATCCACCCTCAATGTCTACAGCGTGACCTGTGAATATTTAGTGACACTGACTGGCCAAACTGTGTGCGCTGTGTAAATACGATCCCCAGTCTATAACATTCCCCATTGTGAGAATTGTGCCCTTCCCCTTCCGCCATCCTTACTTCCCCCCAGGGCTTTCTGGCCTCTCGTCTCAATAGTTTTGAACTCGCTCACTCCCGATTTCGCCGTAATAGGAGATGGCATGAAGAAAGTCACCATCTTCAAATTTCTTGTTCTAACACCACTGCCCGAATTCAGTTGCAGTGCGAGAACCAAAAAGTGGTGACATGTTCAGCGCATGATGGGTCGTATCACCACCAAGTCGACTTAAAAGTTTTAGTAGAAGGCATTCGTTCTTGTTTTCAAGAGTTTGTCAAAGTTGCGAAAACTTTAGGACATAATTTTAAACGTACAATAATCATATTTCCTTTTCATGTGAATCATATTATGGCTTTCCCCGCTGAATGCCTTCGCGAGGCGTCATTATGAATTCTACGTCTTGTAAAATCTTCAGCCGCATAGGTCAGCACATATGGATATGGATACAAATACCCCGTCACGAACCGTGAGCAATGAGTGCATAAAAATATATAATTTCAACGAAATGTAAAATGGAATACGCTGCAGTCAAAAATTGCCCTCTGTTCAGTTTCTTCTCGGGCTGAAAAGAAAATTGCGCCTGCAGTAAAAGAACGCTGGTCCTACTATTAAACATCGGCTTACGAAATGGGTTTTTCTGCTAGACGAGGGTGCGATTACAAAACCTATTACACCCCCCAAAAGTATTGGGAACGGCCTTTGAAAAGAAAATTTCCCGCTTGAACGCGCACTAACAAAGCTGGAAGCGCAATTGTTGTTTACCTACAGCTCATTATTTTGACGTCACTGTGCGTCGCAGCGGGAAGTTTTACGGTATCACCGTTATGCTGCAAGTCAAATTACAGTCAGACCAAACATCGCCTTAATGTACATACTTTTAGACCTCTTCTCACTGAAGGTTGGTCAATAGGCTTTACAGTCTTCAGCATTCGATCCTCACAGCTGCCTTATTTCAATTTAACTATTTACCCATTTCCAACGACGTTTTTCGATGACGTCACGCAACGAATTTAACATTCAAAATGACAAACAATGAAAACAACGCTGCACACAATCAGCTGTCAGTCCTGTATAGTTTCCCTGTTTCGGTACGCCTCTTTTTGGTACATTTCTATCGTTCAGCTAGATACAAGCTCGCCAATATAACTGTCTAATTGTCATTATTCTACATGGTTCTGGCCACCCGTTGTAGGGGAAGCGTCCGTATCGAATCAATGTAGTGCTAACCATTGCACCAATTTTATGGGCGCAGGACAAAGGGAGTGGAAACATCGGGGATAGGTAGAGTCTATAGAATGAAGTTCAGAATACGTCCACGCAATCATTTGTTTCAGTTAGAAAATTTGACGTTCCGAACCTAAGGGCTACCGTACTACAGCTGTACACTCTAAACGGCCAACATAGCCTCTAGGTCCGACTTTTTTGTCCCTAAAATTGTAAGCCGTCTACAAGGGTATGGAAAAGAGCTAGCCTCATTAGAGACTAAAGGAATTAGCAGCAGTTTGTTTAGTAGTCTATGCCTTACTCGGGTATCAACAAAGTTTTCATTCAGATTTCTACCAAAAGCTTTAAACGTTAGCGCGGGATAAATCTTTCGAAGTTTTCCCTCTCGTTTGTGAGCGTTTTATCTACAACTAAAATAACCGCTGGATATACTATTGAAAAAACTTCTCTTGAAAAAGCTCTCTTGAGTACGATGGTGATGAAGAATTTCTCCCGTTATCATATACACTTCGAAACACAGAAGACGAAAAAAAAAACGGTTAAGTCATGACAAGCCTTTTCTGGTTACGCCTAAACAGGCGTAACCAGAAAAGGCTTGTCATGACTTCGGCCAAGCGGAAGGGGCGGCAATAGCGCTGGCCATGGGACTACCAAACACACGTACAATACTGAGCGACTCGAAGTCAGCAATCCGAAACTTCGCTCGAGGAACGGTCTGGCGTGGTGCGGAGAGGTTAGCGAGACCCCGAGGGGTCGAGCAGGCATCTCAGGGCACCGCAGCGAGATCTCCCAACATCACCATCAAATGGTTCCCGGCCCATATGGGCAACGAACTAGCTACCAACATCAAGAACCGCAACGAAGAAGCGGACGCCACGGCCCGTGTCCTCGTCACGTGCCGGACCGAGGCGACCGCGTCTTTCGACACCAGCGGAGAAGACCAAGAACAAGACTGCGAGCCCCTCACAGAATACAGCGGGATCCTAGCAGCCTACAGGGAAGCCAGGAGAGCCTTTCCGCCACCGCACCGTGAACTCACGCGCGCGGAGGCGGTGAGACTACGACAACTACAAACAGAATGTGTGTTGACGCCCACCCTGGCCCGACACATATGCCCGGAAATGTTCGCGGACACCGTGTGTAGTGTGTGCAGACGCGAACCCGCCACCCTCAAGCACATCATGTGGGGGGAGTGTGACAGTGCTGTTAACGCAGGGGATGCGCAGTGCCTGGATGCGACATACCCCGAAGAAGTGGGAGCGTGGTTACGTTCCGAAGATCCAACAACACAACGCAGGGCCATCCAGCGGCTCGAGGAGGCTCTAGCGAAGCAGACGAGAAAGGGAACCTCTGCCCCGGTAAACGGGAGTAGAGGAGCCCGAGTACCTGACGCCTAGCCGGAGCCACAATCCTCGGGGTCTAAGCCCGGAACTATAGGGCGTATTAGCCATAGTTCAAAGACAGGGATCAACCGCGCCCTGCGTGGCCGGAGACTTCCCACATGCCGGATACCAAATAAATGTTATTTCTCTCTCTCTCTTGTCATGACTTGTCATTTCGATGCATTTGTGAATGAATGAAAACGTTTATTTCTCGTCTAAAGCGAGGGGGGCTGGGAATAAAGGCACAGATGCCTGACACAGGTCCTCAGCCCCCTTTGTCAGTGTCAGCCGATTCTGCCATTAGCGATATTCAGTAATGTATCAAGTCATCAATCAGAGCAGTACTCAAGTAATCAGTTATCAGGAAATCAATCAAAGCAAAGGTTTAATTCTTTATTCTCCGCAAAGTACTGTGGTAGTTTACCATAAAGGATTGTGGGTAAAGCAGACTGCTCATATTTTACCCAATTTTGTGTTGCAAGGTGGCACCAGTGCGCCTGTTGACTGAGCCGCGGGCACAAGGGAGAACTGACGCAGGCAAAGTTTTATTGCTTTCTTTAACTGGCTAAGTGTTGATTCCACAAACTTTTTACAGCCATGCTTTCTTGGGCTAGCTGGAGGAAAAAAAACATCCGTGAGCAACGGCCGGCTAACATTATCGGTAAAAAGTATCATCAAGGGTATGTATCAGCGCTCCGGAACGTACGCGCTGTGGGGACAACGCTTAAGAAATAGGAATGGTTTGAAGTGTTACACTGAAGTGAATGTGCGTACCTCGGGTCACCGCTCTCGTATCGATCTAATCTAACATTCGGAAAGAATGAGTCTGGTGTCCAAGTACAACAAATTGCAGTATATCATAGTGACCACAAAGCAATGGTTACCATGGTGACAAATAAAGAGAGAAAAGACGACAACAACGGCATTATGTGTATGTGTATTTAGTCAAATAATATGGGAAATCACCATATATAACTCAATATAGTTATAAACACACACAGCTTCGCTTGTCTTTCATCTTGACATTGTGGTGGCGCACTGAATTTTCTTCTGGCTGGTTTTCTGTTGGCAGCCAAATGCGCACAAAGAAGCGACCATAGTGCCGCTGATTGCAGTTTTAGGTGGCTTACCAGCTATCAAGTTACTTAGAACTTCAAATAAAATAGGGAGAAGGGGTTACATGCCGGTTATACATCTCGCCTGTGAGGTGCGCTGTAGTGGGAGAAGCGTCAGATTAAGTTTGCCCATCAGGGGTCTTTAACGTTCCCCAAATGTTGGCACATAGACGCTATCGCTTTTCGTCTCCATCAGAAAAACGACTGCCGCGGCTGGAATCGAGCCCGCGTTCTTGGGCTCAGCAGCAAAACGCCTTAATCCTTGATCCACCACGGTGGGTTTAGTTGAAATTTCAACCAAATAAAGGCTGTAAATTGATTAAACACGACATTTCGGTAAGAAAACAACCATGAAACTCTGAAAGGGGGCAGATTCTGATCCTAGCTCCGTAACCGCAGCAGTAGGACGATGGGGATGGACGCCTAAGTCGAAATTCCAATCGTACCAAGTGGTCGGAATAAACGCTATACAACAAAAAAAATAGTTAAGACAGCTGGGGCGACGTCTCAATATTAGTGTGTAAATTGCATTCATAATCATCATCATTCACAGATTATTCGTGTCCACTACAGGGCAAAGGCCTTTCCCAGAGATTTTCGACCACTCCGATCCCGGGGTTTTCAAGTCCATTTTTTGCCCCCAGATATTAGTGTTTCATTCCTCCATCTGGTCTTGGCTGTTCTTCTAATTCTTTTGCCATCTCTCGGAATTCACTCCGTTAACCTTGTGGTCCGTCGGTTGTGTGTCATTCGCATCACATGGCCTTCCAAATCCCTCTTTTTAAGCTTAATTTAACTAGAATGACTTACACCCGAATGTGTTGCCCAATCCATAACGCGGTCTTTTTATGAATAAGTGTTAACCCCATAATTCTTCGTTGCATGGCTCGTTGGGCAGACCTAAGTTTTCTTTCAAGGTACCTAGTGAGACCCGAAGTTTCTGCACCATATGTCATTACCGTAAGCATACATTGGTTCTTCTTTATAGCCACACGGGAAGCTTACTGCCCATGATTTCTGAATACTTCCCAAATGCAGCCCAGCCTATGTAAATTCTGAGCTTACTTTTCTTCTCATTGCTAGGATCGGCACTGACAACTTGCCCAAGGTAGTTATATTCACTCACGTCTTCAAGAATTCCGCTGCCTACCTTGAAGGTGCATTTATTTGCATGATATTTTGACATTACTTTCCATGTTCATGTGTTTGTTCTTAACCCTGCATCGAACATGAGAAATAAATTTCACTAAGCATCTCTTACCATTTCTGCTCGGACCGATTCATGAAGACAATAGCAGTCGTTTTAGGTACGATGGCTGCTTAAACTATACACAGAAGCCTTAAAACCGGGGATATGGCTAACGCTCAAAGAAACATTTTAAGGTATTTTTACGCGCAAAAATGCACTGCCAAAGAACGAAGTATTTATACAAAGCCAAGTCTCCTGAGTATGTCACACGTGAATTATTATAAAAATTTATTACCGACATTTTTTTTACTTTGAAGCCTGGATGTAGGGTTGGTGCCACACTAGGATGTGCCAAATTCATCTAATCAGCAAATACGTGCACTAGATACGACCACTTTAGACTAGTTCTTATACAGGTACATTAATTGAGATACTTTGGGGCTAATTTTGCCCTCGTTTGGTGCTCCGTTTACTGAGAAAAACCTTCAATGAAATTATTCATGTCCAGCACATACGACCAGTCTTCTAGCAGTTAAATTATTTAGTGCGTGAAGCCGAGCATTCTGCCGAGCAGATCTTTCTGTCGAGTTTCAACTTACCTGCACAAATATCGCCTTCCTGACCACATTGGAATTTCCTGACAAGCCTTCACCAACAGCGGTGTACCGGAAACTTTGTGTGGTGCATTTCTTGCAAATAAGTGCAACCACGGTCTTGGTTGAAAACAAAGCACGTTTCTTTTTCGTTGCAGATTGAGGAACCAAGCAGGTACATGTCCAGGGCGAGGACCCGAGGATACTATTTCACTTCACGGAACTAAACTCGGCTATACTCGTGAGCGTATTCACGCTCAAGTCGCCGCGTTCAACGGACAATCGGTATGCTTCACGAGGTTGAAAGAGTTATCTGCAAGACGGTAAGGATAGGCAGTGTTACCAACGATCGCGGTGTAACGAGCTTACGTGATCACACTCGGCCCTTTTCGGGTGGCCAAAAACTGCAAGGCGCCTTCGGTAGGGTGTAAGCACGCTTATGATCCACGCATCTTTAGCGCGATAACGAAGCTATCCACTTGTGTTTTCTGGCGTAATTGGTACACCTAAATCGGCTTATTTGGAGAGCGCGGCTATCACAGGGCGATAAGACATCTGACCGTTAAAATGCGGGCCTACGTGTAGACAGTGAACAAACTACACTCCACCAGCTCTACTCTGTCCCGGCGAAGCGTTATCAACAGCCGCGTATCTGCTTGCTTCATTGCAAATGACTTTGAAAGACGCTCCTGCCGCCTCTTCCGAGTAGCTCCTTTTACGCTCAACGCTCCCGCCCCTCACGCTCTTCTCATCCCCTCTGGCCTCTTATGAAAATTTCAATGAACATCTGATCAATAGAATTCGACATTCCCGCCTTCGCACGGCTCGCGCGCCATTTGTTGGGACAGCGCACATCTTTTTTTACGTTTTGAGTTTTGTTCTGCGTGGAACAAAACCAGCTACAGCTCTGTTCTTTTTCGCATGACATTAGTATCCGATGGCCCGGTTATCGGCTTGGTGAATTTTTTATAAATTCATCCCGTTTTTTTATTTTAGCAAAGCTATGTGCGACGTATGCACGTAAAATTGGCTAAACACCCGGTAATATGGAGCTTAGGTTACAAAAACTACCGCCAAGCTATTTGGTATTAGGCACAAAAATATAGATTCACGTGATACGTATACTCTAAAACTCAATAAGGAAATTAAGGCAAGCGAACTAAATACGTATTTTTCGTTTAAATTACCCTTAATACCACACGGCTGTCCACTTACGTTGAGTCAAATGTCAGTGAAAGGCGTACGTTGAAGTGAAGAACATTACACTAAATTTTTTGTCCATTTCCTTTCATCGATTTTTACTACAATTGAGCTGCTGTTTTAACGTTAACTCGCGAACGGTACTTTGCGTAATAATTTTCACGACCATCACACTCGACATGCTATCGTCTGCTGATACGTCGCACGTGTTTTATGCATACTCTGGCCACAGCAGTAGAAGGCCCTGTTTATCGGTTGTCTGATGTGGTAATTACAGCTACACGCCACACCTGTTAATGGAAAACCATACTGATGACGCACATTCGCTCATTCCTCAAGCTCTTACTTGATCAGCGCGGTAATAAACAAAACCACCACTTCGCTTTTTCAAGTGAACCTACTATTGGCTCGCTTGTATGATGTTTCATGGTTGGTGCACACGAAAAAAGAAAAGCCGAAGTCTCTTCCAGCTGCGCCGGTGACTTATGAGGAACATTCTAGAAGCGCAGAGGGGGCTCGCGTGCACCGCCGGTTCTCCCTGTCGTAAGTTCAGGCTCGTCACGCGGATGGGAAGACCGCGCATCGTCCGCTCGGTGGAGGAACAGGTCCCTTTCGAGGAGCAACGCCGACAATGCGTTCGCTGACGATTGCCGAAACAGGTGCACCCACGAGAAGCTTCGCGTACTCCCATTTTCTCGACAGGGGAAGGGCTATAAATTCTTTACTTTTTTTTGTTTGGGATCACTTACCACAGTCTTAGTATAGGAACTATAGAGGGTTGCAGCACGTGGGATCTTTGTAATGGAGAGGCAAGTCTACCCCCTTGGGATGCTGTCACACAAAACCAAAAAACTGGGATTTTATTGCTACTCGATCGTAAAAACAAAACATAAAACGTAATACGTTAGCAGATGGGGCTAGATGGAATGTGGTCATGATGGCCAGCAAAATATAAACACAAGACGAGAAGAGTAGGGACGACACAGGCACTATCTTAAAACTGAAAGTTTATTAGGAAAACACGGACTACTTAGACATAAAAAGGGGGGCAGTTATTAGCCATACCGCCCAAATTGAAAACACCGCAATAAAGCCACCAAATTTCATCTGAAGTAATCTCCTACAAACACGAGCTGCCTAGGAAATACACTTCCGCATCTGTCAATGCAATTGAATGATGGCCCACGTACGTGTCTTCATTTTTATTTCCCGGGTGCGCTGGCTCTTGTGCTTCATCACAATAACCATTTGATTGAGCTCGGGGCCGCAGCCGCACTGGTGGCAATGGAGTGAAAGGTGTGACGGCGCCCCCAGTTCGGATAGCTAGCGTGCTCTCTTTAAGCGGTGATTAGGCACCGTCCCGTCCCGTTTGGTCTAAATACGTGCCACTGCATGATAAAGCGACGGAGTATATCACGCCGCATTCGCAGTCGGGTGAAAGTGTAGAGTGCTTTAAAGAGAACTTGTCACCACCAGTAGCTCCTCTTCCTTCCTGCAACCCTTCTGTCAATACTCGCGCACATGATTCTGCGCTTCCTGGCCGCGCGGAAGATAACGTTCACGTTTTAATGACCAGCGATAGTTTTCAAATGGCGCGAGGCAGAACGCGGATAGAGAATAACTGCGATTTTTCTTCGCCCATCTGATAGCATTGCCCCCGTATTCAGTTTATCATTTGTCCTCGCTTCAGCCATTTGAACAGTCGCTGCAGCACACACGAAGAGCCGTGCGCGGGAACCCAGATACTTCCAATCTATCAACTTGGCGCGAAAAACTTTCGCGCACGATATGCGAACAGGTCTTCTTTAGCGCTGAGCAAAGGCACGACGTGGCCAACACGTTCTTGACAATCTCGGAGTGGGCCGAGTGGAAACTTAGAAGGGGCTGGACCCGGGGGAATACGACCAGCAAACATGATTGCTTTGGAATCGTAGCGAAAGTTCACGGAGAATTGAAGCACATTGTCCCTTGGAACTTACACGTAAAGGTAGAAACCTTTGCCCCTCTCCTTAAACAGCTTGAAAACCGAATAAAATGCGTTAGATCTATAAACACCAAATACTTATTCAATATCCAAATAAATATAAATACAAATCTTGTTTTACGGCTGGGTCAACTTCCCAAAATAAAATGTTGCTTAGTGCTGGTGCCACTATTGAACCTATGCACGCCCCGATATCTGCACAGAGACCACAACCGGCTGTTGTGATTGCGACCTGCACATAGTAGCTGGCGCCATCAGGAGGCAGCGCGCGAAAAAATTCAAAATTTCAAATTTCAAATTTGAAGGCTTTACACGCCGCAGCTACACGTGAGCTATGAGGCACGATGGCTCCGGAGGCGTGCTTTAGCAAACATAGCCATTACAGTGAACTAGAATGTCTTGATCCAGTGGCGCGAACGGGAGCGCTCTGCAGCGTTCGGCTGAAGCAAAGCGCGTCTACCGCCGCCAGGGGCGCCACTGCGCCTTCTCCGAAAACGGTACCGCGGTTGAACGGGCCGTTGCTTGGGGCGCTCGCCAGCTATTGCCGCTGCCGTTTTTTAGGGTGGTACCGTAATTAAGTAATTAACCTTTATGGAAGAAAGATGCTCACTTTTGTTGTCCCTGTACCTTTCTAGGAACGTTTTGTTGCTTATCAGACCCGTTTGAGCCATTGGGCAACGGCTACAAAGTAGCGCTTTGTCGTCTGCTAGCGGCGCAGATGATGCGAGCGGATGTGCGATGCGTTGGCGGCGCGCGGTCGGACAGACTCTCCATCTGTTTATGGTCGAGGCCAGCCTTTCATTTTCTGCGTGTTTTACGTTTCCGTGATGTTCCCCTACAGAAGCAAGAGGTATGCAATCGTCAGTAAAATAGTTATTGCGAGTGCTGTCGAATAGAGGTTGGACAGGCCGGGTAGCCGCGATGTCAAAACGAAGGACGGACACCTATTCCTTTGCTCCGGGTTGTCACAGTACGTGGTTACCCAGGTGCTCCCAAGGCGTCTTTGTTCGCCGCTCCCCTGGACGATGAACTGCGCAAAAAGTGGGAACAAAATTTGGTAAGACTGGACAAACTCTTGACCATATCTTCAGCCGTCGGTGAGCGCCACTTTGAGCCCGAGTGCATATTGCGGGATTACATCCACGTAATAAACGGCTGTGAAGTGCGACTTGCACGCGAGAAGCTGTCACTGGCTCCAGGTGCTGTACGTATATCCTGCCTACTATGCGTCGAATTCTGTACGGAGCATGCACGCGGAAGCCGCAAAGGAAAAGGCGGGCAACAACAAGAGTTTCAGTTTCGGCAGCAAGCAAGAAGCCACGACAAAGCTGAAGAGCGAAAAAGATGAGGCGCGCGCCAGCCACACCACGAGGCTTCTCTCTCCGCAGGGCTCATCAAATGAAGGCGCAAGTTCGGTGGAATGGGATGCTTTCACAATGAGCCATCTTCAAGAAATCAAGCTTCCTTGAAAGCTCTGGTGCCGGCTAAATTTTGCCGACGATCGAAACGTTCTTTTCGCTACCACATCGATACGAAGAGAAGAAAAGCTATACATTTTTCACGAGAAATCCGTGCTCTTCTATCGACATGGCGACAAAGTGTCGGCGCAAACATTTTTTCGCGGTGTGTTATGCGGAAGCGGTGAAATAGATTCCCTAGCTGTTGCGAACAGTGTGCTGCAAGAAGCTGACAGCCGTTCGGCCTGCGAAGGGGCCATCACGGCTACGGGGTTTAGTGATGTATTGCAAGTGCTAACGCCGCCTTCAGCCCTAAGTGCCTGGGGAAGTTTCCTCTGAAGGTAATTTGTTCATTGCAAACTTTGCTGCTGAAAAAATCAGCCGGGTGCTACTGGACGCGTGAATACTGGGTATAATTTGCTTCTCTAGAGGCAAATTCACGAGTAGGTTCATGCCGGGACTTTATTACAGTAAATTCAAAAAAGTAAATCCATTCGTAAAGAATTAAGCATAGCAGTTGTCCGCCGGCAACACATTGAACGCGTACGCTCGTATCGATCGTCTGCGCAGGTAGCAGACGTCACCAAACAACTCGATTTATAGCCGTTTCCCAACCGCTCAAACGGGCAGATTTGCAACAAAACATTCATAGCAAGGTACGGGGATGCCAGACGCGAGTTGCCTTTTTTTTTGTAAAGGTTAATTACTGCCCTACATCGGAACAACGACAGCCACAAGTACAGCGACAGCCACGGCGGCGGCTCTCGTAGAGGGCGCAGCAGCGCCACCTGGTGTTTTCTACACAGAAGAGCACGCCCCTTCCTCGCCGTTCGCGCCACTATATCATTCTAGTTCACTATAATAGCCATGTAAGGCTTCCCCGTCAAAACAGCTCCTCATTTAGGCGCACCGTAAAGCCCACAGCAGGTTTGCTCTCCCCTCAGGGTGGATCTGCACTAAGTGCAACGGACCGAGAAAAAGACGATATAACAACGGCTGCAGGCCAGGCACGCGCGTATTATAGCTGACGAATAGAAGACTTCAAAGGACGACGAACGGTGAGGATCGAATGCAGCGCAACCCGGTTCCGGGCGCCGGAAAGGGCTAAAAAAGCCAAAGAAGCAAAAACAAATTTGTGTACGGAATCACCGAGCATGGGCAGATAGTTGCCTACAAAGCCGGTGGTATTGACTGGCCAAACAAAACAACCGCGGGTCGTAGTAGATCTCGGAAGCTCTACAGGAATACAAAACCAGTTCTGTTCGTTGCCCGACGCCACTTAATGAGTTGCGTGAAGGACACTATCATTAAGGACACAAAGTTGGTTTAGAAACAGTGCCGGTGTACTAGGTATGTTTGTATGAAGTAGTAGAATACCTAAGCCGCGCAAGTGAAACGTTAGCAGTAAGCAGAATAGGCTCCACCCGTACCCGGGAACGTATGCATGGCTTTTTCTGCTTCTGCGGGTGGTACACAAGTGACAGGTATATGTAAAACGTTCGAACGGGCAGCTGTGACAAAGATGAAACCAAAACGCACCGAACCGATGTAGTTATTTTGCAACAAAGCACCTCTGCAGCAATTTGTAACGTGTAGAAATGTGGCAGGTGGTGCAAAACCAGAATGTGTGTAAATGATTCTAAAACTTCTTGCATAAAAACAAATAAAATATTGATACGTGTTTATGAATTAGAATTGCGTATAATAATTAAATTATTATTAAGGGTAAAGTTTTAAAATGAAAATCCGAGGCCAGTTTACTACTTTCGTAATGGGCCCACTCGGATCTATTTCTTTGGGGCTGGTAAATTTCTAATTCGATGCTAACAAAAGATTATAGAGTAATACAGTAACAATTCCTTTCCGGCTTATGAAATACCCAAACAAATTTAAATTTGGGCTTCACGCGGCGTCAATACATGATGTAAGACGCAATGCGCGAATAAATTAGCCGACGAACCTCGGTTGTGAGACGACAGAAGTGCGCATTGACGTAAACGAAACAAACCCAAATACGTGTGTGGTTCCGCAAGAGTCCTTGCAGATATCACTTTAAATAAGCTGTATAGGTAACGCATTAACTTCCATGGGCATGTCTTCTCCAGCTCCCCCCATCAGTGCTTTGTATTCAGACCCCGCCCCTAGCGCAGCTTTTGGTCTGGCTTTTCATAACCGAACTTTCTGTAAAACATATTTTGCAAATTCTGAGATATAGAAGAGTAAGCAATCGAGATATGTTAGCCATGCATATTCTTATGAGCTCCCTCGTTATGGTATGGAAACATATGCAGCGGAATAATGTGTTTTTCATTGATTTTTCACGCTATTTGATTGCAGAGGAAGGGCTACCTCCTGGAATGGAAAGGGTGCTCCAGATGGGCCTGCACGCTCGAGCCAAAAAAAAACTTGAACAAGCAGTGTCTGCAGAGCTTCGAAGACCCAAGGATGCCTGAACGCAGGAGATTGCAGAGCGCAGCCGATGTGTTTCTATATGAAGTGCAAAAAAAAACTGCGCTTCAGACGGAGATCAAACGGAATTCTTTCGATTCCGTTTGACATAGACATCTTTCGTTGGGCATTTAAAGGTGCAGGCAGACTTCTCGAACATGGTTGGCTTCTTTGCGAGAAGGAAGATTTTCTTAACCTGCCTCTCCCGAATGATTGGTTCGTTTCAAGTAACGCACTTGGCGAGCAAATCCACATTCTGTTCCCATTGCGTGTGAAGGCGACGGTGCGGATAAGGAAAGCCCCAGGAAAACAAACCTTGGGATTTCCTGTGGAGCGAATGCACATATTCATGGTGACTGAAGCAAGGAGCTCTCCCTGAGCTTGTTGAACAGTTGAAACGGTGAACAGACAGAACAGTTGAAACGGTGAACAGACAGATACGAGGCCAAACTTTTCACGTTTGAGTTACCCAAGAAAGAAAAACCAGCCACCTCTCTCGGAAAGCGAACGAATACACGCTTGCTGTAGGCTACGCCCGTGTATTTATATAATTACGATCGCCGTATGAAGCTGCTGTGTTCTCTTCTCCAAGCTTTGCTGTAGGCGCCTTGAAAATGTCATATGCTCAACATAAAGGTGAGCGCTTCCTTTTATGCCAGAAAATAAAAGTAAAAATGGCCTAATAGCTTAGTGTTTCTCTTGCGTAGTTAAAATGGAGTGGGCATCTTACGGCCAATTTATTGGTACTGACTGCCGTTAGGCTCCTGACATTCGGGTTTGGTAATTTACTACACAAAACTATACTGCCGAGAACAACGCCGATCTGATTTTTGTGCTTATGTTTTGGTGCTAGCTCCTGGCCGCGCCCAGCTATCTGTTTTGTGTTAAAGGGACACTGAAGTGAATTTGTCAAGCTCCCGTTTTTGCTTGCACTGCGTAGACTGGCTCAAATTAGCACACTTTTCATCGTTTATCCGGTTGACAAATCGGTAATTATTTTACAAAGCGCGAAAGAAGAAAAACTACCATGCGCGGTTTGCGGCGGCCGCACCAACTAAGGCTGTGACGTTGGGAGGAGGGGCGCCGTGATTGGACGATGCCCAAGGTTAGCAATCACACAAGTTTCGGTTTCGGTTCTGTAAAACATAACCAATGGCGTTGTTGGATGGGCATTCTCAATATCTCAGTAATCATCGTACCGCGCTTCTGCCATGTTGTCGGCTGTAAAATGCACAAGATAAGCCTCCCAGGACGGCTTGTAGTCGTAGCATTCACTAGCCGAGACCTACGCAGTGCATGAACGCCCTCCGCGTACCCGCAGACGCCCAAATGTCATGCGCTTTTCCCCCATATTTGGAGCTTGCCTCCCTCATGCCTGTATCGTAAAAAGCGTGTTCGCACCAGGCCAAGGGTCTGTTCATTCTGGCCTGTGCCCACTGCCTGCAAGCAGTCGGTGCTTATGGCAACAGCACCCCAACGAGAACTCGCTAGCGCGCCAGTGCCAGCCTGCGCGCGTTTTGTGAACTAGTTCGTGTAGCCATGAACATTGCGGCCCAAAAAAAGGTGAACTCAATATAGAAAACATCGGCGGAAAACAAAAAAGTTAACTTACAAAAAAAAAAGCACGCACCCGCGGGGATTCGAACTCGTGACTTGCAAAACATTTGCGGTGACACACCCAGCGACCCAGACCACTGAGCCACGAAGCCGGACGCGAATGCCCTGCTAATATAGGGTATATATTGTACAACCGGTTTACACTGTGGGAATCGTGGAGAACCGCGACCTGCGATCCCGAGCCAGCGCGCGCTTCGGGAGAGACGCTTGTGCGCTGGAACCGGTCCGGCGCTCCGCTGGTTCGTCGGCGTCCCCCGAGAGATGGCGCCACCGATGTGTGCGGGGATAGGCGCGCGGGCGCGGGCGGCGCGAGCGTGCGCGCACGGGAGAAGGGAAGTCTCGTCGGAGACCCGGTCGGGACGAGATCGGCGGAACATGGCGGCGGTGATGGATACTTGTGTCTCAGGTGGGAGCTTTGTTTGTCGAGCGCCGTGAGTGCCTGCCTCCCGTTCGCGGTCACGACCCGGACGGCGTGATTCGTGAACGCCGTCGAGCCCTGTGATCGCATGCTTTGGGATTCCCCAAATAAACGGCTGTGCTTCGGCACTACTGTCTACTGTGTTCTCGTATCGGCGAACCTCGCTGGGCTGCCGTAGCCATGGGAGCCCGCGTGGTTGACACGCCGGGAGCTAGCGTGGTGGCTTACGCCAGGACTGGCTAAGTCGCCCCGAGGAACCCCTCACACATATATCCCACATGGCGCCCGAACGTGGGGCTCGTATTCGGACGAATTCGAGGTTGCTAGCTCTCCGAGAAATGCGTTGCTGCAGTCGTAGCCCGCTACCCTTTGTCCGGAAGACTTCGGACGAAACGCCTCGCGCCAGTCGGTTGCAGGCAGACAGTTATGATGCCCGATACAGCCGTGACGGCAAATGCGTAAACCTTCCTACACGCACCAGGCGGTGAGTCAGTAGGATACCTCCGAGCACCGCAGTCGCGGCCCGCTTGCGAGACGGGAGGTGCGTAGGCCTTGTTCCAACATGGCGGCGGGTCGCCTTCCTCGTAGCGCCGTCCCCGCGCCGTCGCGCCGGCGGCGCCGGTTGAAGTTTCCCCCAGACGCGGCGGACACTACCGAGCGAGGGTGCGGTGTTTGGGAGTTCGCAAGCCGCACGATGAGCCCGCCGCTACTGCGCTTTGAGTCCGAGGCGGAGTGTTAGCCGATTTGACGCCTGACAAAGAGCGAGGGGGATCGCTGAAGAATCAGTCTCCTCTCGCTGCGGGGGGAAGCGGGAGCAATGGGACCGTTGTCTCCGCGCTTCCGGAGTGCGTGCGTCTCGATGCCGTGAATACTCCGCTCGAGATTGCGTTTAGGCAGTAAGAGCTTCGCGCGGCTCGGCAGCGGGCTCGTTGGTCGCGAGAGATCGCCAGTCTTAGTAAGAGACGGACTCTCAGGCGACCTATACCGGTGATTTGCGCCCGTAAGCCGCTGGTATTGCGGTTGGCGCTGGCTCTACGGCAGCTTGTATTGCTGCGAGTGAGTTGCAGGAGCCCGCCTGCTTGATGCTGACGCTGCTTTGCCGACCAACGCACCAGGCCGAAATAGCTCGGACGGGCGTTTCGATGCCGACAACCCGTAATAGTCAGGCGAGCTGCCTCCAGGCGGGGGTGGCGGCTGGAGCACAGTTGGCGGACTCGTGATTCCGCGAGCAAGCGAACGTGCAAGGGGGAGTCCTCTCGGGCATCTTTGTTACCCTATTTGGCGAGATCGTCGATAAGGTTTCCGGCCAGTCACAGGAGATTGCGGAGTCCCGCTGCTCCCCACGTCAAGTTTGGGAATCGTTTAAAGTGGACGGTGAGAGCGAGACCTGCAAACGGATACAACCGGGAGCCACGCCAATCACCACTGCCACGGACAGCGAGGATGGCCTGCTGAACCACCGGCGGGGCCGAGCGCGGCCCGCGAAGCTACCGCCAGTTGCTGCTCCGGCCTGCCGGGCGGCAGCCAACCGTTCGGGAGGACCTGCGGCCGAAGCGGCCACGGAACCCAGGAGGCGGCGGGATCTGGCGCCTACGCGAGCGGCGCGAGCCTTCGGGCAGCCGCAGTGGGCGCGGCCGTTCCCGTTGCCGCCTCGAGCTGGGAGTGGGGGTCGCATCATGGCGCGACCCCGGCGTTCGTCGGCTGCGGCTGCAGGCTACCCCCGGGCCTGCCAACCTGCTGTGCTGCCCAACCGCGAGAGACTTGGAACCATTGCAATGTGTTTGCGGGTTTGTGAGGCGAGCATCGCGACGGCGGCATCGTGTGGCGAACTTTGTTGTGGAGTGGCGTTCGGTGGCTGTTTTGCTGACTTGAGACGTGACGAGTGTGGTGCACCGTGGCGTCACTCGAGCTCAAGTGGCGTCCAGTTTTAGGGGGGAGGAGTGTGGGAATCGTGGAGAACCGCGACCTGCGATCCCGAGCCAGCGCGCACTTCGGGAGAGACGCTTGTGCGCTGGAACCGGTCCGGCGCTCCGCTGGTTCGTCGGCGTCCCCCGAGAGATGGCGCCACCGATGTGTGCGGGGATAGGCGCGCGGGCGCGGGCGGCGCGAGCGTGCGCGCACGGGAGAAGGGAAGTCTCGTCGGAGACCCGGTCGGGACGAGATCGGCGGAACATGGCGGCGGTGATGGATACTTGTGTCTCAGGTGGGAGCTTTGTTTGTCGCGCGCCGTGAGTGCCTGCCTCCCGTTCGCGGTCACGACCCGGACGGCGTGATTCGTGAACGCCGTCGAGCCCTGTGCTCGCATGCTTTGGGATTCCCCAAATAAACGGCTGTGCTTCGGCACTACTGTCTACTGTGTTCTCGTATCGGCGAACCTCGCTGGGCTGCCGTAGGCATGGGAGCCCGCGTGGTTGACACGCCGGGAGCTAGCGTGGTGGCTTACGCCAAGACTGGCTAAGTCGCCCCGAGGAACCCCTCATATATCCCACAACACTTTTATTTAGTTTTGGCATTTCAAGCAGCTTAGGTGACTATTTGTTGTACTGCGATCGTGCAGTAAGCATCGCCCGAGTTTCCACAGTAGCTCACGTCTAGCAATTGCATCTCGTAGACGGAAAAGCGTTTGCAGATGCGTAGTCGTGCTGCTGGCCGCTGTGCTTGTTCGCCCAGCGCAAAAAAGTGCTTCCCGCGCCCTAGTTTTACGCTGTACGGTAAAAATATCAGTTGATTTTATTTCCTTAGTACCTATATTGACTTAGCTGACTCTTCTCCCGCCTTCAAGAGGCCTTATATTTTCCTACTGGCGTACCAGTCAGCGAAGCGTCGCATGTGCGCTTGTGCAGCGCTTGTGTGAAGCGACCTTTACTTGGAGGTAGATACAGTGTACAAACAAACCAAGTAAAGAAAGGCACATTCTTCCATTCACAAACGTGTCCTGGCTTCGTTTCAACTAAGCGAACGAATTGCGACCAAGCAATTTTTTTTTTAACCTCCTTGATTGTGACGACCTGCCGGCGGCCGGCCGACGAAACGCTGGGCCGACTGACTCTGTCGGCCGGGGAGCCGTGCAGTAGCGCAGCCGTGGCGCAGCCAATTGCGAGCTCATCCCCTCCTGACGTCACACGAAAACGCCACAGAAAATGGGCGAGCGTAAAGAGAGGAGGACAGCATTTTCGAATTAGTTTTTCTACTAAATAAAATCGCGTAAACGCGCATAGAGTGGTCGAAACATGGCCTGGGGACTCCGGACTACAATTTGCGCTAGTAATCCCGCAATGTTTACAAATCACTTCAGTGTCCCTTTAAGTGAAGCGCGGGTACGCCACTTTTGTACGCCACTCCTTTTGTACGCCACACCGGCAATCTTATTTTGAAAGGAAACATGTGTTGCTTGTGGTCGCTATACTTGAAGCTTCTCGTTTAATCTATAGTGTTCTCGGTCTTAACCGACGTTTGCGGAAAGGAGCACCTATCGATAAAATCGGGCTGAACATACGCCTTGACATTCAATTCGCCGACGCTCGACTGTGCATGCCACTTTGTTCACTGTCGACATTTGTGTTTCTTTTTTTGATTTATTAGGGAGCAAACGTTCGCTCCAAATAAACGTTACTTCAAAAACCTTGCGTAGTTCCTGGCTGCATGACAGTATAAGGGGAACAATACAAGTCCCTACAGAAAAAAGTGCAAATATGTAAAGTCCAGCCTCGTTTTACTAATAAATGCGCCTCCATCCACCAAAATGCCCCACGTAAGATGGTTTTTAAGCCCCCACATAAAGTAAAACAAACGTGGGATACAAAACTTTTAAATTTTTCACATGCACAGAAGGATGGACTTTGCAGAGAGCATTGGGTTTGTTTTACGTACATTGAGTGTAGGCTACGCAGAGGGGAATACGACCTCGCCAGCTCCTACGTCACCCCAAAATGAAATGAATTTTCTCGATAGCACCTCAACCTCAATGTTTAGGTTTAGATCTAGACAGGCGAGTTCAGCATAGCATGGGATAAACCCATGCATTTTAGTTAACGGAAGGTGACGGACGAGAAACAGGATCCTACCAGATGTATGCCACGCCCCCTTCCCTGGCACCCCCTTCACTTCACATTTACCGCAAATGTATACAAAGTACTTAACACGCCAAATGTCTTTTTACGACGCCACACGACGCCAAAATGTGCGTCGTAAGGCACGCGCCATCGGAAAATGATTATCGCGGTGTGCGCCTTCTGCACGCACGAGCCAGCGGGTTCGCCTTGCGCGTGCGCCGTGACGCTGGGCGCCGTAAAACTTCAACGAAAATGATAGCGAGCGGGCGAGCATAAGAAATGAATTACAAAGAAATGTAGCGCGCCCATTGACTGCGACGCGTTCTTAGCAAAAAATGTACAAAGGGAGAGCGCTAACGCTTTCACGTTCCACCCTTAAAGGCGAAGCTTAAATATTAAAAACAAATCAATGAACAGAATTAAATTATAAGTAATAAATAATACAGATTAAAAAACAAAATTAAATTACAAAAAATAAAATAAGACATTCAATAAAGAAATAAATAAAAATATATCAAAATAAATGAAAATACGTGCATAAAACAATGAAAAGATATAAAATAAAAATACATCCATAAATAATGTGAACACAAATGAAAATGAGGAAAAAGACAAGTAAAAGATGAGTGTAAATAAATAAAGCATAGTATAAAATAAATGAAAATAAAAACAAATTGGAAATGAGTACAAACGAATAGATTTATTGATTGATTGTGGCGGTTTAACGCGCCGACGCAACGCAGGCGATGAGGCGCGCCGAAGTGGAGGGCTCCGGATTAATTTTGACCACCTGGGGATCTTTAACGTGCGCCGAAATCTCGTACACACGGGCGTTTTTGCTTTTCGCCTCCATCAGAAAAGCGGCCGCCGCGGCCGGGAATCGAACCCGCGACCTCGTGCTCAGCAGCGCAACGCCTTAGCCACTGAGCCACCGCGGCGGGTAGTATAAATGAATAAATAAATAAAAAATTATAATATAACTGAAATAAAATTAAAAAAACTACGCATTGCGCGCTAAGCTTCGCTGGTCATTCACCTTCACAGAGTGGATTGGCTCATCAATTCTTTTATCTTCATCGCCGCTGCTCTTTGGGTGCTGCCCGACACAGCTGGTAGCCCGCGGCGATTTTCATTATTTCTTGAAAGAAACAAACAGGCAGTAACAAGAAAAGGTACGAGCACAAGTTTCTGAGATACTGCTGTGCGCTCACAGCAGCTTACCATAAACTAGCCCTAGTTCCCGGCCATGCCCGGGTGTGTCAGTACGCATAACAATGGGTATAACACATACTGAGTACACCGTTAAAGCCGTTGTTTTAGCCAAATCTAGATTGGCCTCCGTATGTATAGTTTAGAACGAAGTCCGAAATTACGTCGAAGACATTAACCTCGAAGACATAAAATTACTTCGAATTATCTGTGAAAGAATCGTTTTATTGATTGATTGATTGATTGATTGATTGATTGATTGATTGATTGATTGATTGATTGATTGATTGATTGATTGATTGATTGATTGTGGGGTTTAACGCGCCGACGCAACGCAGGCGATGAGGCGCGCCGTAGTGGAGGGCTCCGGATTAATTTTCACCACCTGGGGATCTTTAACGTGCGCCGAAATCTCGTACACACGGGCGTTTTTGCTTCTCGCCTCCTTCAGAAAAGCGGCCGCCGCAAAGAATCGTTTTAGCCTTTGAGTGAAACTGTATACCAATACCCCTCTCCATCACAAATAACTCAATCGTGTACGGCATCAACAGATGAAAGTACACACAATACACTTTACGGCAAAGCCAACTTCCCCACGAATTCTCCGTAGCTCTATGTCCAACTGGCGATTTTTAAAGGCGAAGGCCTGAAGCGCCCCATTGTGCGAACAATCGGCGTTGTTGTTGGTGAAGTTGTTGTTATCATCCCGCTCAGAATACGGACGCAGCTGAAAAGAGTAAATAAATAACGCATTTCAGTGTGAGTGGGAATCGAACCTGGGTCTCCGGAGTATGAGCTGAGTGCGTTACCACCACGCTACCACAATTTTTTTAGGGGCGAAGCTCCTCTTGCTCGGACCCTGTCCCGTCCCTCGTTGCTGCTGTATCCGGCACATTAATGATGATTGTGGCAGGATCCCACTAGGGATTGGCCAACCAAAGATTGGCCGAAGAGGTCAAAACGTTCAACGCGTTCGTTGCTACCCAACAAGGAGGAGAGGAAGAAGAAGAGGTTGTCATTCGTCGCCTGCGAGCTCAAGACACGAACCGGGGGTGCGCGACACAAGACGGTCTCCAGAAGGCGATGGCCAAGGTGGCTAAAATGTCACACACCGAATTCGCCATTTTACCCATGGAGATTTTCACCCTCCCAAACAAGCCCTACATAATCACCACAAACATCGACGTCGTCGACGGGCTTGTCAACGGAGCGGTGGTAAGCTTGACGTGTCGAGTCTTTATATGATGTGCGGGCGAATGTTTCATGGTTTTACCGATAAGCATTTTAGCTTCGCCCCTCTCATCATCATTCACTTCGTGGAAATGACGGGATTTTTCTTTAATGCCGGTCTTCGACACAACACACAAAAACACAAAACAAACTGATTTACATGAGCAACTCGAGCGACAAGCCACCTACCTATGAAAGCTGATGTCTCTCTAACATTCTTAAAATGGTTGCAGCGCAAAAACGACGACGGACGAGTGAGGAACAAACGGGACGAGCGCTAACTTGCAACTACTTTATCTGAGAAAACACACATGAAATATACACCGGTCAGGAATGAAAAACCCATAGGCAAGTAATCGCTAAAAGTGCACACACGCAAGTACACAAAACACACGTGGCACTAGGTAATCATCGCCGACATGAAAAGTCACGCAGGAAGTTCAATTCTTTATGCGTCAGAGCCACTGAAGGCGCACTTACACAGTGTTCCCTCAGCCTGGCTATCTCCCGAACCGTCTTGTCTTTATGCCTGGCCAAAATGCGGGTGCGTGTAAAATCGGGAAGGCAGCCACAATCACGGCAGTGGATACCGAGGTGGCCACTCACAGCACGAGTCACATTGTAATCATGCTCGCGGAGCCTGTCGTTCGTGCAGCGGCCCGTCTGGCCCACATACTCCTTATCGCAGACCACAGACCCCTTATCGCGGACCAAGGGTATCGAGTAGACGACGCCCTGGTTGCACTCGACAAACCTATTCTTGTGCTTAACAGAGCATGATTGGGGTTCCCTCGTGCCTCCATTGACGCGTTTGCATAGCGCCCCCAATTTGTTAGGCGCGGAGAACACTACGTTGACGTCCCCACGTCTTCCTACCTTTTTGAGGCGGTGGGACACGTCATGAATGTATGGGATGACCACTACCTTTTTCCTATCTTTTTCGGTTAGGGCCCCCTGACTCGGCACTTTGCTCAACTGCTTCTTCAAGCGCTCGCCAACAGACACGACCAGATTTGTAGGATACCCCGCTGACGACAAGCGGTCCACTTGCTGATACAGGCTGGAACGCATAGCATGGTGGCAGGATTTCTTCAAGGCATTACCTAAACACAAGTTAGCAACACCCCTCTTAACAAGTTTGGAGTGCGCAGACTTGTAAGGCAGTAACGGTTTGTTTGCCCTAGGCTCGTACTTCCAGCAGACGTGGCCTCTGCAAAACGTGAGCGTCAGATCCAGGAACCTGATCGAGCCATTCTCAGGCACCTCGTGGGTAACCTCCAAAGGCTCAAGGTACTGCCGAAAGCTCCTGAGCACATCAAGTACGATGTCCTGTGGCCTATGGCCTATATTACTTGCCTATGGGTTTTTCATTCCTGACCGGTGTATATTTCATGTGTGTTTTCTCAGATAAAGTAGTTGCAAGTTAGCGCTCGTCCCGTTTGTTCCTCACTCATCCGTCGTCGTTTTTGCGCTGCAACCATTTTAACCATTTACCAACAAGCCCAACTGGTTCTCAATGACTCTAACATTCCCTAAGCGTAATCAAGGGTTATATCCTTGACGGCCACTCAGGAGCGCATGCCTTGCGCTTCTGGACTTCTACGTACTGGGATATGGACTCACGAATATACTGCCGCGTAGGGCGGGCGTCCAGATCACCGTGGAGCCAGGCCATGCGCGAGCACCGTATGCTATGCAAGGCCACCAACATAACGAGGTCCTAGGGCGCCCCCTCCTCGTTTTCTACCGCTAGATAGCGTATGCCATGGGGGCTCAGCGGGAAATCTTTATGAAGGGTCCTATACCGCGGCACAACAATGCAGAAAAATGTGCTCTATCATTTCTGGCTGTTTACAAATTGAACACTGAGTTCCCCATGGCACAAATATCCCTCTATTCTACATCCAGGTTCCAACAGACAAGGTGCCTGTGTGTAATTTGAAGAAAACGGTTTCCACCCCAGGGTGAACCTCCATTCTTTTCACTCGCTTTAGCACATTTTGGCCTGGCCCAGCACGGTAATTATATCTACACATAGGGACGGGGGAAACAACATCGCAAATGCCCTTATACTGTTTTTTGCGTGTCACAGAGGACAGGTACCCGTCAGATAAACGTGCGAATAGAAAATGGGCCGTCATAACTATTTCCTTCAAATACCTATACACGCCACCTGGCATGCACCATGTTGATACTACATATTCCGGCATAGCACGCGCCAGCCGTACTTGCATGACACTCTGCAGGAACGGGTCACGAACATCTCGCAAAAACAAAACCCGGTTTACCAGCTGTCGCACATACAGGTGCGCCAGCCCCAAGCCACCATCTCGGACTCTCCGAAACAGGTTTGTTCTGCTGCACCTCTCCCATGAAGAAGCCCAAACGAACACTGCAAATACCCGGTGAAGCCATAAAGCAAGGTGTCCTCGAGTGCTGCGACGCCTTCACACGGGGGGTGCAGTCATGCAGATTGACTTAGAAAAAGCGTTTGATTGTGTGTCACACGAGACATTGTTTTGTATTTTGGACCATGTGAACGTTGGATTTGTAATTAAAGAGGGCGTCACCCTGGCGTACCGCAATTGCACTACGCGGCTGATCATTAACAAAAAGTTGGGAGCCCCAATTGAAATGAAACGTTCGGCATAGGTCGGCAAACTGACTCACGAGTGCACTCACACCCACCCCCCCCCCTCACCACTCACGAGTGAGTGGTGAGTGAGCCTCACCGTCGTTTTGGTCTGGTGAGTGCGAGTGCGAGTGAGTGCGAGTGCGAGTGAGTGCGAGCGCCACTCATGGTGAGCCCCGTTCACCACTCGCGAGTGCGAGTTCCACTCGCAGCGGGCCACGCCGAGCATTCGCGAGTGCGAGCGCCACTCGCGGCGAGTGGAACTCGCCACTCGTGAGTGCAAGTTCCACTCGCGGTGAGCCCCGCTCAGCACTCGCGAGTGCGAAAGCCACTCGCGGTGAACCCCACTAACCACTCGCGGGTGCGGGTTCCACTCGTGGTGAGCCCCACTCACCACTCGTGAGTGCGAGTTCCACTCGCGTTGAGCCCCACTCACCACTCGTGAGTGTGAGTTCCACTCGCGTTGCGCCCCACTCACCACTCGCGAGTCGGTGAGCCTCATTTGCCACTCGTGAGTGCGAGTTCCACTCGCTGCGAGCCCAGCTCAGCACTCGCGAATGCAAGAGCCACACGCGGTGAATCCCACTCACCACTCGCGAGTGCGAGTTCCACTCGAGGCGAGCCCCGCTCACCATTCATGAGTGAGTGGCGAGTGAACGCGCGCTTCTTGCACGAAGTGCGGGGCTTACCGCGGTGAGCATCACTCGCTGTTGGCATTCGTCGCAGGAGCCGCTTTCTGTTGTAATTGCTGCTGGCGATATCCACTCGTACGCATAGTTAATAGAACGACTGCCTTTAGCCTCGGGAATATGTGGCTACTCTTTTTTATAATTAAGGCACCGTGGAATCAACTCTCCAGTGACCTGTTGATTTAGGAATACGGTTTGGATGGACGTCTGACGCCATAATTCACTGACACTCTCACCGTCATAACTCACTGAGGGGCTGTTGCGCACACTCTCGCCGAATGATGTTTCTGGCTCGCAGCGTTTTGTGTTGGAATTAGTGTCGGCAATGTCGTCGCAACAAAGCGATTGCACTTCACGACCGCTGAGCGCTGCGATGGAGGCATAAGGAAGCACCGTGGTGTAGTGCCGTAGTACTTGGTGTATATAATTGGCCGGCTTGCTGCAGCTGCCAAATGGCCGGCTGTTCTGAAGCGCAAATTGCGAGTGCCCGTATTTGTTTGAAAAGGTATCGCAGATTCTCACTGATTCGCGTATCAGGATGGCGAAACGGTTCCGATTGCCGAGTTGCGTGTTGTGGAAGCAGTAGCTCATTTTCGGTGCCTTTGCGTATTGAACGTATCAGTATTTGCCTATACTTGTTACGGCGGCGCTCTGTTATGATACTCGCTTTCACGCGGACTTGGCGTCACACATCCTTCTATGGCAGTTAGGGTGCTTGCCTTGAGGCATGTGATTTGCTGCTGTCCGGGTGTTTGACACACCTGAAAACTTTACCGCTGCTAATTTATTGCAAACTTTACCAAAATGTTTACGTTTCGTTATGTTGCGTGAATGTTGCATTGACTCATATACGCCGATGTGCGTACCTTTCGCAAGCAAACGAAGTAACTTCGCTTTAGCATAACCTCACATAGTATTTGCCATGCTGACTCGCCGATTGCATCCCTTCCATTAGTTCCCTGTCTCCCTCTGAAGTTTGTGTATCCGTTCGTGTACATTCACAAGAATCGTGCGTTATGTATGACTCCTCATTCGCCTTAGCGAATCACGGAGTTCGAATCGTTACTGTTGCGTGCATTTTGTGAAATATATATTTCATGTCTTCAGATAGCGAAAATTAAGATACTCGCTGTTCGCGCTGCTCTGTTGTCATCGACCGTCATTTACCATTACGCTTGTGAATTTGCCTGCACAAGTGGAAATTGGGACCTGGGCTTCCGCATTTCGCTTTTTTTTCATTCTGTCCGTTCACAGTCGCCAACCTGCTAGCGATGAAAGCGAAATTGCTTCTGGTGTTTTATTTTCGTATTTAGCGTTGTGCTCAGCACAAACACTGTATCCTCGTCATGCTTGCTGCGCTGATTTGCTGGAAGTTCTTCGCAGTCTAGTGTTCTTCATATTTTTTGCACTGTATGTAGATTGTCGTAGACTAGCGGAGAGGTACTGTGACCCCTGTGTGGTGTGACGAATGGCGCATTCAGTACAGCTGACAGGTCGAATTGAGCCGCGAGGATTCCACGTTTAAATTTCCCACCAGCACAACGCGCATGTCATCGGTAGTGGTATGAAGGCTAGCTATGCATGCACGCCCCCCTTCGTCCACACCATAGAGTTTGTTAGTAAGTAACTAGAGAGGAAACACCGCCCCGTAAGCCATGTCGTCGGGGGGGGGGGGGGGTCATGGGAAGCCCCCCTTTTTTGGCTTGGGCTTGGCATGACAATTGGATTCTTAAGCGGTTTTCGGGATTTGCTCTCTTCACTATGCATTAACACGTTTATAAGCTACAAGGAAGCCAAAATCCTCCCTGTTGTGTGGTAGCCGTATTCGATGAAACAGCAGGCAGTGCGTGATCGCACCTGACGTTGCTCATGCCGCAATCGAAGGACGCATGACTGAGTGGGTGATATGCCGCCGCGAAATTTGTAGCCGACGAAAAGAATAAACAAAACGTACTTCGACGAAGACAAGATACGACAGCAAAGATACTACAGATACGGGCGCTTGTATGCGTCCTATCTTGTCATCGTGCACGACTCTTTAACGCCACGTTTTCTTTTTTCTTGTTAAACTAGTTGGCCCTCGGTGCTCCGGTTTACCACTAAGGCAACGTTGTAATAGGCACGCCCCAAAAAACTTTCCGAACTCTTCAAGCAACCTAATATTTGCAATAATTGTAAAATAATAAAATCAGAGTCTCTAATGAGTTGAGTTGCCCCCCCCCCCCCAGCCAAATATTAACCTTGTTCGTAACTACAACCTTGGACTGCGGAATACCAGGCACAACCGTTCCGACAAAAATACGCTTTGCTTCTTATTCCTTAGTTTTAAAACAGCTTGTTTTTATTTTCCACTTGCATAATTGCCATATATTCTTCGCGTTTTGTGGCACTTTGTTTAAATTTGCGGTCACTAAAACGTTTGAATCCAAGCCAATAATGAAACAAAGGTGAGCTCGATGTATAATGGCGGCCCATGACGACACAGACGGCCTTGATGTGAGCCGCATAAACGCTAGCGCCAGATTCCTCTCTAGTTTATAATCTAAGAAACTCTGTTTCACACCACCCAGTGCTCCGTGACCCAGTGCACGCATAACCCGGCAATCGGTGATGGCCGCGTGCTTAGGCATACAATACACGGGCGAAAATGTCGCGCTGAAAGCCTCTCATGCTGAAACATTATCGGCTCACGTTGGCGTTCAAAGCCGGCAAGTTGCTCAGGTAACGCCTGATAAGGGTGCTACCGCCGTTATCAGCTGATTTCGAAGCTTGTGAAAGAGAAATCGGTGGTGGCGAGGGGAATAACAATTGTGAAAGAACTGTCAGCAGTGGCAAGGAGAGGTCTAGTTGGGTTCGTATTATTGTGGGCTGCGTTTTAGGTTTTATGGTACACATAATTATTGAGATCACACGAACCAAGGGTACAGCACAAACGCAGCTATCAACTAATTTATTACCAATACAATATTTGCATGGACACCATGAGGGACAAGAAGATGCCTCAATAAGAAGCTTAGGAAGTCTATCACATATGAAGCGAGCAGAGCGCATACATGCACTCATGCTCGGTAATTCTGACAGCCCCTAAAATGGACCTAATGAAACGCAGCTTACAGAGAGTTGACACATGGAAAGAAAAGGCGCCAGGTACGCGGGTTCGATTCTCGGCCCCGACGGGCGCTTTTTTGGTGAATGCGAAAAGCAAGAACGCCTGTTTTTTCGAGATGAGGCGCACGTTAAAGATCCCCAAGTGGTAAAAATTAATTCGGAGCCCTCCGCTACAGCGCGCCTCACAACCTGCGTAGTTTCGGTGTGTTAAACCATAAAGCGTCCTGCAGAGAATACACTGCTACTAAAAAATTAAAACAAAGAAAAAGTGCCTTTTACCAGCTTATGATGCTTTGAGTTATGATGCTTTGAGTCACCTGTGAGTTATAGTGAAACGTTTTCCTACACTTGCCCCTCCACCCATTCTATTTGTATCTTGTAACCCTTCCGACTGGTCTCGAAGGAAATAATGTACTTGTAATAAATCAATTTACAGTAGCGCTCACAATGTCCACTTCGTGTTTTTTTCACCATGCAACCTAAAGCACACTCTACAAAACGAAGGTGAAATTCATTTTTATGTATTGAGGGTGCAATAACCGGCCTAGCAAAGTAGCAGACGCCACTGCTTGGAGTCGGCCGTTAAAACTGAAAGACTGTCGCCAAGAGAAATATTTTTTAGCTGTTGCGCTTAGCAGCTGCATTGCCGCTTTGGGAGGTTACGTGTTGCTCCTTTTTCAGCGTGCTTTTAACAGTGAGGCTGTTGTTGCTGACCGTAATGTGTGCGGTGTGCGGCGTCATCAAAAAAACTTTGTCATAGTTACTCCGGCTGTTTACCGAGCGTACGAGCAAGCGTCTCACAAGGAGCGCCCGGCGTCGTCCTGGCTTGCACACGGCGCTCGCAAAAAAAATGCGAAGACAACAGTTCACGTACAGTCGTCACAAGTGTTAACAATAACGAGGAAACGGTTGCCAGCCTATGCACAGAGCGGCAGATCACGATAGCCACCGGGGCATCTTCGGCGGCTGATAATCGGTGCTCCCGATGCTGACTTTGTGCACTCGCAGCCCCTACGCATGCGCGCAACCTACCCCGGGCGCTATGGCAAGCTGCCGCACTATGCATACGCTGACAGCTCGTTCTTTGTTGTTGTTAACACTTTGACTACTGTACGTCGGCGCCTCAAAGGGGGTACACAAGGAAGCTCGCGCTACAGACGCCCAGTTCGTGAAGTCGGTTTCACCTGCGGACAAAACGACAGGGACCCGCCAGTCATGCATGAACAATGATATACAGTCGAACACGGATATATCGAACTCCAAGGGGATCGCGAATTAGTTCGATATATGAAAAATTCGATATAAAAAAATATGGGCTCTGAGACCTCACCTATGGCGGAAGGTCACTTACCAATCGTCGCATTCAAGAATGACAACTAATTCCGCACTCACGACGCAACAGGACGCTTTATTTCCGTGAAAAAAAAATAGCTGATCTTGGCCTGCGTCTTTGTCCAGGAAATGAAATTAAAGACGCTGGTCTCGATCTTCTCGAGGCTGCACAACTAGAAAATTCCAGCAGTACGCTGCGCCTTCGCACACCATGCACAACATGGACGCAAAAGAACAGCGCGCACGTACCTCAATAACTTTGAAGGTAACAATTACAATTCCAAGGCTCTCTGAACGGACTCCAACAAAGCGCTCGCGATGGTCATCTCCGAGAGAAACATGGTCATCTTCGATGGTCATCTTCGAAAGGTGCGGGACAACTCGCCAAACAGCACCAACAGCAGCAAAATGCAAAAGAAGGAGGAGGTCGCCAGCGCCTTCGTTCCCTCTTCCCTTTCCCAAGACGACATCGGGGGAAGACAGACCCAGAGAGAGAGAGAAAAAAAAAAACTTTTGGCAAGCCGAGGAACGTACGCAGGCGCAAAAAAAAAAAAAAAAAGAGACTTGTGCAGTCGGGGCATCCCTACCTCGCACTGTCACATTTTCCGAGCGTTCGGACTTGTGTGCCTAGAGAGATTTAGCATAGCGGGCTCCGTCCGCTAACGCTACGGCGGCCAGTAGCGGGGCCCGACTGGGCAAGCGCAAATTCGTTCCGGTAGGGGGAATTAGTTCCGCGAGCCAGTCTTCGCCATGCCCGCGCGTTCCTCCACATCCTCCTCAACCTCAATCGGGGGTGCAGCGACCGCCGAAGAGCACCTTTCAGCTCACGCGGCGTTCGATATACCCAATGTCGGGAAAAATACGGTTCGATATAAACGTACGAATTCCTATACTTTTACACAAAATTTTCAAGGGGGTAATTCATGAGTTCGATATAGACGAGAATTCGATATACCCGTGTTCGATATATCCGTGTTCGACTGTAGATGGATATGACAATGACTACTACTACCGCAGTGAAAAGCGACTATGCAACATGTAAATAAACAATTTCAAACCTAATGCAATGCGTCGTGGTTCTTACATCGAAAGAGAGTGCCCACGGAGAAAGAAATCATCCAGCTTCGTTGGGGTGTAAGCCTTGCGCAACTTAGTGCAAACTTGCCATTTTTTTATGTGAAGCTTTTTATTCCTCGCTGATGGCGTGGCAGCCTGAGTAAAATCCATGTAGAAAAGCGAACCTTACAAAGTGGGTTTCAGAAAACGATGATGATGTCAAGCGAAGGCACATCAATCGCTTCAAGAAAAACCTTTCCCTTGGTGAGGATTGAACCTGGGTTTCCCGCGATTTGAAGCTGATGTCTATCCGATTCCGCCATCCTAACACTGTTGAATCAGTTTCTATTTTAACTTTGACTTTAACTCAGGTTGCACGGAAGAAAGCTTCGAGGTTTAATTCTCGCAATACAGGCATTTTTTTTTTGTCATTTGGATCACGTTGGTTGGAGTTAATGATTGTTTTGCGGAATGCCTCACAGCCAATGTGAAGCTTATCTCTTAAAACACCCAATTTTTTTCTCGCTTCACGTAACATAGTTGTGTCGGTGTCAATAGGGCCGCATTGAAGGTCTCCGCAAAATGGAGCGATTCATCTGGTTTACAATAAGGGCGAAGTTAAAACTCCCGTGCTGTAAAAAAACAAAGTTAGTTGGAACGTGAATTCGCGGTGGTTGTGAATGAGCGCGAGTAGGTGATCATGTGGAGGAAGCGAGTGGTGATTGCGAGTGTGAGTGGCCATTGCAAGGGGTGAGTGCGAGTGCGAGTGCGAGGGAGTGTAAGCGGTGAATGCGAGTGGTGAGCGTGAGCGCGGATGAGTGCGAGTGGTGACGCTGAGTGGTGAGCGCGAGCGCGAGTGAGTGTGAGTGGTGGGCATGAGTGGTGAGCGTGAGTGAGTGCGAGTTGTTACGACGAGTGGTGAGCGTGAGAGCGAGTAAGTGCGAGCGGTGAGGACGAGTGGCGAGCGTGAGCGGGAGTGAGTGAGAGTGGTGAAGGTGGAGTGGCGAGCGTGAGTGCGACTGAGTGCGAATGGTGACGACGAGTGGTGAGCGTGAACGGGAGTGAGTGCGAGTAGTGAGGCCTGAGTGGCGAGCGTGAGTGCGAGTGAGTGCGAGTGGCGGGGCGGAGGGGTGAGCGTGAGCGCGAGTGAGTGCGAGTTGATAGTGCGGAGTGGTGAGCGTGAACGTGAGTGAGTGCGAGTGGTGAAGACAAATGGCCAGCGTGAGCGCGAGTGAGTGCGCGTGGTGAGGGTGGAGTGGCGAGTGCGAGTGCGAGTGAGTGCGTTAGGATAAATATATTTTTTTGAGTGAGTGTGAGTGAGTGGCATCCAGTTTTGCCGAGCTATGGCGTTCGGTGCACCAGGGCTGCCCCCTCAGCCCCCTATTGTTTTGCATATACATCAAAGCCCTGTGTATGAGTATAATCAGAAATAGTGCCATCGAAGGTTTCAGACTACATGAGTCGGAAGTCAAACTTTTGGCTTACGCAGACGACGTGGCTGTTTTCTAGTTGTGGCAAAATCTGCTGGCACAAACATCGCACTTGCCGAACTGGATGACGTTACTGAGCCATCCGTGTACACATGTTTCCGGTCGTTGTACATGCGTTCATGCAGTAACAGCTGAAAAAAGCTGTTGAAGGGCCAATGGTGACAAGTCGGCTTTTTTTCGAATTCCCGGAACACTGAGGCAAATCTCAGGTTGTGCCAGGCACCACAACGGGGAGGACGGTGTTCCCGCAGGGGCGTACCTTGAAGTGATGGCAGCCCTGTGCGTTGTGATAATCGCTGAAAAAGTAGATCGTGGTCTATTTTGAGGAAGCTGCGCCAGATGGTGAGAAGGCAGCCTCGTGAGGAGCCTGATGTACAGGCGTAGTGTTTCAGTAGCCACGTACGTTGCTATTGGGTGTTCCTGAGCGATGAAAATGGTGCCCACTGTTGATGCACAACGCGGCAAACCAAGACACGTACGCAGAGCCTGCGCTTGGGCGCTCTGTATTACCCGCAGGTTAGTGGTGCAAGTGTTGGAAATTGCTGGCAAGCTGTAACGCAAGGCTCCTATGCCTCTATGAATCAATGTAGAAACGCATTGCCGTTGTAATTATTGCCCTACGTTCGGTATTAGGTATGTCACGAGCGATAAAAGTACCCCTCATTCTCCGCCGATCGCTTCCACCTCCCTCTTTGTTGCTTTCGAAAGAGCTAGAAACACTGGGACTCTTCGATTTACCGCCTCGGACTCACCGAGGATAGTCCTCAGGTAGTCCGAAGATTCTCCATGCCATAGGAATGCATATGAAAAATGAATGCCGGATTGTTGCTCGGGGAGTCCGTGGTGAGTCCGAGACGGTAAATCGAGGAGCCCCCCTGTAAATAGTCACGTGACGTCAGGACGCTCGACTTTCCGTCTGTGAATCCTGCCAACGCCGCCTGTGCGTTGATCCTGCTTATCTTAGGCACTATGGGTCCGAACCTTAAAGAATGGTAACCCTTGCTCTGCCGGCCGCAACGAGTGGTTATACGTTTATGTAGGCCCTAGGGTTGCCGAATTATTCAACTTTACGTCTGCCCGCCTACCCCACCCTTGGTCGCGCCCTACTCGTAGCCGGTTTTTGGCCGGATGGTGCGGACGCTGCGATTTGGATATTTGAGGTTTTTCTCCTTCCTAACTTACTGTCGGGGGCGGCGGAAGGGTCTCGGAACCTTTTTCAACTACTTATTGGTACCTACCGAGTACATTGATTACTTTTTTTTTTCGACTTTTGCTCCGCCGGCTTGGCCGGTTCGGCTTGCGACGAGGACGGTTTGATATCAGCAAACACGAGTTCGATATCTGAACGGGCCGGCGATAAATTCGGTCGGTCGTTAGTACCTAATTCTCTCGATAGAAATTTTATTGCGCCGAGAGAGAGAGAGAGCGATCTTTAATGAAGTCTGGCGATGTTAGCTGGGCTAAAATGCCTAACTTGCTACGCCATTTGATGACGTGATGAAGATGATGGCGATGATGTTCAAGAAGTTGATGCGTACATATACGGCGAGTTATTCACAGCGACTGGTCTAGACCTGCGCCGAAACCCACACTGGCCGTTCGCATGAGCAAGACGGGCTATTGCAGCTATCCTAGCCCCCAGAGAAACAAATAAAAAGGATAATGCTCCTCTTCCCTTCTCTCCTCTTTTGTTTTTACCGGCGCATTTATTTTCCGCAGAGCTCAAAAAACGGCGTCCGACGGTGCCAAAAGTAACTTCACTTTGATAGCGACGTCGCCTCGGTGGCTATC
This sequence comes from Haemaphysalis longicornis, assembly GCF_048455015.1. NCBI lineage: Eukaryota > Metazoa > Arthropoda > Arachnida > Ixodida > Ixodidae > Haemaphysalis > Haemaphysalis longicornis. Next base: position 9,882,280 of record NW_027526204.1, read on the forward strand.
AAAAGCACCAGCAGTGCTGGCATGACGGTGTGCTTAACGGGAGGTGTAAGTAAAGGACCACACACGGAAAGGCGATCGGCGATAAAGCCCGATACTGGAAACGTGAATTCTTTTTCTTATAATTTTCATTTCCCGCATCACCGATTACGTCACCGCGGGAAGTTTGAAATCTTGAAGGTTGAGACGCCACGTGGTGCCAACCAGCTGAACTAGAAGCTTCCTGCCCCAGATTTCTGGATATGTCAACAATGAACCATATTCACACGGTCAAGCAGGTGATAGAGAAGTGCGCTGAGTATACTGAACCCCTATATATAGCCTTCATAGATTATGAGAAAGCATTTGACTCGGTCGAAACCCTAGCAGTCATTCAGGCATTACGGAACCAGGGGGCAGATGAGCATTATGTAAGAATAGTAGAGGATATTTACAATGGGTCCACAGCTACTATCATACTTCATAAGGAGAGCAGTAAAATACCTATAAGGAAGGGTGTCAGACAAGGAGACACAATCTCTGCAATGTTATTCACAGCATGTTTACAAGAAGTATTCAGAGCGTTGGATTGGGAACAGGTGGGAGTAAAGGTTAATGGAGAATACCTCAGTAACCTCAGATTTGCTGATGACGTTGCCTTGCTATGTAACTGGGGGGACGAATTGCAAAGCATGCTTTCCGCACTGGACGAACAGAGTAGAACCGTCGGGCCTGAAAATTAATATGCAGAAAACTAAAGTAATGATCAATAACCTCGGGACAGCACAGCAGTTTGAGATAGGTGGCGAGGCAGTGGAAGTGGTAAGCGAATATATCTACTTAGGCCAAGTTGTGACCCCAGATCCCAACCATGAAGTAGAGATAATTCGAAGGATAAGAATGGGGTGGGGTGCATATGGCAGACATTCTCAGATAATGAATAGCAGCCTACCATTTTCGCTGAAGAAGAAAGTGTATGACAGCTGCATCTTACCGGTACTCACCTACGGGGCAGAAACCTGGAGGCTCACTAAGAGGGTTCAACTTAAATTGAGAACGACTCAGCGTGCAATGGAGCGGGAAATGATAGGTGTAACATCAAGGGACAAGAAGAGAGCGGAGTGGGTCAGGGAAGAAATACGTGTTAAGGACATATTAGTAGAGATTAAGAAAAAGAAATGGACGTGGGCAGGGCATGTAATACGAAGGCATTAAGGGTAACAGAGTGGATCCCTAGAGAAGGCAAGCGTTGCAGGGGGCGGCAGAAAGTTAGATGGGCAGATGAGATCAAGAAGTTTGCGGGGATAAATTTGTCACAGTTGCCTCAGGACCGGGGTAATTGGATAATATTGGGAGAGGCATTTGCCCTGCAGTGGGCGTACATAGGCTGCTGCTGCTGCTGCTGATGATGATGATGAAGAAGCAACTCTGCTTACTACTAATTCTTGCATGATACACAAGGTTTCTTCTTCCTTCAGCCCTGCTCTTTTTTCGGTTATCCTCCTAACTATCTTTGCAATTTGCAGCGTTGATTTTTAAATTTTTACAATTGTAAAGTTTGCTCTGCCATTGCTTTGAACAATCAACCCAAGGATTCTTAATTTATCTGTCTCTGCCACTTCGTGGTCCCCAAGCTTGATTTTTATCTCCCCTGGGCTCCTATATCTGGCGTCGTGGCCTCTGATAACTTCAGATTTCTCTGGTGCGCACTCTAGGCCGTTATCTCTTGCCAGCTTTTCCACCCAGTTCGTGGCTTCTTGGAGTGCCTGTTCCTTTTGAGCCAGGGAGCCTTTAGTGGCCCAGATGGTTATGTCGTCGGCGTACAATATGGAACCTATGTCGGGCATGTCTTCGAGTTTCTTCGCTATGTAATCATTGTAATATTGAAAAGCAAGGGGGAGATAATAGATCCCTGTGGCCTTCCTCATTTTGGCATTTTGAAGGCGTCGGAGTGAACGTCTCCAATCCCAATGTATGCTGTCCCCGCAGGGGGCACCCTGTGTACTCAAAGTGTTTCGGTGAGTAGCGCCACCACGGTCCTGAGCTCCGCAGGGGTGCCTACTGCCGTAGGCACTTGGTGTCTTGCAACACCACGGACCCGAGCACATGTGGGTTGGACCCGCCCACGCCCCGGCTGTGCGTGGCTTTGCCGTGTCTGAGGAAAAGGCCATCCTGGTGGTTGAGCCAACGCCAGGGTTGTTTTGGACCTTCATGGCCCCCTGACAGCGGCTACACACCACTTTGGCCCCTGCTTCTCACAGACGGTGCCCCCGGTCTGACCCGCCCTGGGGGGAATCAGCCAGTTGCCTTTTCCTGTCCTCCTCTTTGTTCTCTCTCTTTCCTATCCTCTTTCTTAACTCTGTCCTGTCATCTCCTTCCTTCCTTGTTCTACATTTTTCCAGGTGGCGAGGGTTAACCTTGTGCAAAGATGTCAGCCTTGAGTCCAAGCATAAGGTTATAGTGGCAAGGTATGGTTAACGTGTGCTGCACAGTCACGTTCCCTTGTTGAACTCGGTGGTGGGCGACCGGCCTTGCCACCGAATTCACCCGAAGTTTTATGGCTACATTTCCTACTCCGCTCAGAAAACCCGATCGGCCTCCTAAACGGGGTCGCACCGAAGCACTGAGAATCGAACCACCCAAGGCAACATTCAGTAAGTACCTTGTGGTACACTCAACCGATCACAAATCACGAATCACTGACCTGTCAGTGTTCTTCATTGCCAAGTGCATTGAGAACATTGTTGGGAAAGATTAAAATGCCAAAAAGATGCCCTCCGGAGACCTACTTGTTGAGGTAATGCGAAAAAACCAAAGCGACAACCTTCTGAAGCAAGAAAAAATTGCCAACCTGGCTGTCACCGTCACGCCGCATCGCACTCTAAACACTGTCGAAGGTGTCATTTCTGACAAAGAACTACTGCATGAGACAGACGCTGATCTCCTTGAGGGAATGCGAGACCAAGGTGTTGTTGGTGTTCGTAGAATTGTAATGAGAAGAGACGGGGCAGACATCAAGACGCGACACATCATTCTTACTTTCGCCAGCTCTACCCTGCCCGAGACAGTGAAGGCAACTTTTATTAGCTGTCGTGTTCGCGCTTACATACCTAACCCGAGACGATGCTTCAAGTGTCAGCATTACGGCCATGGAACACTAGCCTGCCGTGGCAAGCTCACCTGTCCTAAATGCGGCGAAAATGATCACACCTCTGAAGAATGCCGAAACACAATTCTGAAATGTCCGAACTGCAGTGGCGCACATGCTGCACACTCACGATCTTGCCCATCTTTCAAGAAAGAAAAGGAGATCATTCATATCAAAGTGACTGAAAACATAACATTCCCCGAGGTACGCCAGAAGCACAAGTTGTTTTCGGCCACATCCTATGCAGACGCCGCCCGCCGGGGGTTGGGGCGACGTCTGGTTAGTACAGCGACACAGTGCAACCTAGCTGACGCGCCGCTGTCGTTAACCCCCTCTGAGCGGCCACCAGCTGCTCCTGCCTCCACAGCAGAGTCCCTGGTGGTTCCCGATCCTGCCGGGCTGCCACTCACAGCCCAGCGCCCCAATGCGACCCCTGCGGAGCCCGTGGAGGACGTGGCGACAGACGCTGTTTGGACTGGTTCTGCTTCCAGTCAAGCTCCGTTCGCCTGTCGGGGCTCCACACAGACCCCGTCCCCTCCTGCACCGCAGGCTCCGACTGAGAAGGCTGAGGCCACCTCAGGGACCATTCCTCGAGGATTTCGACGGAACGGTACCAATTCGATGACACCTGAAGTGTCAGATGAGGATATGGACACTTTGGCATTTCAACCTGCACCTCAGGAACGAAATGAGCGCCGCAGCACTCTTGGCCGTGGGAAAAAACCAGCTCCTCGCATCACAGGCCCTAAAGAAGACTCACTGATCTAAAGGCGGAAAAAAAAAACTTCGATGTATTATTTTTGACGCATAATTGCTGTTGAGAACATAGTTCAATGAAACTGTAGGGGTCTCATAAAAAACTTAGATGATGTATACGAACTCCTTTATAAACATCAATGTAGTATTGTTTGCCTCCAAGAGACACACCTCAATCACAAGCAAAGTAACTTTCTGAGGCAATACACTGCCTTTAGGAAAGATAGAGATGTCTTTGCTCATTCATCTGGCGGGGTTGCCATTGTGACTCGAAAATTGATCCCCTCCTAGTCCGTTAGACTGCTAACCAGCCTTGAGGCGGTTGCTGCCCGCGTTATCATTTTCGGTCGGCTGATTACCATATGCTCTTTATACATTCCCCCGGATTATCGTCTGTCTACCTCAGAATTCGAGTCCCTGGTGGATGAGCTTCCGGAACCCTTCATCCTAGTCGGAGATTTAAATGCACACAACAAACGCTGGGGCTCTGGGAGAACCGATGCCCGTGGCCGTTTAATTGAACAGTTCTTGGTATCGTCTGGTGCGTGTCTGTTTAACAACAAACAACCAACATACTATAACACCACACATAACACGTACTCACACATAGACTTGGCAATAGGTTCTGTGGTTCTTCTCCCACTCATTGAGTGGCAAGTGGACAAAAACCCGTTAGGGAGTGACCACTTCCCAGTAATCTTGAAGTGCCTAGACAAAGACCCCTACCCTGCAACCTCAAATAAAAGGTTTAAAGAAACCGCTGCAGACTGGGAGAAATTTAAGCAGAAATCTCAACTCTCACACACCTCCATAGAACACTTGGGTATTGATGAAGCGTGTAGCCTTGTCACAGCCCATATTCTTGATGCTGCAGAGAAATTCATTCCCCAGACTTCTGGTAGCAAAAGTAACCTAAAGCGATCCTGGTGGAATGAAGAATGTCGACAAGCGCGCCAGGCACAAAACAAGGCGTGGGGCATTCTTCGCAGATACCCAACTGCAGACAACCTTGTAGCATTCAAGCGCGCCAAAGCCATGGGAAGGCGCATTCGGTGTCAGGCCAAAAGCAATAGCTGGAGGTCCTTCTTAAGCTCCATAAATTCCTTCACAGATACGCGAAAGGTTTGGAATAGGATAAGAAAACTAAATGGACAAAGGGCATATAACTTACCCCTTGTTAACACCACTGGTGACAGCTTAGAGGACCAGGCAAATGCGCTGGCGCAACACTTTGAACACATCTCAAGCTCCTCACATTACACAAGCACATTTATGCACTACAAAAAGTCGGCTGAGCAGAAGTCCATACGTGACCACAAACAATCGAATGACTCCTATAACTGTCCATTCCCTCTTCACGAGCTCACGACTGCGTTGGCCGGTTGCAAGCCTTCTGCGGCAGGTGCAGATAACATTACGTACACCATGATCAAACACCTTCATACAGACACAATTCATACTCTCCTCTTTTTGTTTAACAAGATATGGCGCGTCGGGCACTTTCCTAAGACATGGAAACAGGCTGTGATTGTGCCATTGCTTAAACAGGGAAAGGATCCTTCCTGCGTTTCAAGTTATCACCCCATTGCCTTGACGCTGTTCGAAAAAATGATTAACAGAAGGTTACTATACTTCCTGGAATACAATGGTATTCTCGACAGCTGCCAGGCAGAGTTTCGGTCGGGCAGGTCAACAATTGACCAACTTGTTGCTTTTGAATCCTATGTGAAAAACACCTTTGTGAACAAACAGTATTGTATGTCTATATTTTTTGATCTAGAAAAAGCATATGACACTACTTGGCGCTACGCATCCTGCGGGACCTAAAATGTTTTGGTATTTGTGGAAATATGCTTAATGCCATTCAAAGCTATTTGTCTGAACGAACATTCAGAGTGAGGGTCGGGGCTGCAGTATCTGCGCTGTATATGCCAGAAAATGGCGTTCCTCAGGGTGGAGTACTGAGTTGCACACTTTTCATAGTTAAAATGAACACCCTCGGAAAATCTCTGCCCCGTACAATTTCTTACTCCATTTATGTGGATGATGTTCACATCAGTTTCCGGTCCTGTAATCTATCTATTTGTGAGCGGCAGGTACAACTTGCCACAAACAGGCTTGTAAAGTGGACAGAAGAAAATGGCTTCAAGCTAAATCCTCAAAAGAGCACATGCATCCTGTTTTCGAAGAGGCGTGGTATTCACCCTCAGCCCACCGTCTTGCTCAATGGAGTAGCTGTGCCTGTGAAAAAGGAGCACAAGTTTTTAGGCATTCTACTAGATGAAAAGCTGTCATTTATTCCTTATATAAAGCTACTCAAAATAAAATGTATAGAGGCGATGAATATCCTAAAAGTCCTATTCCACCACTCCTACGGCGCAGATAAGCTGTGCCTGCTACGTCTCTACAACCGTTTAGTGAAGTCGCGGTTGGACTATGGGAGCGTAGTATACGGGTCAGCTTCGAAAACCGCTTTAAAAATACTTGACCCTGTTCTGCACCTGGGGCTTCGCCTTTCGTCTGGAGCCTTCCGAACAAGTCCTGCGCAAAGCCTATACGTGGAATGTGATCAGTGGTGCCTGGAAGACCAGCGCTTATACACAGACCTATTGTATGCTGTGAAGACATCTATGAAAAATCATCCTTCCTCATTTATTATCCACGACACCTCTGCCATGCACTTGTTTCTCAGTCGGCCCTCTATATCTCTGCCCTTCTCGTTGAGAGTGAAAGTGCAAGCTGAGGAGCTTGGGATTTCTCTTACCGAGACTTACAGAACTTCGATCACAGACCTTGTCGCTCCTTGGGAAATGTCCCCGGTTTCTTGTGATTTATCTTTTCGAGCCATTAACAAAAAAACTGCACCAAGAGAACTCGTCTTACAGCATTTCCTACACCTACGGCATAAATATCCCTACACAACGTTTTACACAGATGCCTCCAAATCTGCTAATTCTGTGTCATGCGCTGCACATGGCCCAAACTTTGCTATCACAAAGACAATGAACAAAAGTACCAGTATTTTTACAGCAGAGGCACATGGCATTTTAACAACTGTGGAACACATTACACAAAGCAGAATAAACAGTTCGATTATTTTTACAGACTCCCTAAGCGTAGTACTAGCTCTTCATTCAGGAAAACCAACGAAGAACTTCATTTTAAATCGACTTATAAAGTCCATAATGGCTGCCTACGCTCTAAAACTCACTGTAATAGTTTGCTGGGTACCTGGGCACAGCGGCATTCCGGGCAATGAAATTGCTGACCAGAATGCCGCTGTGGCGGCTCTCCGCAGTGTGGTAGATATCCCACATGTTCCCTACCTAGACATGAAGCCATTAGTTCGGAGTAGGATTCGGAGGCGCTGGCAGTTACAGTGGGACACACAAATCGAAAACAAACTACACATTATAAAACCACAAATAGGGAAATACAACGCAGACAAACGAAACAGGTTCACAGAAATATCAATATGTAGATTAAGGATAGGTCACTCACATGCTACTCACTCATACCTTTTAAACGGAACAGCACCACCTGATTGTGAGAAGTGCGGACGACGACTTACAGTTCTCCACGTATTGACTGAATGTTTGGCATACCATGAAGCAAGGAAACGACACTTCCCCGAACTATACACCTATACGATACCCTTACACCCATCTTTGTTTTTATCCGATCAACCCCCGATCAGAAGTGAACGCCTTTTAGCCTACCTCGCTGACATTGGATTTTTAGCACTCATCTCATACCATATGTGACATCAGGGCCACCCGATGACAGTGAGGGTGGTTCGGAGCGTTTTCATAACAGGTTTCAGGGACGTCACTGCCATCACTGGAGCTAGGGTCATGTTATGATGCCCCCAGCACTGTCACACTTAAACAACATCATTTTTACCTCCCATCTTAATGATCCTCCCCTTTTAGAGTAAGGGCCCTTTACACTCATCTATACACTATTTTTTATCAAGTACATTACCATCATCGCCATGGTATTTTAGCAATAAACGTGAACAAACATTGTCTTGGCGCTCTTTGGCCTCAGACGCCCTTGCGCCAATAAAACGCACATAGTAGTAGTAATGGATGCTGTGCGGTCTGATAAGAAGGCTTGGACGTAGTTGTATGTCCTGACTCCGCAATGCAATTCGTTAGGTGCTTGTAGAATGGCTCTTTGGGACACATCATCAAAGGCTCCCTTTAAATCTAAAGCCAAGATAAGGTGCTCGCCTCCTCTTGGGATGTTCTCTAGCACTTCTTCTTGGAGGATTAGAAATGCATCCTGCGTGGAGATGCCCTTTCTGAAGCCCAACATGGTGTGTGGTACAAGGTTGTTGTCCTCGATGAAGTTTGACAGTCTCCTCATAACGACTCTTTCGAATATTCTCCCCACACATGATGTCAAAGATATGGGTCTCAGTGCGTCGATTCCTGGATTTTTTCCTCGTTTCGGTACTGTTATGACGTCTGAGTGCTTCCGATCGGGAGGGAGTTCACCCTTGATCCACAGATCATTGTTAATAAATTCTGCAAGTTCTTCTACTTCTCTGTCACCAAAGTTCCTGTTCATCGCATTTGTGATACCATCGGATCCCGGGGTGCTGTTCTTTTTGGCAGCCTCAATGGCGCTGTAAACCTCCTCCTTGGTGATGTCTTGGTCCAGAAGTTGGGTTGGTTTTCCCCTGTACACTTCATTGTAGGGGGATCTGTTTGCCTTTGAGTTTGTCCTTTAATGCTTTGATGAGGTCCTCGTTGCTACCTTCAAATGTATGGGCGATCCTTTTGAGCATATGGTTGCTTTCCATCCTCGTTGCAAGGGGGTGTAGCATGCTTCTAAGGATCTCCCACGTTTTTGAGGTGCTCAACGTTCCTTGCAGCGATTCACAAAAATGGTTCCAATTTTGTCTTGCTGAGACATCGGCCTATTCTCTCGCTTTCTTAGTGATTTATGCAATCCTTCTTTTTAGCTTTCGGTTTCTCTTTTGCTTCTTCCACCTTCTCGTCAAGCTATTTCTTGCTTCCCATAGGTGCGCCAGATGGGAGTCGATATTTGGAGTCTGCGTTGATGTTTCTAAAAATGCTGTGGAGCGTTTGTACTTTTCTTTCAGGTTGGCACCCCATTCTCTGATGGAAGTTATTTTCTCCGGATTGCTGTCACCACTAAAGTATTCCCTGAACTTTTTCCAATCGCTAATTCTAACTGTCCCGAGACGCCTCCGAAATTGGACAGTCTGGATTGAGATACTAATTATCGAGTGATCGCTGCCCAAATTCTCTCCTAAATTTGTCCACACGACATCTTCTTCCTCTTTTACAAAGGTTAAATCGGGGCATGTATCCCTTGTATTCTCTCCGCTGGTTTTGGTTGGTTGATTAGGGTCACTGACGACAGTTAGGTTGCAGATCTCCGCTTCGGTAATATTGTTACGAGGCAGATGCGAATAAGCTGTCTATTTACAGATAATTACAGCTGAAGGCCCAGAGACCAAAGCCAAGGAATCTAATGCAGCTCGTGCCAGTCCGTTTCTGCTCGATCTCTTCTTCGTCTTTCTGCTTGCTGTACGCGCCCACTGATGAGGCACATACCCATAGGTGAAGTGTACGATGGATTGACCACCTGGTGGTCCAGTCCAATGCTATGTGAACTGTTCCGGATGTTACGTATCATGACCCCCCCTCCGGCGGGGTAAGCACCGTCTCGGTGCACATTTGAAATTAGGCTCAGGGAGCAGGTGTGGCCGTTGAGAAATAGGGCTTGAGGCGGCCGACGTGAACTAGTTGAGATGCAGGGTCCAGGGACGGTGAGGACGAAGCAACAGGAACGATTTCGTAGGTGACCGGTGTGACCATGCGCTTAATGCGATAGGGGCCTTTGAAGCGAGGCTGCAGTTTTTCGCAAAGTCCAATTCGGCGGCATGGAGTACTGACCAGGACCAAGGAGCCGGGCGTAAAATGGGCGGTGCGATGTTGCTGGTCATAGCGGTGCTTCTGAGCGGACTGGGAAGCCGAGAGCTTGGCGCGGGCAACCTGGCGGGCCACATCAGCGTGAGCGACAGCATCTGGAGCATATTCTGTAGCTAGAGGTGTCGCATCAGGAAGGAGGGTATCCAATGGAAGAGTGGGTTCGCGGCCGTAGAGAAGAAAGAATGGAGAATAGCCGGCGGTGTCATGGCGGGATGAGTTATACGCGAACGTAACAAATGGCAAAGTGACGTCCCAATCCAGATGATCCGCAGAGACGTACATTGCGAGCATGTCAGTGATGGTCTTGTTCAATCTTTCAGTCAATCCATTAGTCTGAGGATGGTAGGCGGTGGTTAGCTTGTGCTTTGTGCGACAAGAGCGAAGGAGGTCGTCAACAACCCGAGACAGGAAGTACCGGCCACGGTCGGTGAGGAGCTGAAGAGGAGCACTGTGGTGTAGGATAACGTCTTGAAGCAGGAAATCAGCAATGTCTGTGGCACAACTGGTGGGAAGGGCACGCGTAATAGCGTAGCGGGTCGCATAATCGGTCGCAACAGCAATCCAGCGATTTCCTGAACGGGACAGAGGAAAAGGACCGAGTAGGTCCAAACCCACACGAAAGAAAGGTTCGGAAGGAATCTCTATGGGTTGGAGCGGTCCGGCTGGGCACAAGGAAGGGCGTTTCCGGCGCTGGCACAGGTCACACGCCGTGACGTAGCGGCGGACGGAGCGGTAGAGTGCAGGCCAATAAAAGCGCTTACGCACACGGTCATAAGTTCGAGCGATGCCAAGGTGGCCCGCCGTCGGTTCGTCGTGCAGCTGGTGAAGGATGTCAGGCCGAAGGTGCTCAGGCACAACGAGAAGCTCGGCAGGGCCATCTGCGCGAAAGTTGCGGCGGAATAGTACGCCGTCACGGAGCAAAAATGCGTTTAATGCAGGGTCTGACGGGATGTTAGTGAGACGGTCAATGATCGACCGCAATGGTTTGTCGCGGCGCTGGTGGTCGGCGATGTTGGTAAAGTCGGATAGAGCAAGGACGCAAGAATCGATGTCGTGGTCAGCTGTGTCCGGTTGGTCGACTGGTTGACGTGACAGGCAGTCGGCGTCGCTGTGGAGCCTGCCAGACTTATAGGCCACGGAGTAGTCATACTCCTGAAGGCGCAAAGCCCAGCGACCAAGACGGCCTGTAGGATCTTTTAAGGAGGCCAGCCAGCATAGGGCATGGTGGTCAGTGACCGCGGAAAAAGGACGTCCGTATAAATATGGGCGAAATTTGTTGACGGCCCATACAAGAGCCAGGCATTCCCGTTCGGTAATTGAATAGTTCCGCTCGGAAGGTGACAAAAGGCGACTGGCGTACGCTATTACTCGTTCAAGGCCAGCGTGCTTCTGAACCAGTACGGCACCGATGCCGTGGCCACTCGCGTCTGTGTGGACTTCGGTAGGAGCGGAACCGTCAAAGTGCGCCAGAATAGGTGGATTTGTGAGACGGTCGACGAGGGTTGAAAAAGCGGCAGCTTGATCAGGGCCCCAAGAAAACAGGGTATCGTGCTTAAGCAAATCCGTGAGTGGTCTGGCAATTGCAGCGAAGTTCTTGACGAAGCGGCGAAAGTAGGAGCAGAGCCCTACAAAGCTGCGAACGTCTTTCACAGATCGAGGAACAGGGAATTCTTTTACCGCGCGGATTTTGTCTGGATCAAGTTGAACTCCGGTAGCGTCGACGAGGTGCCCAAGGATCTTGATTTGACGGCAGCCGAAGTGGCATTTTGACGAATTGAGCTGAAGTCCAGCTCTGCGAAAAACTGCCAGGACGTCAGAGAGGCGATGTAGATGGGTCTCAAACGTAGGAGAAAAGACGATAACGTCGTCCAGATAGCATAGGCATGTCGTCCATTTAAATCCATGAAGAAGCGAGTCCATCATTCTTTCGAATGTGGCTGGCGCATTGCACAGACCAAACGGCATGACCTTAAATTGGTACAGTCCGTCTGGTGTGACAAAAGCGGTCTTTTCTCGGTCCATGGGGTCGACTGCAATTTGCCAGTATCCGGATCTAAGGTCAATGGACGAAAAATATGACGCGCCATGCAGGCAATCGAGGGCGTCGTCAATGCGAGGAAGTGGGTAAACGTCCTTTTTGGTTATTTTGTTCAAATGTCTGTAATCGACACAAAATCGCCATGAGCCGTCTTTCTTTTTTAACCAGTACGACTGGTGACGCCCACGGACTCGAAGATGGCTCAATAACATCTTTTTTCAACATCTTCTCTACTTCCTGCTGAATGACGGTACGTTCGGCGTGGGACACGCGATATGGACGGCGGCGAATAGGGGTCGCGTCACCAGTGTTAATGCGATGTGTCACACTAGACGTCTGGCCCAAAGGACGGTTGTCCAAGTCGAAAATGTCCCGATAGGACGCTAAAAGACATTGGAGCTCATGGGCTTGCGGATGTGGAAGGTCCGACGCTATCATCTTCATAAAATCGCTGGTAGTCGGTGAAATGTCCCGTTGACCGTCCCGTTCACCGTCAGTGGTAACAGCGGAAAGCTCGCATTCGGCCAGGGGGATGAGTGTAGCCAGCGACATTCCCCGGGGAAGAACTTGCGTGGAGAAACCGAAGTTCAAAAATGGGAGGCCTATTTGGTTCGTCTCGACCGTCACAACTGTGTAAGGAAGAGCCACGTTACGTTCCAGGAGTACATCGGTGACGGGAGAGACGAGGTATTCACCATCTGGGACTGGCGGGCGCGACGATAAAGGTACGTATGTCATGGTCTTCGGTGTTAATCGAGCATGCTCAGTGCAGCAAAGCCGATAAACAGGCTTGGTCTCATCAAGGGGCACGGTGGGCAGCTCAAGACGTAAAACCCCCGCGGCGCAATCAATGAGGGCGGCGTGGTCAGTCAGAAAGTCTAGTCCGATTATAATGTCGTAAGGGCATGCGTCCAAGACAGTGAACAAGACAGGGACGTCTTTTCCGGCAATTATGACGCGGGCGGCGCACATTCCGGCGACGGTGGCCGTTCCTCCGTCGGCGACTCGTACGGTGCGGCATACAGCAGGCGTCATAACTTTGCGAAGAGTGCGGCGAAGGTTCGAACTCATTACCGAAATATTGGCGCCTGTGTCGACTAGCGCGCTAACACGAACACCGTCAACGTGAACGTCTATCAAATTGGGTTTCGTAATCGTAGTCAACAGAGGATTTTCAGGCCGGGTCATTAATGCAGCATCACCTCCGGGAGCTGCACTGGCTAGGTTTCCGAGATAGAGGTCGAGAAAGTAGGCGGCGGGGTTTGGCGGCGGGGCTGCGGCGAACGCGACTGGCGACGCTGAGGTGATGGCGAGCGGCTAGTGCTGTTGCGTCTTGTGTTGTCGGCTGCGAAGGGCTGCTGAGGACCGGGAGGAAATCGTCGAGGGTGGTAGTCGGAGTATCGGTTGTCGAAGAACCGTGGACGTGGAGATGACGACCAGCTGCTACGGCAGTAACAGGCGACATGGCCAACGCGATGGCAGTTGAAACAAATGGGACGGTCATCGGCTGTTCTCCATTCGCCAGGGCTGCGCCGTCGGAACCGTGGTGGAACATCGTAGCGCGGCGGGACATCACTACGAGTAGAGGGTGCGCGGACCCCGTCGCAGGGATCGTAGCGTCCCAAGGCACAAACCGATTGAAGGCCCAGGGCGGCGATCTCGTCTCTAACGACGGCTTGAATGAGGGAAACCGTGGGGGCGGTTCGGTCATGCGTGTAAGGAGAAGCAGCGACTGGGGTCATAGCCTCGATCTCCCGGCGCACTATTTTGGTCAGGCTCTCAGTCTGAGCCGCCGTGTTTGGCGCCAGTGGTGTGCGCGGTGGCAGCGTCACATCTTGACAAGAGGACGTTGCCGCCGTGTGAGGCAGTCGAGCAAATTGGCAGGCAATGCGACGACATTTTGCCTCCTCAAACCGTCGGCATTCCTTAAGGATGGCATCAACGGTAGTGCAATCCTTACAGATCAGCAGATGGAAGGCGTCATCAGCAATGCCTTTGATACGTGACCCACCTTATCGGCTTCGGACATTTGCGAATCTACCTTTGAACAGAGGCCCAAAACATCTTGTATGTACGTGATGTAGGATTCGGTTGTCGACTGGGCACGGGATGCGAGCTGTTGCTTTGCGGCGAGCTGGAGTTCGACGGGTCGGCCGAATACTTCGCGCAACTTCGCTTTGCACGCGTCCCAGCTGGTCAATGTGTGCTCATTTGTCTCAAACCAGGTGTTGGCCGTTTTTCTCAGAAGATAAGGCAGATTAGCCAGCATGATCGTGTCATCCCACCTGTTATGGGCGCTGGCACGTTCAAACATGCGGATCCATTCTTCCACGTCGGCACCATCCTCACCGGTAAAAAACCCTGGGTCACGGGGCTGGGAAACGATGATGACTGGCGCGGTGGGTGACGTCTCGGGGGGAGGAGACATCGTTCGTCGACGAATGTGTCGCCCACTCCGAAGCTCCGTGGTAGGGTGTAGCTGCGCTGGTGACAGGCACAGGAAGGGAAGTCCGCAACCTCCACCAAAAAGATGTTACGAGGCAGATGCGAATAAGCTGTCTATTTACAGATAATTACAGCTGAAGGCCCAGAGACCAAAGCCAAGGAATCTAATGCAGCTCGTGCCAGTCCGTTTCTGCTCGATCTCTTCTTCGTCTTTCTGCTTGCTGTACGCGCCCACTGATGAGGCACATACCCATAGGTGAAGTGTACGATGGATTGACCACCTGGTGGTCCAGTCCAATGCTATGTGAAATGCTCCGGGTGTTACGTATCAATATTATTGTCTCCCTTTCTCGAGTTACGTTTATAGCCCCATTCTTTATGGGGAGCATTGAAGTCACCTAGTACGATGACCTGATTGCCCTTTGATACCTTGATAGCTTCCTGGAATAGATCCTCGAATCTGTCATCACTTTTTCGCGGGGGGCTGTAAATGTTCAGCACAAAAGTGCTTTTGTTCCCTCTCTTCGTTGGGACTATCTCTGTGAGAATGGCGTGAGAAGTGGCTGTCTCGAGCGCGTGTTGTATGGTTGTTATGTCCTTTCTGACGAGAGTAGCTATGCGGGTTTCTTCTTGTCCTTTAATTGTATAGTAGTCCAGCAGCCTGGCGTTGTTGCCTGCTTCCTGAAGACATATGACACCAGGTTGGATTGGTGCTGTTTCTATGTATTTTTCTAAACTGTGTTGTTTACGTAGTAGACTTCTGCAATTCCACTGCCAGATTTCAAGGTGATTCTTAGTAGTGTACATCCCTTTATTCTTCATCGCTAATCAGAGTCACTTTCATCCTTTTCTAGGATCTGCTGTTTTTCTTTCCTTGGATGTCCCGGCATTTCTAGTTTTCACTTACCGTCAGTGTTTCTTATTTTATTTGCATCTACTTGTCTCTGTAGGATGTCGAAACGGTTGTTGATTGCCTCGAGAATTTGAGCTAGGAAGAGCCCAATACCACTGGGGTCATTTAAGAGACCTTCCGGAACCGAGGGCTGAGGTATGGGTGGGGGCTGAGTTTGAGGGAAGGGCATGCAGTTTTTGTATTGTGACTAATGGTTCTCGCGTACCATTTGCCTGGGGAGTTGCCGTAGTTGTTTTTTGAGGTCTGCAATCTCTGCGTTCTGTTTGTCAATTTGTGTTTTGAGCTCCTCAATTATTCGATCTTGCTCTGATTTGTGTATGTCAGCTTTCGTATTAGTGTTAGCCAGGGAGGCAGCGACCGTGGACCAGCTCACCTTGGGGGGTTTCTTGGTTTCTGCGCCTCTGGAGTCTTTGGGCTTAACCGTCTTTGTATCCTCTTTCTTCTTTGAGGTGCTGGGGGACTTTTGTTTGGACATCACCCTAGACTGGGATCTGTCTCTTCCCTCTTTCTAGTCGTCCAAGTCCAGCCACTGGGTGCTGTACCACCTGCGGCGCTGTTGTTTTCGGTCCTTTGTGTCATCTTTTCTTGACTTCCTTTGATTTTGGTTACCCTGCGGTATCCTTGCTTTCCTGAGCTTCAGTGCACATTCTTTCGAGCCGGTAGGATGTTGCTCGTTGCACAGCACGCACCTGGGCTGACAAGGGTGACAGTCTCCTGGGTTTTCAACAACACAGTTCGGGCACTTCTTGACTGCTGGGGTGGGGCACACATCAGATCGGTGTCCGGGTGTCATGCATACGTAGCACACTCGCCTGGTGGGTCTGTGCAAATAGCAGGGCATTTCTCCACCGTAGAAGTACACCACTTTTGGCACGGTGTTGCCTTCAAAGGTAATCAAAGCAGTCTTCGATTTTCCTAGCATGCGGGCTTGTATAATCTTGGTGTTGTCGGTACGGATACGTAATCTGTTGATGAGTTCTGATGGGATCGTGTCTTGCGGAAAACCATGAACAACTCCTTTCACCTCTTCTTCCGAAAAGGCTACGTTAGTCACTACCTCGTGTGAGGTGCCCCTTATGTTGATGGGGGAGATTTTTCGCAGCGCGTTCGCCGCTTCCGTGTCTGGCGTGCACATTATTAGAAACTTTGAGCCAAGACACGGGCGTACGACAAACTTGTGCAGATATGTTTCCCCTTGCTCGCACGCTTCAGCAATGGCTTTCGTTATTTCGATGGAGTTTGAGCCAGAGGCCCTTACGCGGCTTCATGACTATTTTGACATAGTCCCTCGGCAGCGGTGGGAGTCGCCGGCGTTGAAGACGTTGCATTTCATTTTCAGGTTTTGAAAAAGGCTTACTTGACAGCGAGGCTTTTCCGCTCTCTTTCACTGTGAACTCTGCTTTCTTTTCTTTGTTCAACCTCCGTTTTTCTCTTCTGCTCAGGGCTTGTATCCATCCCACATCGTCGTTGGCGTCCATGGTGCCGGTGTCCAAGGTTGGCTGGCTTCGACGCTGGTTCCAACGTTTTTAGATTAACTCAGTTTGCAAACTGCGCCTTGAGAGGCGGCACCATTTTGTCGCCACTCCGAGAGGTGGCGCTGGCGTTGCGTTGAGATCTAGTTTGAGGAGCGGGGCTCGCTCCAGCCATGTGTTTTCGCTGTGCTGTTGGTGCTCGGCTGTTCATCACGGCTTTATTAGCGCATTAACTCTGCGCTGTCATCGTGCATACATTCTCGGAATGTATGCACGGAAGTGTCGGTGCGGTTTGTTGACGTGCTCCGCGCCGGGCTGCCGTTCGGGGTATGCTTCGGCAGCAGCAAAGTCCGTGCTGCGGCATTTCTCCAAGTCGCCGAAGGATCCTGACGGATTGAACGCGTGGAAAAGCGCGATTCCGCGGAAAGACTTCAAAGTTACGTCATAAACATACGTTTGTGGCATTCATTGTGAGCCTTCAAACATTGTCATCTGCTACGAACACATCGTGAACGATAAAACTAAGGATACCGCGAGGCAGGTGAACCCTGAGGGAGAGCGCGGTGCCCCGTATTATCCCTAACATACTTGAGCATCTGTCCAAACAAAATACGCCAAAGTCATGCAGAAAACCACCCAAAGGGAGTACAGTGGTTCCCACACATGCAGCGTCCTGCCAAAACAATGGGCATTTAACTGGCGAAAGTGACGGTATGGGCGGTGTAAAAACCACCGAACTCAGCAGGAACTGTTCTGTGCCTCGCTGTTGTGCAGGGATTCAGCATGTGTTCATCGTTTGAATCGTGGAATGTGAATACTTCGCCCAGCCAGCTCGAAGAGTCGGGGGGCATTGACAGAAGGCTGAAATAGTCAAGCAAAACTTGTTGGTTGAAGTTAGTTCAAGAGTTGTGCTTATCCCGCCGTGCAGCTACAGCGATAAAAATCGGAATATTCACCCTCGGGGCACAGGCCTTTGTCAAGCCCTATAAAAAGAAACGTAAAGAAAAAAAGAAAAGAAAAGGCTTTTTGTCTGTGCCCTTCAACATAGCATGGCTATGTGGAAATAAACATTGACTTGAATATAGCAACGTTTCTCCGCTACATTGTTGCCTTAAATATTAGCCGTTGGAGCAAATGGTATACCTATCGCCAGGCATTTCATCAGCAACAACAGCCGTGAAAAGGGCAGTGTGTGGCACAACAGATGCACGGTGCTGTCAGATCAAAACTTTTACCCTACCCGGCGCGGTGGTTAAGATGTCGTGCTGCTGGGCCCAAGGACGCGAGTTCGATTTCCGACCGCGGCGGCCTCTTTTCTGATAGATGCGGAAAGCGCAAACGCCCGTGTGTTCGAGATATCGGCGCACGTTAAAGATCCCCAGGTGGTCAAAATTAATCTGGAGCCCTCCACTATGGGGCGCGCCTCATTGCCTGTGTAGCGCCGGCACGTTAAACCTCCTAAGCAGTCTGACTAGTCAAAACTGAGTTGTGTTGCCTATCTATTGACTGCAAAAAGAAACGAGCAGAAAAATCTACGTTAAAAAAGTTAGGAAGACAGCACAAACGATGGCACAATGGAAAAAACTGTCAGGCGAAACGCGTAAAATATTGGGCATATGTGGACTACGAGAAGACAAATTAAAGTTTCTGTGACCGTAATAGACAGTTAATCAGATTTACAAACCAACAAAAAAATAGCACGACAAATATTCTCATCCAAGGAATACTTTATTTCTGTTAAGAAAGCACATTATACACCCCAAAGAAATAAAAACATCGAAAAACATTGGTTTAATGATAAATTGGTTTATTTTGTTCGTTATTAATAAAGCCAACTACTGTTGCAGCGCTTGGTTTCCGATCGGCTCACTAATTTTGTTAGAATTGCAAATATACTCCTGTGAAAATGTACTTACTGCATTTGCTTCGACATCATAAATAAAAATGATAAGGCATCCTTTCTTGATTCCAAGCGGGTGGTTGACTATTGTAGACTTTCCGCAGTTTCAACCGCGTAAGACGTGTTCGGGTATGCTTTAAATATTATTGAGGTATAAGGGATCCCGTACTGGGGTCCGTTGGAACGGGATGCGCCTGAAAGCAAGCGCACTGTGCAGCGTTTGCCTTGCCTTTTTCCCATCCGAAATAGAGCTGGTGTCTCCTCAAAATGACCATAAAAATGTAGAGCTCTTGTCACTAAAGCGGAAGATTAGAGCGAAGTTGGATTGTGCATTTCAAAGGTACGTTAACGGCGTGTGGTGGGTGTTCACCTGCGCCTTTTCAAGCAAGGAGAAGCAGACGACGCGCCGAGACCGATCTCAACTAAGGTCCCTAAAATTACTAAGGTAGCGCCATCTTTAGATCTCGCCGCCTTTCGCCCTCGCCCGCGCTCCTCTCTTACTTCGTTTTTTGCCATTTTCTTTTTCGCCGGCGAACGCCGCGCGCCATTGGCCAAGGGAAAAGTCACGTGGTTTTGTTTTTTTGCTCCGCCGCCGGGTCGCCTCGCCGATGCCTTGCCGGCTGGGACATTGCGCAACGCCGCCGCTGCGACGCCATTGCTGGCTTCCGAACCACCGTCGCCACCGTGCTTCAGTACCGGAATTAGCTGCTCGCTTCGAAAAAATGTCGCACCGGTGTCGTTTTAGGTTGCTTCTCGGTGTCGATGTGTTGTGCCTTAGGCAGCGCGAATATCGTCAGGCAGGGCACAAGACTTCGTTATTCCGTCCGGGAAACGCGACGCAGAAAGGAGAAAAGTTTGGTTGCATAGATTTGAACGGGTATACTTCAGGCCGACACTACCATCACTCTTTTGCGAGGTAAGTTTCCGAATGCTTGTTCTTGCTCTGTTAAATTCTGCGCGAGCTTGAGCGGTCACTTACGAAGAAATGCGTATTCCCTTCGCGACCGTCGTCCACGCTTTGTTCTGAGTAGGCATTGCGCGCAGCGCCGAGTTCGTCCCGTCGTAAGCTTTGGTTTGGATAAGAGGCCGTGTATTTGTCATGAGCGCGCTTAACTTCCAGCATCAATATCAGCGGCGTAGCATGTTCAGTCAGTTGTCGTAAGGGTTTCGTGACGCGAGAATTGTTCACCTGAATTCATGCTTGTTTTGGCCGACGGCAGCTTGCGTCTGACCATGTATCGTGTGCGTTCCGAGTGCGTGTACGCTCTTTTTGGCGTGAAGTCATGTTTTGTGTGTTAGCTACCCGGGTGGTATTATAATCCCGTTGTTATGACATCGGAGTGATTTGCTGCGTAATATGGGCTTGGTCGGTGCGGCGCAAATTGAGGCTGTTGCAAGAAAAAAAAATTGCGGCTAGGTAAAACAATTTAAGGTCAGCTAATATAGTGACCGCGCCGTTGACGTACGTTTGATGCGCAATTTCTGTTATCGCTTTATTAAATTCGCGCACGTTTGAATGAGCACTTCAAATGCATATTCGCACCGTAACGACTGTACGCCCTTTCTTCCGTGTATGCACAGAGGAACGTTAATTACGACTTACGTTTGCATTACACGTGATGCCGTACATTTGCAGTGTGCGCGCTTACTTCATCTTAGTAGTCAATGGCGCAGCGTATCCAGTCATTGCGATTTGAACCAAAACACACTGGGCGACTATAATATTTTCAGCAGACGTATTTTTGTCCAGCAAAGCGCTTGCTAAACGGGTTTAGTGTAGCGAGTTGAGCGGACGCGGCACTGAGCAGATGCGCGAACACGAATTTGACCATGCTACGGTAGAACAGTCACTAACTCCCTTCTGCAATGCATTATTGCCTATATTTGCGGAGTGTTTGTGGCGCATCTCAAACTCGGTGGCGACATTTCTTTTCCCTTCTCAATAGGATTATTTCACGGATCAATTTGAGCAACGGATATTGGAGAAGCTTGGCGTTAAAAAAACTAAACCCAAATGCCACTCCCAACATTTTTTCTCACGGGAAGCCACGTCAGCAGCACAAGCCACCTGCACGACGTCATTACGGACGTTTGTTCCAATAAAATATCTATTTGCTGGCACCAATTCATTTTTGTGATTTATTGTTTTCTCTTGATAATCATCGTGACAGTGGTCCTCTTTCGAATTTCTTTCGGGTGTATCCCTGTGTTAGTGCAATGTACAAACCTGCCAGAATATATCCCAGCACAAAACAATTCTGTCCAGGCGCCTCCATTAATAACGGCTGTAAACGACCGCGCCCGGTGAAAAAACGTATTGCATGATTAATTAACTGCAGTAACTAGTTACATAATTTGTACCTAGAGGGACTGTAATTTCAGTTTACCCGATCGATTGATCGCAGTCTTCTCTGGCGCGTATTCCCAGAATTACAAGTCTGCGTTTTTCACTAGGTTCGCACATTAACGTAAGGCCGCGAGTGTAGTTTAGTGTATACGGCTGCGAAGTCGGGGAAGCAGGGGCTTTTCACGTCGCTGTACGTGCACACACGCACAACAGCATGTGTATGTTTTTAGTCTACTCACAGCAGCCTATAACGACATGAAGGTGAAGGAAACATTTCTACAAAAACGGCAAAGCACTCTAAACTGCACGTAATTAAGGTAGGCTGTAGGTCGTTAGTAAAAGCGGGCGCAGAGTGAACGCCGCTGAGGATACACAATTATCGCAAGAAAGGCGAGTGCAAGGACGCCAGCGCAGCGCTCGAACTACGGCATTTGCGAATGAAGCGCACTGTATACTGCCGCGAACCGTGCGCAAGACCTCTGTGCAGTGATTGCACGACCACAGTCACGCGAATGCAAGAACGGAACTACCGTAACAGAGCAGTTTGAAATGTCCACGCTCGATCCTTTCGCATTCACGAGCTATCCTGAGGTGTTACAGAATGCCGCACACGTAAACAAAAACCGCGCTGTGCGTATGCGCCAGCGGCATCCGCCCCGCAAATATCCCCTTGTAGACAAAAATATAAAACAAAACTATCACTCAGTGCCTGTCGGTAAAACGGGGCTCTAGAAATCCTATAAATGCTACCAAAGAGCGATTTCGGCGCGAAAACAAGAGCAAACTGCAGCGAGCGCCCTGAAGCGTAGCGAGGGCGTCTGCTCTCAAGTGGCCAACAAATATGGCGGCCCCGCCGCGGAGTTAAAGGGACGGCGGCGCCGCGGGTCAGGGGAGAGAAAAAAGAGGAGGGCAGCGGAGAAGGAGGGAGCAGTTGGCGCTACCTTAGTTCTTTCAGGGACCTTAATCTCAACGCTACCGCAGCGCCACCGCCACCGCCTGGTCGGCGACAGCAGCGGCCCGCGCCGCCGTGCTTGGAGGGCCGCGCTCTTTGCCAACTGATTGATTGATTGTAGCGCTTAACGCGCCGACACAACGCAGGCGATGAGGCGTGCCGTAGTGGAGGACTCCGGATTAATTTTGACCACCTGGGGATCTTTAACGTGCGCCGAAATCTCGTACACACGGGCGTTTTTGCTTTTCGCCTCCATCAGAAAAGCGACCAGCGCGGCCGGGAATCGAACCCGCGACCTCGTGCTCAGCAGCGCAACGCCTTTGCCAACTGACCTAATCTAAAAACGTTGGCTGGTTCGACGCAGACGGCACTTCGCTGTCACATTCTTCCATTTCGCTGTCCTGACATCGCTCACCTGAAGTGCGCGTACTGCCTTGGGATTCTTGCCGGGATTTTCCGGAGCTCTTCGGGGATTTCTTCATGGCTGCCGAAGTCCTGGTCTGTGTGGCGAGCAGCCGCGGCCGCCGCTGCCTCGGTCAGCGTTAGGCTTATCGCGGTCGCCGGCCACCGGTCGGCTTCTGATGGACGTAAAATGAAAACTAATTTATTCACAGTCCAAAGGGTGGTATCCGCGGGTTCCGCTTGATGTTAGCAGTCCGTCACACAAGAAACGTTTGTGTGCCTTGCGAATTTCCAGGGGAAAAAGAGATTTTGCACGCGACCCACACGGAGCCCATTCGGACGCTCTAGCGCCCTAGCAAGTTGATGATGATGGTTGGTGTTTAATGGCGCACGGCCAGCGAGGGCAAAGAGCGCCAGAGAAGGAGTTGGCTTCAGCAAGTTACTAGAAAAATTTATTGTAACTAGGCTGTGAAAACATCTCTCCAAATTTCAACTACTGACCCCCTGTCAGTTTGGTTTTCGGTCTAATTTTTCTTATGAGGCTGCTCTTATCGAGGTGACTGATTTCATGAAACAATCAATTGATTGCGACCTATTTGCAGCAGCTATATTTGTCCACCTCACAAATGTATTTGATTTTATTACTCACGATATTCTTTTTTCAAAATTAGAATCATTGGGTGTCTGTGGGCCAACATCAGCCCTACTACAGTAATATCTGGCAGATAGGCTTCAGGCTGTGGAATGCAGTGGCATACTTTCTGAATACAAGACAATAAATATAGGCGTCCCCCAGGGTTTCACATTGGGACCACTGTTGTTCTTGTTATGTATAAATGATCTCCCATCTTGTTTAAAATTTCCAAAATGCATGCTTTCCGCAGATGATACCACGGTTTATTTGGCTGATTCTGACTTCTCGAACCTAACTAAAAAATTAAATGACGATTTAATAAGGTTATCCGATTGGTGCCGAAACAATAGGTTAAATATAAACCCTAGCAAAACCACTTTCATAATTTTTCACTCCCATCATAAGCAAATTACCACAATCCCGCATTTCCACCAGGCACACATTTTATCTGCTCTTCAGATTACACCACATTCCTAAGAGTGGTGCTCGATAAACATTTGAAACTTGTGGGAAACCCAGAGTCCTGGCGCTTTCCCCATTCCTCGCCGCGGCCGCCGAGGCGAGGGGGGAAGACTCCTTCTCTCCCCTCGGCAGATGCGTCGCTCGCGCCG
Source organism: Haemaphysalis longicornis (assembly GCF_048455015.1). Lineage (NCBI taxonomy): Eukaryota > Metazoa > Arthropoda > Arachnida > Ixodida > Ixodidae > Haemaphysalis > Haemaphysalis longicornis. Next base: position 9,905,843 of record NW_027526204.1, read on the forward strand.
CGCCGCTGGCGTGTCGTGGCGCGGCGATCGTTGCCACGTGACCGGTTCTTCGGGGCCCCGGTGGGCCGGTCTCGGCGCGCGGAACGAAGGAAGGGCCTCTTGGGTTTGTGGGGTTCTACATTTCACACACTAGTGATTTCCCACCCCGCAGCCATCCGCGCTCAGCAAACATGCCTTGCGAGCGCCGGCTGCGGACGGGTCCGTTGTTTGCGGAGACAGACAAAGGCAGGAGGCGGCGAGGGCAAAACATCAATGGCAGCATTTATTGCAATGTGCAAATCAAATATACTGCATACAGACTAATCGTAGGCCATAACGGTAACATTGGGAGCGAGGCATTAAACAACGCTAGAGATCGAGATGGTTCGACTCACCGATACCGGAGCAGCGGAGCGCTGCTCGTGCGAGCGCGGTTGCAGTCTCCCAGCTCGTCCGGACGCGTCCTTTGTGGCGCGTTCCCCCGGTCAGCACCAGCGCGCCGAAACGTCCGCGCGCTACCGGATCCCCAAGACAAGAGAGCGTCCCCTCGTCATGCTACGTCCCACCAGACTTCGCCTTACGGTGGCGCTAGTATCGAGGAAGAACTGGTTCTCGGGTAAGGCAGAGGGGAAAAGGGTCAACGCTTCCACCAGGGCGCAAACAAACCGTCCGGTCGCTGGCGCCCTCCCGTATGGTTCCCGTCGCGTGAGCGAGGCGCGTGTGCACGCCGGCCGCAACGGGAAGCTAGCCAGAAAAGGGGTTCGCGTGAAAGTCGCGATCCCCACATCCCTCCCTCCTAAATTCCTTGCGTACGCCGGTGAGAGCTGACTACAGGACTATAGGCGACGAAAAGTTCGTTCGTCGATTAAATCGTTAGTCACTGCATCGTGTTGCCTACGCCGGCTTCCACTCGTCCAATGCCACCGCTGGTAGTGTACCAGCAGGCCCGGTCGTCGCTCACTGATGTCTGCAGGCGGGTAGCTCCCGGAAGAATCGCACCAGCCAACCCAAGCAAGCGTTGCTCAAGTGGCGGCACATCCGTGATGGCCCGTGGCCGCCGAGCGACCAGACTGCCGACTCTCTCAGCCAGGCTGGTGACGGCATGCCGCACCGCACCCCTTCAGCAGGCTCGGCAGCTCGCCCGGAACAGTAGACAGCAGCATAAACACGCTCCGTCATGTGGTCCAAGCCGGGGTGGCTTAGCTGCACAAAGAAACTCCCCGCACCTTCAGTGTACGGCAGAAAAAATAGCTCTCCGATCGGACCGCCTTTGTGGCGCAATCCTAACGACAACTGCCGAGTTGTCAGCATTGCCATCGCTCTGTTAATGTCAACAAAGCCCAATAAATAGTCCAAACCCTACAATGTATAGGGCAGGAAAAAACAGGCTGCAGTAGCCCTTTGATCCCATCGATCATGTGGTTCGATGTCGAATATCACAACTGCCAAGGCTTCGGCATAATTACCAGCTTGTTAGCGTCAACGAAGCACGCCAAATTGTCCTAACCCTGCAGCGTGCAGGGTAGGGAAAATACGAACTCGATTGCATCGATAACGTGACAATCCGATGGTTCAGCTGCTAAGTTTCTCAGCAATGCAACCGCTCTGGAAATGTCAACAGAGCTAGAGCCTGTTCTAACCCTATACGGTACAGGGCACAAAGAACACACACGGTCGCATCGACCGCCCGGCGCGATGCTTAACCACACAAATGCGAAAGCAGTATTTGCTCGCATCAGTAACACTTCGTTCATACACATGAACGCGGAAACAGTACTTGCTCCCAACGACAGCCCTATGTTCACACACATGAACGCCGCTTGCGTAAAAATGCTGAAATACGTTTCAACACAGTGGCGCTTAGTTTACGTGAATAGAGCTTGGTCTCTCGAGCCGAACAACAGGGCTCCTGCAACGTTACAATCAGCGGGCGCAAAGTTTGCCTCGCGTAATTCTCCCCGTCAGTGGAAGAGGGATGAGGCCCCCCTTCAGTCCCGTCGCCCGCGTGGCGCGACAACAAAAACAACTACGCTGCGGAAAGCAGTTTTTCAAGCAGCGATGGGTCAAAGCAAGTCTTTCCTGAGGCGGGAGAGATTCCTTTCTCTCGCGCGAGGCGATCAACAAAAGAGGGGGAGCGCTCCATGCGCCCTCGCATTGTTCCCAAGGTCGTGCCTTCTCCGGGAGGACCGGCTGTGAAAGCCTTCGGGTCACTCACTTCGGCAAACGACCCGCATCCAAAAACACAACAAAATAAAACAGACCAAACGAAAGAAACCCTGAACGTGCCCGTACGTGCAGCCGTGAGGAGACATCTGCTTTTTAGGGTCCTACACGCTCGCTGCAACACAAGCAGCTTATGAGCGAGCGGCGCCTACCGCATTCCGCGGTATCGGAGCGCCCATGCCAGGCTGCAATACCAGCTAGCCTTTTGCGGCACACGTGGCCCAGCCACACGGCTCCCAGAGCCTCGACTCCCGGAGTCGACAAAACAAAAAGAAAAACTCGGACCCAAATTGCAGCTTCCGTACACACTCACTTCGGGCTGACACAACGGCGCGGGCTCCCGGCCTCGCGTGGATGCAAACTCGGAAACCCTCGTTTCCATAAACAACAACGTCCCGACAAAAATTCGGAGACCACGTGTTAATTGGCAGCGATGTCCTGCCATACACACGATTGCTGCAAACTCGGCGCTTAACAAATTAAAAACGCCGCAGCAATAAATAATTCGCCTCACTCTCAGGAAAGTTGGCCTCTGTTAATAACTCGCTCCAATCAGTTAGGCCTGAAGTCTGTTGTCTGTTCTCGGATCGTCCGACGCCAGAACAAAGGATGCTGCCGTGCCTCCTGCTCGTCTCCGCAAACAAGGCCTCACGTTGGGGCGCCAGATGTGGGGTTCTACATTTCACACACTAGTGATTTCCCACCCCGCAGCCATCCGCGCTCAGCAAACATGCCTTGCGAGCGCCGGCTGCGGACGGGTCCGTTGTTTGCGGAGACAGACAAAGGCAGGAGGCGGCGAGGGCAAAACATCAATGGCAGCATTTATTGCAATGTGCAAATCAAATATACTGCATACAGACTAATCGTAGGCCATAACGGTAACATTGGGAGCGAGGCATTAAACAACGCTAGAGATCGAGATGGTTCGACTCACCGATACCGGAGCAGCGGAGCGCTGCTCGTGCGAGCGCGGTTGCAGTCTCCCAGCTCGTCCGGACGCGTCCTTTGTGGCGCGTTCCCCCGGTCAGCACCAGCGCGCCGAAACGTCCGCGCGCTACCGGATCCCCAAGACAAGAGAGCGTCCCCTCGTCATGCTACGTCCCACCAGACTTCGCCTTACGGTGGCGCTAGTATCGAGGAAGAACTGGTTCTCGGGTAAGGCAGAGGGGAAAAGGGTCAACGCTTCCACCAGGGCGCAAACAAACCGTCCGGTCGCTGGCGCCCTCCCGTATGGTTCCCGTCGCGTGAGCGAGGCGCGTGTGCACGCCGGCCGCAACGGGAAGCTAGCCAGAAAAGGGGTTCGCGTGAAAGTCGCGATCCCCACAGGTTCCAGCGGTCAACTAGGAGAGACGTGAGTACCGGAGATCCGGCTTCCCCACCTTCCTTTGTCTACCCCCTTGCGCCTGCCTCCTGATCCTCGCCGGACGGCTGGGTCGGGACGAGCGAGAGTCGGCTACGTTATTTGGTGGCACGCCAATAAACGAGTGTTTGGCCGTTCGGTTGTGTTTGTGTGTTCCTTGCTGCTCTCTGCCGCTACGCCGGCCGGCGGTCCGTGGCGGAGTTCAGCCGAGCTAGCCTTGCGGCCGGAACCCTGGTCCCCCACATTTTTGGCCCACCAACGTGGGACTCGTCTTCAGTCGAATTCGAGGTTCGCTAGCTCGAAAGGAACATGTCACACGACTATGAGTTGGCGGATTTGATGCTGTTGGCGGACCTTTGTGGTCATGCCCGGGAGCCCTCGCGATGCCCTGCATCAACAGCGTCCTCCGCAGCCGCCGACGCGGCTCGGGTCCCCCTTCTCCACGGCCCTTACGCAACCGCAGCCGCGGCTTGCGCAGCAACGGGAATCCCGGAAGGCTCCGGATTCCACGAGCGCTCTTCGTCAGGCGACGCCGCGCGTTCATACTCCAGGTGCCGGGCCTACGCTGACGCCGAAGCCCCAAACAGCGCGCCTCTCGTGCCAGTCGGCTCGCAGACGCCCGTAAGCGGAGGAATGTCTGCCGACGCAGCTTCCATCGCGAACGCTCTCGCAAGCGCTATGCAGCAGGCGTTGCAGGCGGCGCGCTCACCCGAGCCCAGGGTGCAGCTACCGGTGCCGACGTACAGCGGTTACGGCGATCAGTCGAGCGCCAACGCTTTCCTGCTGGCTTTGAGCCGTTAAGCGGGATTCACACGACGGAGAAACCCTCTCACGGAGGCGGACGGATATGTGACGTCAACAGCACGTGACCGGATTATCCGGCCTGGCGGCGCATCCACACGTGCGGAGCTGCGCGGAGTGACCAGCAGACGACAGCGCCGAGGAACAGGTTCCATTCCCCGAAGAGGGCCACCGCCGTCGAGCGAAAACATGCGGAGGCATTTTCTTTCGCGGAGCCACCGCGGGCTATCCCAACCGAGGGGCGGAGCCTAAAACCGGTCACGTGAGCGGGTCCCGCGGGCCAAAACGAGAGGGTTTCTCCGTCGTGTGAATCCCGCTTTACGAGCAGGCGACCGGCATCAGCGAGAGCGCGGTGCTGCGCAGAGTCCTGCCCGCAGCCCTGGTCGACCAGGCCGCCCGGTGGTATCGGATGATAGGCCATACGGCGCGCACGATGGACGACTTTCGAACGATGTTCAGGGAAGAATTCCTGCCCATCGACTACCTACCAAGAATGCGTAGGGAGTTGGAAATGCGCACCCAAGCCCCGGATGAATCGCTCGTCGAGTACGTTCGTGCGATGCAAGAACTTTACGAGTACGCCGACCCAAATGCCCCGAGCCCGGAGCGGGTCGATCGAGTCGTCAGGCAATGCAACCCCACCTTTGCCTTGTACTTGAGGAACTGCAGTTGTAGGGACCTCAACGAGCTGGCGGCCGAAGCTCGCCGCGTGCAAGCAGCTGTCGCGGCTGCACGCGCGTATCGGCCACCGCCGCCTCCGGTGGAAACACTGGAACCAAGCTGTGCTTGGCGCGGCGTTACGGGCAGCGGACGGGCCGAGCCCGGCTCTACGTTGATACCCAGCCAGCGAGAGACGCTCGATCTTGGGGCCAGAGCCCTGGACCCCTACTCGTATGGGTTGCGCTACGCGGAGGCGATACGGCCGGATTCCCTGCCAGCCCCGCGCGCAGAGCACAGAGCAAACCGGTTGGACGATCGGCCGGCGAACGCGCGCCCACTCGGGCGTCCCTACACGGGATCGGCGCTGCCGCAGTTGCCTGCACCCGCTCACAACTCGCTCCCGGAGAACCGTATGCGGCCAGCCGGTCGCGGAGCGCCCGAGCAGCCTCAATCATCGCGTCACGCAGCACGGAGCCCCGTCCGCTGCTACAAATGTCGCCAGGCCGGTCACATTGCGCGATTCTGCCCAGTCGAGCAGGGAAACGGGCTCAGCCGTCGGTGAGCCCACCGGCGGCGGATCGAAGCGCCCGAGAGGCAAGCATCGCCACCGCTCCCGCCGCGTACAGAGTCGGAGTCCCGACAAATGTGCCGGCGCCCTTTCTCGACCTCGCCGTCGCGGGGCGAGAGTTTAAGGCACTGCTGGACACCGGGGCAAGCACTTCATTAATAGGGGACGAGGTCGTTTCCCATCTCGAGCGCAAAGCCATTCGGCTGCGCGCGCGGAAGTTGCCGCTTCAGCTGGCGTGTGGTGATGCAACATCAGGCGGTGACGTACGCCTCGTCGTGCGCTGGGGCCAGCGTGTGCGGCGAATGCGTTTCGTTCACTTGCCCGGACTCACGGTCCCAATCATTTTGGGAAGAGACTTCATGTCCAAGACTGGACTTGTCGTCGACATCGGCAACGGAGGCTATCGGGAGAACCCGTTTTCGCCGCTCAAACCGTTCGCCGAGCCGCCGCTCGCAGCGAGGCCGCTATGCGAGCAGATGGGGAGAGACTTCATGCCCAAGACTGGGCCTGTCGTCGACACGGGCAACGGAGGCAATCGGGGGAACCCGCTTTCGCCGCTCAAATCGTTCGCCGAGCCACGGCCGCTCGATGGAATCCAGCCACGGCCGCTCGATGGAAACTAGGTCCGGCCTGCCCATTCACGCGCCGCCAATGGGCAGGCGCGTGAAAGCGGAGTTGTCAGTTGCCGCCGCTACTTTCGGCGGGGGCGCCACACATCGGTGACGGCTCCCGCGTCCCTCGCTTCACGGCGCCCTAAGGAATATCGACGATCATCGTTCCTTTAAATGTAATTCACTCGCGTTATAACACACCTATCTGTAAAATAATAACACCACGATTTACGGCAAAGATATGTCTTCAATGTCTAAGAATTTCATCTGTTTGATGGCGGTAATTCTTGTTCGCTGTTTAAAAAGACGAGTGCGATGCGGCCGCTCCCGCAACCCCGTTCCCGCGATGTTGGGGAATATGACTGTCCAACATGTTACAATGCTAATTCGGTTTAAACACTGCAGCCCGTTTGTGCTGGAAAATAAAGCTCCATTACTGCTGCCATTCACCATGCTAATTGAAGGACAATTTTAAAACGGTCGTGTTCTAACCTTGCCAAACACAGGCTGAGCAGCCCCAGGGCTGTCTCACGTTTGAATTCAGGCACGGTAATTTTACTCCGAAGCAAGTGTCCCCAAAATGCCGAGAAATTGTAGAAGGTCACATTTATTAGTAAACCGGATATTTACTCGTTAAACAGGGATGTAAAATGCTTAGATGCACTGCGCACCTGATTGCTTTGCGTGAGAGGAACACCTAGCTGTGTACTCTCAGTAATGGGTTTGTGATTTGCTTTTGTTCTTTCCGTATTTCGTTTGAATCGTGGTTTGATTTCGCATGTACGGTCGACTTTCCCGTATGTGTGAAATCTGATGTGTGAAGCTAGCGTTGTGCAGCTAGGCTGCTTGAGTGGATATTCATAGATTTAATAAAAACTGCTTGGCACTGAGAACTTTTGTATATTTACGTGATTCTATGTTGTAGAGCGTTTACACTGCTTGTCGTTTTTCATTATGAACAGCACAGAATAAGCTCAGCTTTTTAATAATCTGTACACGTTAACTTCCGTAGGGTGGAATCGGAATTAACGCGGGCAAGCAACACGGTTGGAAGGATTAATGCGGCTTGCAGCATCGCGTGTCGGCGACGGGCGATGGCATGCAAGCGCAGTTTACGGGTGCCGCTTGTACTCGAGGTGGTGTGCTACGTATCGGCGCACACACCGGTTTGGGCGCGAAAAGAAGCAGCGGCGGGAATGTTGAAGCTCGTGTGAGCGCTTTGAGCTTTTCGTTTCGCTGAATTCCTCGCACTGCGCGTATAATATAGCGTACTAGTGTGCTCCTGGTTATGAAATGCCCAAAACTACTGCGTGCCGCGCTGCAAGTCGAATTCCTCGAAAACCCCGGACGTCTGCTACCACGAGTTCCCTGCCAAAGAGCGACTCCGAGACGCCTGCTTGCACATCTCCCGTCAAGGGATCAACAAGGGTAGCCAATGGAAGCCAAACTCCAGATCGGTCGTTTGCTCGCTGCACTTCAAAGAGAATGACTACACAGGGGGATTGAAGCGGAAGTTGTTGCCAACAGCTGTGTCGGCAAGATTTCCGTCGTACCCAATGTACATGCAGCCGGGAAGCCCAAAAAGGAGGAGGGCGCTTGTTCGGCCGCTGCTCGAGGCGTGTGCGTCAGCATCTCAAGTACGCTATCAAGGTCAAGTGAGCACAATGGTTGCGGAAAATGAAACGATTAAGTATTCAATTCTGGGCCTAACGGTTAATGAAGAAAGAGGTCAACCGCACTCACCGACAGAGGCAGACCCAATCCTGTATGCTCTCACGGACACGTAATCATGCGGCCAACGTAATTTTGAGACTCGAGAATGCCAGACTTCGTTCGATCTAACAGGCTTTTTCGATAACACCAATAGAAATGCCCGCCGCCTTAAAATAAAAGCAAACAGACTAAGCGAAAAACTACAAGAACTGCAAAAACGCTGCGACGAATTTCGCGAACGAGTGAAGAAGTTCGAGGAGGATCGCGCTGTAAAGGCAGTTCGGCACCGCGGACAAATTTGTAAGCTCCTTTCAAACACCGTATTTCCACACCTCACAGACTGTCCGCTGATGTGGTGCGCCAGCAACAGGGACCCGTACCACTGTCATGAGCTGTGCGAAATGTTCTTGAAAAAGCTATTGAAACGGCTTCTTGCCAACTGGGCTGGCGACGTTAATAGCTCCTTGGAGAATCTACTGAAGCTTTCGTGAAAACATTTCTCGCCGAAGGTTTTCCGCTTGTAAAGATGATTGCCGGTGAACCTTACGCGAAGAGGACTTACATATTTTCTGATAAACCCAATAAATCCCACTTTAAATGTTGTATTAAATTTACCTTTTTATGTCCCACCGACTTAATATAGTTTAATTTACCTTCCAACTGTATATTACGTTTGCAACTAGTGTAAATTAAAGAACGACTGCCGCAGTTTTACAGCATTCCAAGTACTCATTTCCGTGTTTTGGTGGTTCCCATGTAAATAGTGTTCTTGTTGCAATAAATCAGTTCATAGTTGCGTTCGCTCTGTCCACTTCATTCGTGTGTGCTTCGTAATTTTGGTACTCTGTAACCTAACGCGCAGTCTAACAATATTTACAAAGCAAATGAACCAATGCACCCTAAAAGGTATTAATATTATTCCAGTTTTCTATGAAAACGCAGTTAAAGCAAGGTGTGAAAATATCCAGTCATATTTGTCAATCCCGCATTGAGAAATGGGCGTGTAAGACACAGCATGAAACGTTTATGCGATTTTTACGTATGCGCAAGTTATAAGCTGCTATGTAATAAACAGAAATGCGGTTGCTCAGACTAGCTTGCCGCGCCAAATATTATTCCTGAAAGCCTTTGTAAAGTCTTCAGAAACAAATCCACCTATTGCGCTCGACGTTAGCAATGCGCCACCTGCGAACGTCGCATGCGGCGCGCTAAAGGAAAACAAATGCAGCGCTGTGCCTGCTTCGGAAATACTAGTTAGTCCGTGACGCCTACATTATGAGTTTCCGTCTCATGTATCACCACATATTATTATACATTATGAAGATGCTGACTTCGGCTGTCGGTGCCGCCAGGAACAACTTACACCGCATTGAAACCGTGCCCGCGGCCGGCAGCCGCCGCTCTTCTTTCACCGATGATTAGCGCCACGACTGACGCTGCGGCGGAAAGGGAAACTAACGCCGTCACCGGCGGAGAGGCGCGTTCGGCAGGCCGGACCTAGTTTCCATCGAGCGGCCGTGCTCCAGCGCTAGAAAGCTCAGAGCCGCGGTGGAGCATGCTTTGCCAACGTTGCCGCTCTAGTTTCCATCGAGCGGCCGTGGCCGAGCCGCCGTTTGCAGCGAGACCGCTGAGCATGCAGGCGGCCGAAACGTCCCACTCCCCAGCGCCGAGAGAAGCAGTCGTTTCTGGCGCAGCCGGTTGCCGGCGCGCGCAGCAACCCCGGAGCCCGGTCGTTGTTGCCGCTGCGGCTGATTTCTCCTGCGCCGCACGCTCTCCATCCCGTGGCCGGGACGAGAAATTGCCCGCGCTCCTAGCAGACGCTAGCGAGCTGACAGCGGCGCAGCGTCACCGCGTCTTGTCGTTGTTAGGCGACTTCGGCGAGATATTCACTGAGCAAGCAGGCTGCAGCAAGTTGGTGCAGCACTGCATAGACACCGGCGATGCTCAACCATGGAAATGCAACCCCCGTCCCGTCAGCCCCGCCAAACGGCAGGCAACTGATGAGGCGCTGGAGGAACTGCTGAAAGCAGGCATTATCCGCCGCTCGACGAGTCCTTGGGGGTTCCCAGTGGTGCTCGTTCGAAAGAAAGACGGTAGTTGGCGTTTATGCGTGGACTACCGGCGGCTGAATGCGGTCACGAAAAAGGATGCGTACCCCTTCCCGAGCGTAGGCGAGATCGTCGCGAATCTTGGTGGCGCGAAGTATTTCTCTATACTGGACGCCAGCAAGGGGTACGTTCACGTCGAGATGCGTCCCGGCGATGAATGCAAGACTGCGTTCACTTGCCATCGGGGGCTGTACGAGTTCGTACGCATGCCCTTCGGTTTGTGTGGGAGTCCCAGCACATTCCAACGCTTGATCGACCGGGTGCTCGGTGAGGCAAAGTGGCAGCACGCCCTCGCCTATTTAGACGACATCGTCGTCTACTCCCGAACCTTCGAAGAGCACCTCTGCCACCTGAAAGACGTCCTAGGAAAACTCCGGGCGGCTGGCATCACCATCAATCCTGCCAAGGCGCAAATATGCAGCGCTCAGGTGAGCCTGCTCGGCTATCGGATCGAACGCGGACAGGCGTCCCCCGATCCCGAGAAACTTCGGGCGATCTTGGAGTTTCCCACGCCGAAGGATGTCGCCGGAGTCCGGCGCTTCCTAGGGATGATCGGCTACTACCGCCAGTTTATCCCCGCTTGCGTGCGCCTGCAAGCACCCTTGACAAGACTGTTGAGGAAATCCGCCCCTTGGGAGTGGGGAGAGGAGCAGGAACGCAGCCTACGCCAGCTGGCGGAAGCTGTCGCAGACACTGCATCGCTGAAACTGCCGGATCTGAACAGGCCGTTCGTTATCCAGACGGATGCGAGTGACCTCGGCGTAGGGGCAGTTCTCCTCCAGGCGGACGGAGAACAACTGCGACCCGTGGCTTTTGCGAGCCGTGCGCTGACACCAGCAGAGCGAAACTACTCGGTCACCGAGAAGGAGTGTCTGGCCATAATCTACGCACTTCGCAAGTTTGAGATGTACGTAGAGGGGGTCAAATTCACGATCGAGACCGATCACATGGCCCTGACATGGCTTTCCCGCCTCCGCGAGCCCTGCGGGAGGCTCGCGCGATGGGCCCTGACATTGCAACGCTTCGAGTACGAAGTACGGTATCGCAAAGGCGCCTCGAACGTGGTTGCCGACGCGCTGTCACGGGCACCGGTAAGCGACACCCAACCGGCCGGAGAAGCCGAGGAGGATGCGGAGAACCAGCAAACTCTCTCGGCGCGGAAGGAGCGCGATGCGCGGGACTCCCCGTGCACCGAACGCTCAGCGCACGTGCACCTCGTTGGGGGAAGACTTCCTCTCGAGGTGGCGTTCAGTCGGGAGGAGCTACTCGAGGCTCAGCAGGAGGACTTGTTTTGTCGGGAGGTGATCGCCAGTCTTAGTGAAGAGACGGACCCTCAGGCAAATCGAACACCGGAGAATGACGGGCGCCGGGAAGCTGCTGGTATTGCGGCTGGCGCGAGCTCTAATGCAGCTGGTATTGCTGTGAGTGAGCTGGAGAGTTACCTGCTTGACGCCGACGGGGCTCTGCTGAAGTACGTGCCCGGCAAAAACGACTAAGACGAGTGTTTTAAGGCCGTGATCCCGCGCAAGCTCAGGTGTGCTGTTTTGCAGCACTACCACGACGCAGACGGTCACGGTAGCGCGCCAAAGACATGGCGGAAGCTTTGTCGGTATGCTACCTGGCCCGGCATGAAGGTGCAAGTATGTAGTTACGTACGCACATGCCACGTCTGCCAAGAGCGCAAACCGCGAGGCGGTAGGGCGCCGGGCTTGCTACAGCCTATCGTGAGCACAAAGCCTTGGGAGATCCTGGCGTGCGATCTGATGGGCCCGCTGCCGCGCAGCAAGAGAGGGTACAAGTTTGTACTCGTGGTGACATGCCACTTCAGTGGGATCGCTGAACTCTATCCGCTGCGCAAAGCGACAGCACAGGAGATCCTGCAAAAGCTGTCCGAAGTGTTCTGTCGCTACGGATTCCCGGAGCGGCTGATTACCGACAACGCCACGTATTTCACATCAAGACTGTTTCGTGAAGCGTGTGCGGCCATGGGTGTCAGGCAGCAAACAACATCGTGCTATCATCCCCAGTCGAACGTGACGGAGCGCCGCAATCGTGACGTGAAGCCACTGCTCGGAGCATATGCCAGACGGCAAAAAGACTGGGACGAGCACTTGAGCTCAATCTCCTTCGCTCTGCGCACAAGCGTGAATCGCTGTACGGGTTTCACGCCAGCGTTCCTGATGTTCGGCAGAGAGCTGAACACGCCGACGGATACGGTTCTGGCCCGACGGCCGAACGGAGTCCCCGCGAAAGCAGCAGACGCGGCTTACGCACGGCGCTTGCGCGAGCGGTTGGCGGACGCCATCAAGGAGGCAAACCGCAGTCGTGGTAAGGCCAGGGCCGACCAGAAGGCGGCCTATGACCGAGCTCATCGAGACGTGGCGTACCAGCCGGGCGACACTGTCTTGAAACGGAACCACGCGCTAAGCGACGCTAGCGCGGGGTTCGCGGCCGGTCTCGCACCCCGATGGGTCGGACCGTTCGTGGTCGCCGAGAAGCTCTCGCGGCTTAACTACAAGCTGAGAGACCCGATTTCGGGTCGAATCAGCGGCCCCATTCACGTGGGCGAGCTGAAGCAGTACTTTCGGAGGGAAGATACTGCCGACGCTCCAACCTCGGGCGCGCGAGACCGCCAGCTCGAGGGAGGCGCGGAGGGAAGACTCCCGACGCACCGCTACAACACCCGCAATCGGCGAGTCCGCTGACCGGGTGGGACACCATCTCCTGAGGGTTCAAGCCCGCACGCCCAGGGTCCACGATGCCAGCACGCCAGGCCTGCTGCGAGCCAGCCAGCCGCTACCCTGGGGGAACGAGAACCGAGCGGCTGTTTACGCCGAAACAGCACCCTGCCGCCCGTACAGCGAGCGAGCTGCGCGGCGGGCCGGCTCCTGCGGTCAGCTGATCGCGCCCCGCCCCCTGTTGGCGGAGGCGCCCGCCGGAGGTGTGCCGAGCGGCAGCCATCGCCGGCGCTTGGCTAGCCAGCCACCTGAGAGGCAGCACCACAACGCGGCCTCCTGCCCGGGTCCAGTCGTCAGGGATCGTCACCGCTGATCCCCGCAAGCGGTGGAAGCCGCCGGCGGTGCGGCAACCAAACGCACCGTCGGCGCGGGGCGAACCGCTGCGGCTGGTGGCCGCCTGGGAGCAGCCTGCTGCCCGGGCCCTGTCTTCATACGGCCCAGCCTACTTCGCCGGCGGGGCCTGCGGACCATGGGCCGGCGGTCAGCGCACGCGGCCGGCTTTGAGTGCAGACGGACGAAGCGGGTCAATCGGCGGATTGTGGCGAACTATGTGTGCTATGTGGCGGCGACGTGCGGTGCAATGTCGACTGAAGCGCAGTTGCGCAGGTGCGGCGTTGGACTGCTTGAACCCCGAGGAGTGGACGATGCAGCGCAACAAGCGGTGAGACCACCGCCGGCCAGAACCCTCGGGTCCGAGGGGCTTCGGTCAAAGGGGGGAGGGATGTGGGAAACCCAGAGTCCTGGCGCGTTCCCCATTCCTCGCCGCGGCCGCCGAGGCGAGGGGGGAAGACTCCTTCTCTCCCCTCGGCAGATGCGTCGCTCGCGCCGCGCCGCTGGCGTGTCGTGGCGCGGCGATCGTTGTCACGTGACCGGTTCTTCGGGGCCCCGGGCCCCGGTGGGCCGGTCTCGGCGCGCGGAACGAAGGAAGGGCCTCTTGTGTTCCAGCGGTCAACTAGGAGAGACGTGAGTACCGGAGATCCGGCTTCCCCACCTTCCTTTGTCTAACCCCTTGCGCCTGCCTCCTGATCCTCGCCGGACGGCTGGGTCGGGACGAGCGAGAGTCGGCTACGTTATTTGGTGGCACGCCAATAAACGAGTGTTTGGCCGTTCGGTTGTGTTTGTGTGTTCCTTGCTGCTCTCTGCCGCTACGCCGGCCGGCGGTCCGTGGCGGAGTTCAGCCGAGCTAGCCTTGCGGCCGGAACCCTGGTCCCCCACAAATTTCACTTGCACATCAAGTCACTTATTATTAAAATTGCGTTTGGTATTCATGTACTAATTAGAACTGGCGCATATTTTCCTCTGCCTGTTCTCCGTTATCTTTACAACTGTTTTGTACACAGTCATTTAGCATATTCTTTAGGTTTATGGGGAAGCACCTATGATGTTCATCTATCATCGCTTGTTTCTTTGCAAAAGCAAGCCATCCGAATCATTAATTACAGCCATCCGAGAGAGAGTGCTCCGAATTTATATTTTCACCTTCGAATCCTACCCCTTCTATTCGAATATAAAAAAAAAATGTGCATTTTCCTCCTTCGCGCTAGAAATAATGAGTCGATGCACACCTGCATCGACCAGTCGTTACTTTTTAACCCCAACAACACCCGCTTTTCAGAACACAATAACCTAATTCTCCCGAAAATTCGCTCTAACTACGGCAAACAAACTTCCGTATTCGCAGCCATTTCAATGCGGAATGAACTACCGACCCCCCTCAAATGTTTTCACCCTTCCCATTTTTCCCCAAACCAATTAAAATGTTTTCTATTATCTACCTTGGCATAATGTGTAAACGTGTTTTTGTTATAGCACCTTTTTTGCAGTGCATCTGTTCTTACGTGGAATCCTTTTTACTGCAATTTTTATTCGAATTAGTTTGTGTTGCTACAAATAGATGTATATATGTGTGCATATGTAATAATATACATATATGTATTGCTTTCCGCCTGTTTTTTGTCACTTTCATTTGATGTGTTTTTTTTTTTTTACTTGTTGCCTACTCTAACGCTCTTCCGTTGCGGAACTTGTCACAGGAGGTCCCCCTCTACAATTTCTAACTACGAGACCTACTGTGCATTACTATTTGTACGCTCTTTTAAAACGTGAAAACAAAATAAACTTCAACTTCAACTTCAACTACGTCGTAGGCAAGGAGCTTGATTTCAGGGACATAATAAGCAGGTATAATAGGGGGGGGGGGGAAGCGGAGAGAAATGAACAAGCACACAAAGAAACAAGCAAGGAAAAGAATGAGGAAAAGCTCGAATGAAAATAAATAATGTAGCGTGATGTAAAGAAAATATAAATAGCCAAGAGGAGCAAGAGGAAGACAGAAAGAAAGAAAGAAAAGACGAAAGAAAGAGCAGGGAAAGAAAGAAAGAAAGACAGAAAGAAACAAAGAAAGAGCGAAAGAAAGAAAGAAAGAAAGAAAGAAAGAAAGAAAGAAAGGAAGAAAGAAAGAAAGAAGGGAAGAAAGGAAGAAGGAAAGAAAGAAAGAAAGAAGTAACGAAAGAAATGAAGACGGAAAGAAACAAAGGAAAGCTGCTTTGATTGGTTAGCGCTGCAGTTTAAAACCCACCGTCACAGTGTGGCGGCACCCTACGACCCTCCCTTATGCATGGTACTCAGTGACTCGACACCAGAACAACACTTGCATCGATAATATCTCACAAGAGATAGATTAGAGAATAGTAGTTGCAACGATTGTGATTAAACCTCAGAAAATTGCTTTACCTGTGATACAATCCTGCGTAGCTGAACACGTAGAAAAAACTAGGTCTCTGAAATCCGTAAACGTACTTATCATAGTTAGCATTGTATTTATTGTACCAGTGCGAGTGTGCTCGGTTCTCACTTCCGCAAGAGGACCAAAGTTATGTTCTCCCTCGTTGTCATCACTGTCTGCTGCCCGTGAGCTCTCGGCCCCCATTCTCGACTTCATAAATTCATGGTGAATTCGCCATGTATTTTGCGTAAGCAGTTAGTGACGTGTGGAGGTATAGCAACGACGACATGCATTGTAATTTGACGCTTAGCTCATAAATATCAGAACCAAACTATCAAGTATTGCACACAAAAGATATAAAGATATTCAGACGGCTGCTTCAGACGGCTGCTGAGACTGGCAAAAAAGAAGTTTTTTTAGGGTTACAATTGAAGGCAACACCACAAAGCGACGAAGTATTGTTTATCCAAAACAGAGTAAAAGGTGTGTGGTGAGCAGTGTTGTACGGAACGGCGTTCCTGGAACTAGTTCCGATTGGGAAGAACGGAGGAACGCCACTGTTCCATTTAGAGTAGGTGGAACGGTAACGGTAACTCGTTACGTTTACGAAGGAACGGCAGAGGGAACGGCGTTCCTTCTGGAAACGTTCCATCACTAGGATTTGGTTATTTTTCATGCCAAGTCTTTAGGGCGCTGATGCTAGTAAAAAAATCCCCCGGCCGCTACTGTGTTTACCTCCCTTTAAGCTGCCCAAGTTGACCGCCATTCCGAAAATCGTGCTTCCTCGAAGGTCAAAGACAGAAGAATAACCACGCAGCGGGGCCGCACCCTGTCAGGAAGGCTGCACCGGGTGCGCACGGCCTTGTCGCTAAGTCGGCTTCAGATGCGCATAAGACAGGTGCTTCGGTACCGATTTGATTTTAAATGCGAATGCATTTCTTAGTCGAGCCATGTCAGGCGCCGTGCGGCGTCCACGCGCCCGCAGGTGTTATCTCTCCGCTCTCACACCCTCTCTCATAGCAACAGCTGCGAGCGCGTGCGCTCCTCTTCTCCCCTAGGAACCGGAGCAGGTGGTGCGGGCGGATCAGCGCCGAATGAGTGGAGAGGAGGAGCGCGCTCGGGCGTGTGAGGGCGCTCGCATCGCGGGAGCTCGCCGGAGCTCCCGCGTGTGTGGGAGAGTGTAGGCGAGGGTAGGCGCGGTGCGTAGGTGCTTCTCCTCTCGACGCTCGCCCCACTCTCCCACGCCCGCATGCTTCTCAAAGACCCTTTGAATGTGCACTTTACCGGCCACAAGGCAGTGATCGTGGCCGTCAAGTACAACGACAACACAAACAGGTGTTAAATAAATGGTTACGCTACAAATCACCGTCTCCTCATTAATTATAAATTCCGCGCACTCTCGCGCAAAAGAAATGCATTCGCATTTCCTCACGATACCCCTTCGGGGAGGTGGGATTAATTTTTTTTCTTCTGCCGCGACCTCTTCTTTCGTGCATGAGAGCGGAACGCGAAAGCCGAGCAGCAGAAGACTTGACTGTAGCGCGTTCATCCCACACGTGTTATCTACAGCACAGTCAGCCGTGCCAGCCGAAGGGGCCGCATGAGACTGCTCTGCTGTCTGTGAATGGACACCTGGGTCGCCTGCGTTGCGCTCACGGCGTGTAAAAAAACCTCCGTCGCATGGCCCCGCGCGAGGGACACGAGTAAATGCAGAGCATTGGGGGTGGTCACGTGGCGTAGGTTGTGGTAGTTGGCGGTGGTAGTTGTAGTTGTGTTTGTACATGTGCGTCGACGGCGCTTGAAGGCCAAGTACGACGAAATGCACGAGGCGTCGGAGCACGGGGAGTTTGCGAGCTTGGACGAGTTCCTGTGCGCCTTCGACGTGCGGTCCGGGGAGGAGTCTCGGAGATTCTGCGGGCTGGCGCGTCGAGTCCGTGCGTGCTTCACGCGAGGACCCCCGCCGAGAATCGCGTGAAGGCGTTCAACCCGTGGATCGGAAGGGTTCTCAACTCCAACATGGACCTGCAGATCATCCTCGACCACTACGCGTGCGCGGCGTACGTCGTGAACTACGTCAACAAGGCCGACCGCGGCATCTCGTTCTCTTAACGCGGGGTCCTCCGCTCGCCGGTGACGTTTCGAAGCCGTGTCTCGCTCTCGATTGGGGACGGCCACCAGGGGGCCAGACGAGTCTAGCGGACCTCGCATGGGCTCTCCAACAAACCCGCCGTGTCTGCGCGACAAGCCAAGTCTATCGTCCCAGTTTGGTATCACCGTGATCGGCAAGTCAAGCGGCATCGACTGATACCATTTTCATCGCCTTTGGGTCACCCGAACTCTCAAAATCAGCGATAGAAGATCTCCGCAGGTGGTTCGCCTGGCTAAGCCTAACGCGTCTCGCCTCGCCATCGGCCCAACCCGGCGTAGCGACGGACGCCGCCGCAGCCGCCACAGACGCGCAGCGGCGGACGCCGCCGCCGCGATGCTCGCCGACCCGACCACTGACGCCACGCAGAATGCTGCAGGTTCTACGATTCCAGCGATGTCTACCAAACAAACTACGAGTGACACTGCCTTAACCATGCCGAACGCCCCGACGTCAAATACCATACTGGAGCCCTCCATGGACGAAATGCACGTCGCCGTCGATGAAGACGAAGATTGTTCCACTGAGTCACCCCCTAACTCCAACCGCTGGATCGTAGTGCGCCGTAGACACCGCGCCTTCGTGTCTGCGGTACCACCGAATCACAGCCCCGCAACCGGCAATATCCGAAAAAGCCCGAGCCCACCAGGCCGACAGTTCGTTCCCCCCCAATCGCCCCTCCCGCCCTCGGACATCAAGATAGTCCTGAGGCCACGAGGCGGCCTGAATCTCTCCCGCATTTCTCCCCTGGAACTCGCAGCTCTCCTGCAGCTACAAGCGCAGCTACCACCCAACCGTGAAGACCAACTTCGCTTGCATTACCAGTCTAATTTCATCGTAGTGAGTACTCCTCATGAGGACCGCGCCCTGCGATACGCTTCACTCACTATGCTCAGCATCGAAGGGAAGACCTATGCCCTGGCCACACATGTGCCAGCACCGACGAACACCTGCGCCGGAGTCATCTCAGGGCTGCCACTAGACCTTCCACCAGAAGACATCATCAACACGCTCATTGAGCACAACCCGCATTTACAGATCATCGACGCAAGAAGAATGGGATCTACTCCTCTATTCCAAATTACATTTAACGGAACAAGAGTGCCCTACTGGATCCGTTATCAGATGGTTACATTTCGCTGTCGCCCCGCCAAGCGCAAGACTGAGGCATGTCATCTCTGCTGGGCCACCGGGCACAGACCGGATGTCTGCCCCAACCCCAATGCTCCTCCACGCTGCCCAACATGTGGCCTCAGTTCCCCACAAGATCAGCATATTTGTCACCCCCTCTGCATCATCTGCTCAGGCCCACACCCCACGGGATCCCCTGCCTGTCCCCAACGCTACCGACCCAGACCGCCCCCAAGAAAGGACACCCGAGCTTTTGGGGAAGACGTCCAGAACTTCAACCAACTCCAATCAGTCTCACGTAACACCACCGCCCCCAACAACGCATCCCAGAAGGACTTTCCTCCCCTCGCGACTGAACAGCATCATCCTGTGAACCACCCCAAGCAACACCACCACCAGTCTCTACAAAACGGATGTGGTGGAAGCGACGCCAACAGGCCGCACGCAGGACCTCCCAAGGGGCCAAAAGCAACCTACGCCCAGGTGAGCTCCCATCACCTACCAGCCACTCCTCCCTCCCACAAACCTTCCTTCCCTGCCAACCCTCCCGATCCCATCCTCCACGAGTTACAACTACTGAGACAAGAAGTTGCCCACCTGAGAGCCGAAAATGCACAACTGCGAGCTCACCCTGTGCAACATGCACAACCACTACAACTCTCTCAAAGTCCGCTCAACCAGAACAAAAAGCGAGCTTCCGAATCCCCCGATCCATCCCCCCGAGACCGCGTTACCCATCTGGAAGAACAACTCAAAGAACAAACTTCGAATATAAGTGTCCTCCTCGACACAGTCCGCGCCCTCACCGAGCAAACATCCCGCATGCAATCCCACCTTGAAGCACTAACCCGTCTCCTCCCTGCCTCCACCTCCCATCAACCTATTCCAAATGGCCCGCCCAACCACCTGCTCTAATACTCTGCGCGTATGGCAATGGAATTGTCGAGGATTCCGCCGTAAACGCGCAGCGCTGCAAGCCCTTATCGACGGCACACCCGAACCCCCCGACGTTATATCCCTCCAAGAACCAGGGCCAGAATGCAAATGTATTCACTTCCGCACAATTCAAAAGGACTCTTACACCGCCATACTAGTCAGTAAAAAGCTCACAGCACAATACCTAGAACTGCCACCCGACCTCCCCCCTCACACATTCATACGCCTCATACCCAAGACCCACACCACCCAGCCCACCTACATACTGAACGTGTACAGCTCTCCTCGACTGCAACACACCTTCCACGAACTGTTCAAACTAGCTATAAGACAGGCGAACAAAGCCCCCTTAATAATTACCGGAGATTTCAATGCCCCTCACCCAGCTTGGGGTTATTCAACTCAGAACAAAAAAGGCAGACTCCTATGGGAAACTATACAGCATCACCGCCTCACCATTGAAAACGAAACATACATTCCCACCCGGGACGGCACCAGCACACAGCGAGACACATCTCCAGACCTCTCCATTACCAAACATACCCACCGCACCACGTGGCAACGTTTAGACCATACCCTCGGCAGTGACCATTACATTCTTAACATCACCACTACTACAGCACCCCTTACAGCGAAAAAAACCCGACCGCACACAATAATCAATTGGCACCAATTCTGAACTACCCGCATGCAAGCACTTCCAATCAACCCAACACCTCAATCATTTAACCTAACGGAGTGGATACGCGGAATACACACC
This sequence comes from Haemaphysalis longicornis, assembly GCF_048455015.1. Taxonomy (NCBI): domain Eukaryota; kingdom Metazoa; phylum Arthropoda; class Arachnida; order Ixodida; family Ixodidae; genus Haemaphysalis; species Haemaphysalis longicornis. The sequence continues at coordinate 9,926,302 of NW_027526204.1, forward strand.
GATGTGCAGAAACATAGCTCTACGATTACAGCCTCAACGCCCTCCGTAACTCTAGACCCCAGACTCGCACACCTCCTTCAGGCGCACCAGGGCCTCAAAAAGAGGTGGAAAACGCAACGCCACAATAGGAAGCTACGCCGCAGAATTGCCCTCCTAGAACGCGAAATCGAGCATCATAGCATGCAACTGCAAACCACCGCTTGGGGACGCATGTGCGACAGCCTCTCTAAAGGCCTCAGCATGAAAAGAACATGGCGTATACTCAGGCACCTACTCGACCCCTCTACATCCAAAACAGAATCCCAAGCACGCCTCAACCTATTAGCCCACAATATCACGGGAGACGACCATACGTGGCCGCAAATACTTACCGACACTTACATTTCGCCGCCGGAACCACAAGCACCTTCTGTAACATACACTCTAAGAAGACGAGGAGTGCTGGGCACTCTGTCTAGGAGTAAAAACTTTTGTCCCATATTTCACTCTCTTTGGCAGCATTGGGCGACTCTTCCGAGGAGTAGCGCGTGGCGGCCAAACGAGAGGCGAAACACTCCTCGTGGGATTTACTTGCTGCTGTCGAAGCGGAGTACTTGAACCCTGTGTGGGAATTGCTATGCCATGTACAAGGCAGCGTTCCGTCACTCCCTTTAGGAGTGAATAAGCTGTATTGGTTTCGGCGTTCCCGGATACTGCAGACGGGTACTACTACTCTCTCTTGTAAAGCATCTCGTTACGCCTCAAGAGCGTTCTGTTATTCCCCGCGAGACAGCGTGTTTTCGCTCCGCCTGCTACTAGCCCCCCCCCCCCTCCCCCATCCCCACGATGGTACTATAGGCAGTTACAAGCAAACAAAACAGGACAAGCCATTTTGAAACATGGAAAAGAAAAAACAAGGTCAGACTTTATTTTTCAAAAAAATACCACAACAATCGGTTCATTGTGCAATTTCACACAAAAAGCAATTCATTTTGAATTAAAATATCACAGCATAAAAACGGTTCTTACTCCACATGCACACAGGAGACGTAACGCCTATTTAGGATACATCCAAGAAAAATTCACAAATAAAAATGCAGCAAAGCAATTGATAACACTGAAATACAAACATTAAATTAAGACAATAAAAATGACATTAACACCCACAAATAAAAAGGTACTGGCATTAGCACGAAAACGTCAGTAGAAATACAGCAGTGGGAAAATAGTTAACAGTATTAACATAAAACAAAGTGGCCTTAGTACATCAGTGAGTGCTTCACATGGACTGGAAAGCCAGCTCTTATTTAGGACACATCAAAAACATTTACAAATAAATTTTGCGAAACAAAAATCTTGGACTAAAACTATTCAGCGTGGATTACTATTAGCGCATTACAAGGTGCAATCAACACAAAGCTACAAAGCCACTGACACGGGAACTTTGCAACAGATATATGTTGGTGGGACAATAGGAAACCACCGGAAACATTCCCACTGGGTTTTTTAGGCGGGTGGTTCTCAAATGAGGATGCGCTAGTAAGATTTAAAAAAGGCATAACTTGCTATTAAAAACAAACACGTTCTAGCTGAATGCTTCATAATGTTGGTGGCGGCCTTCAGAACAGTACCGACCAGGGCACCGTGCTTGAGCCGAAGTAACGTCTACAGAAGCAAGAAGGTGCGCTTCCCCTTTGAAAACACAGACAGCAGCAATGGGAACTCATCCACGATGTCCAAGGATGTGAGCAGAAGTGTCTTGAATGCGACGGCCACTCCTGCTGACGCCTCGGGGATCTCGATCTCTCTCAGGAAAAAAAAAATCTTCGGGCTAGTACCGTCTTCCCGTGGTTCCTGCATAGGAAGAAAGAGGGGGACAGCAAAGATAAGTTCAACAATGAAAAAAAAATTGACGAGTTTGACGACGTGATAGATTAGTTTTTGCGCCGAGTGAACGCATTGAACCCGTATTGGAATGCAATACTGCTTGGCGCAGTCACAAGTCTACATGCGAATGTGCGGTGACCTTGGATGCAGCCACGCTTATTGTGCCACTTGGTCAATGTCATGTCAGACAGCGCGCCCTACAGCTGTCTACCTACGCAATGCGCCCCAAACCCATTAGTGCTTACGTGTCCGTAGCTTCTATTGTTTACCCCGCTATCGTTCCCGGTATAAAAACATTTAACAAAATTTAAGTAAAGAGAACTCTTTTTGTAACGTTATAATCCCTGATTAATTTGCATAGGATTTTGCCCTCAGCCGACTGCAACGTACGGCCCATTATACGTTCACAAGTACAGCGTGTAAAAGTTGCTATGGCGCATATAGCTACTGTTTTTTTCATTCTCGAGTACGCTTCGTTGCATGCACGCTGCAGATCGCAACACCTGATGAGAACCAATAGGCTCGTTATTGAACGATCAGAACGCTCGAACATTAAACCACACGCAGCGACGGCGACAACCGACGCGAAAAAAGTACCGTAATGGGTACAACAAACACTATGGGCGACAGCGACAAACGGAAAAAAAAATAATGCATTCCTGCCAATGCCATTCGTCGTCGTTGCTGCCGCTCGCTCGTGGGCTGCTTCTGGCCGGTATAAGCCCGCGACGGCGACGGCCCGTCGCCTGCCGCAGTTGCCGCCGTCAGCGGCCTGTGTAAAAAAAATTTTGTCTGTGTCGCCTACAATACCTGTTTGCCGAACCCAATGAGTGAGTTTTCTCGCGTCGCTCATCGGCTTAGACGCATGTAGTTACCCCTTAACAGTCCCATCTCCGGCCATCCTGCCCTCAATCAAAACGCAAAAAACCTAAACCCTGTCAGGACAGCATTTCAGTCTGCTGCTGTACGCGCGGCGGTCACTAAAATTATTGTAATTTTAGTGACTGCCACGCGCTAGACGCGCTACTATCACTCAGCCTATTGGACGAAATTCTTTGGAGCCGCGCAGGTCGCCACAGCTACTGCACGGCAGCCACTCTAACCCTAGCCGCCGAGCTAAGAGTACAAATCAAAACGCAAAAAACCTGTCTGGACAGGATTTCAGTCTGCTGCAGTACGCGCGGCGGTAACTAAAATCATTGTAACTTTAGTGACTTCTACACGCTAGACGCGCTCCTATCACTCAGTCTACTGTACGAAATTCTTTGGAGTCGCGCAGGTAGCCACAGCTACTGCACGGCAGCCACTCCAACCCTAGCCGCCGAGCTAAGAGTACAAATCAAAACGCAAAAAACCTGTCTGGACAGGATTTCAGTCTGCTGCAGTACGCGCGGCGGTAACTAAAATCATTGTAACTTTAGTGACTTCTACGCGCTAGACGCGCTCCTATCACTCAGCCTGCTGTACGAAATTCTTTGGAGCCGCGCAGGTAGCCACAGCTACTGCACGGCAGCCACTCTAACCCTAGCCGCCGAGTTACGAATACAGGGTAGCGCTGCGACTACTCGCGCGACCGTGCTTCTTACCTGCGAAAACATTCGGCTAGGATACCAACACTTCACGAATCAAAGGGATTGAAACGGTGCAAGACTCGACGCTGTTGGCACACGGGTACAAAAGCCGCCCTTCAAATCTAAGCAACGGTCAAAATGAGTGACGAAAACATTAGGGTTAGCCGCTTCCGCGGACCGAAGCTAGAGAGCAACTCTCCTTCGCTAAATACACAAGATAAGAATACCAGGTTAACTAATGGCTTACCTCCACTTCCAGCCAGCATTTCTTCGTCCGGTAGATAAATCCATGGTCGTCATTCCAATATCCCAAGCTTAAGGCGCGAAGCCTGCAAAGGCAGCGACTGCACACCGGCTGGTCCGGCGGCTTGCGCGCGCATTGCTACACAGTGCATATAGTTCCGGTATCGGCCTCTGCGCCGCCGCAGCTGTGATGTCCGTCCGAAATGAAAACTAGTTCCACGCATGCAGGCACGCACGAACGAACTAATATACGGCTTGCTTACGTGTTCGTGATCTAACGCTGACGCACAGGCATGCAAGCAGTTAGCGAGCACGCGTCACACTGCGTTCCAGCAAGTATGACGATAAGGGCAGGTCAAACTTCCCATGTTGAGCAAGCCGTCTCCGAAGCTTCGGATAATTCTCGCGCCGAGAATGCTGGCGCCGAGAAGGCGAAAACGAAAACAGACACCGGCAGCCTGCCGAGGGGCCAAGCCCGGAGCACGAAACACCTGAAACCGCCACCGTCGCAGCGAACGCGGCCGGATGTTTATACCAACGAGTGAGAGCTTTGGAGTCTTGCCTGGGGCGTGTCACGTGTGTGTGCTGTTCGCCGAGGAGAGTCGCCCCACGCCTGCGCACCGCGTGAGCCGTTTTCTCCCCGTGCTCTTCTGTCCTGATCCACTGTAACCTCACTTTTCTCAATAATTATACCTTTAATTCTCAAAACCTAGTTTCTCTATTCGATGCGAGCACGCGTCGTACTGTGTTCAAGCAAGCATGACGATAAGGGCAGGTCGAACTTCCCATGTTGGATGAAGCGTCTGTTTGAAAGTCCACTTCGTGCGTAGCACATGGTTTACAAAGCGCAGCCCTGTGTTCCGCGCTGGCGGGACATCACGGTCTGGCGCGATCAGTCGTCGCTCGCCCGGTTCTTGCGGGTGCACCGCCTGTGTCGGTTTTCACCGTAGACGCGAGATCGCGTGGCGGAAAATCCGCCGTGGTAGTACGCCGTATATTCGTCGGGCTGAGCTACGGAGACGCGGCGTCCACCGCCGCGCCCCCGCCGCTGGGACGCCCTCGGTGTAATCGGCGTAATCGCTGAAATCGGCGCGCAGTATTCTTTCCTCCGTGGTGCGCACCTTTTATGATGCATAGTCTGACAACTTTTTAAATGTCGATAACTAAGCCATTACAGAGAAAAAACAAAACAAAGAAACAAAACCAAATCGAGACATGCGTTTTTTTAGTTTTGTCAAGCTTGCTCCATTCATGTCACTGAACGCTGCGAGCAATCGTTACATGATTTCATATTCTTGCACGTTTAGAATACCCGGCGGAAGTACTCGGGGGCTTTTTACACAACTGCTTTATATAATATATACGTATGCAAATAAAACATCGCTGATGAGTTGGTGTGCGTAAATGGTAGGAGTGCCTCTCCATGCTTACTCCCGCACTTGACAAGAATGAAATTGCGATTTTACTCTTCGTGCTGGTGAGAGGAGACGATGTGCAGCTTTACTCTTCACTGGTGCGGGAGCGGAACTGGGGCTGCACTCCGCCGCGCACGAGAAGAGTACGCTGTCAGTTTTGCTCTTCCTCCTCATGGGAGCGAACATTACGTCCAACTCCCCGCAGCTTTCGAGGGGAGCGCGCCAACGCTTGCAGGAGTACAATGACTGTTGGACTCTTCAACTACTCCCCCGATTTCTTAGAGTGTACTCTGGCACACCAAACCCCCAAGTAGACACCGCATTCACATTCGCCGTGCTGCAATCTGCCCTACATACTCTCACCCGCACCACGACACCTGGACCAGACGGCATAACATACACTACCCTCCGAAACCTAGAACCTCACTCACACCAACAACTCCTCGGCTACTACAACCACTGCTGGGAAACCGGGCACCTACCAACGGAATTTAAACATGCCACCATAACACTGATCCCCAAGCCTCACAAACCTCTCTCAGCGCTCAATTTACGTCCCATTTCACTCACTTCATGCATCTGCAAACTCTTTGAACAGATGATAGTATCACGCCTTAATCAGCACCTCGATCAACAGCGTCTTCTCCCCGATAACATGTTCGGATTTCGCGCACATCTCGCAACGAACGACATTCACCTCCAAATTTATCATCAACTACTCAAAGCACTCCCGGATCAAGACACGTCGGCAATCCTTACCATAGATCTAACGAAAGCTTTTGATCGGATCTCCCACTCAGCTATTTTGTCCTCATTAAATAACTTGAATGTAGGCGCAAATCTCTTCAATCTTGTTAAATCCTTTTTGTCTGACCGTACAGCCACCCTTAAACTCGGCAATAGACAATCCCCAACCCTGCACCTCCCCAACCGTGGCACCCCCCAAGGTTCAATCTTATCTCCCACACTGTTTAACATAGGTCTCATCCCTCTCGCTACCGCGCTCATCAATATTCCCTCACTCCACAGCAGTCTATACGCCGACGATATAACAATGTGGGTAACTCACGGCAGTGACGCCCACATTGAATCCACCCTTCAAATCGCAACGGACACCATAAACAAGTTCGCCCACTCAGCAGGCCTATCATGCGCCCCTGAAAAGTCCCACATGCTCATCCTAACTCCGCGCCGCCGGCCCACCCCTTGGCCTCCCCCCATACAAATCCACATAAATGGCCAACCAATAACACCTACGCCATCCCTCACCATACTTGGACTGACCCTACAGCAAAATCGAGGCAAGTCTTCCACAATACAAACACTCAGCCGACACGCGACACAAATAGTAGGACTTATCCGTCGAATCACCGCCCGCGGCCATGGTCCTTCCGAAAAAGAGAGATTACAACTCGTTACAGCTCTCTTCACCTCACGACTCACATACTCCCTTCCTTACTTATCGCTTACAAAAGCGGAACTCGACAAATTGAAGCCTTGCAGCGCAGGGTATACAGAGCAGCACTTCTCCTTCCACCCAACACCTCTACCTTCCGCCTCCTTTCAACTGGGACATTTAACACAATCCCCGAGCTCCTCGAAGCCCACCGCCTTAGCCAACTTGCTCGTCTATCCACAACTCCCACAGGTTCGATCGTCCTGCAACAACTCAACCTCACTGCTCCAGGCCCCCCCGCCCACCTTCACCCCCTACCCCAATCTCACCGTGAAAACCTCGAAATCCTCCCCCTTCCCCGTCACATGCATCCTAACCACCACGCAGCCCGACGAAGGGCCCGCGCCTTGGCACACTTACGCCTATTCCCCCCATCTCCTGACTCCATTTACGTAGACGCCGCGGAATATAGACACCGACCTGCTTTTGCGGCTGCTATTATCACAGAAGACAGACCGATCCCAGCAGCGGCAGCCACCATCCGCACAGCCCACCCCCACGAGGCCGAGGAAGCGGCAATAGCTCTGGCCATAACACACCAACCACCCCCATCTCACATATTCTCCGATTCTAAGACGGCCGTACGAAATTTCGCGCGGGGACACATCTCCTTCCCTGCTCGCCAAATTCTCCTATCCCGCCCTCCTCCCAACAAAATCATAATTCTGCACTGGACCCCCGGCCACGTGGGCTTTGGCGGTGCGGAAACGGCCCACCTGGCCGCTCGAGGACTCATTTACCGAGCACCAGACGTGGACGTCTCACAGCACGGCGCACGAAACGCTCGCGAACCCCTGCTTACTTTTAGCGACATTACCACACATTACCGCCTAGAGCGGCTAGAACTACCGCCCCCTCACACGTCTCTTCCTTCACCCTTGGACAGATTATGGCGACAATTACAGACCCATTCCCTCCCCACCAGACACGTCCTCCACCACATCTATCCCACATTATATCCCCGCCCAAACTGTCCGGCATGTGGCGCTCGAGACACCACGCCACACGCCATTTGGGAATGCCCCTCTTTACCCCCGCTCCGTTTACCCAACCCTCCCACTACCTGGCTGGAGGTGACCGGGAGCTCCTCGCCCGAGCTACAGCTCCTGACCGCCACTAGGGCTCAGGATTACCTGGCGCGCCTCCCTCACCTGAGGGACACTCGCTAGGACTGAGCCTCGTCAGAAATAGTTATTCTCTCTCTCTCTCTCTCGCTCTCGATTCGATGGATCCGCAGCTCGACGCTGACGACTGGCGGGGGCCTCTCGTTCTCGACGCTAGGGATCGGCCGCTCGACGCTGACGCTTCCCCGCTGCCTTAGCGCGCGCAGTAGAGGGAGAGGAGGTAGCACCTGCTGCTGCAACGCCTCTTTCAGCGCCGGAGCACGCGCATGCGCGCCCGCACCTGTTGTTGAGAGCGAGGAGGAGCGGTGGAGGGGCGCACGTGCTGGCTGGCTGCGGACGCCGATCGCCAACGGACGGGTGAGATTATGAGTTAAAGAAATGCTCTGCATTTAAAATAAGGCGTGAAGTTCTCAGCCTGATTCTTGAAAAATTGACGCTGCCGCCCAGAGCGATGCGAGAGCTATCTGATCTCATGCGCAACAGCAACCGTCCCTGAAAGCTGCAAGCCGAATCTGACCGCGGACGTTCTGCCGCCCTACGGCACGGCCATGGCACTCGAACGCGCGGCCGTAAAGTTTCTCACGCACCTAGGGTCCTGGTTTCGTGCCAGGTTTGCTTTGACTATTGGTTTTGGAATTTTGCTGGGAATTATTCAACATTGCTGTTCAACATTGCCAATGAAGTGTTGACGATGAAAACGGGTTCGTCTTCATTGGCTGTTCAACATTGCCAATGAAGTGTTGACGAAGAAAACGGGTTCGTCTGTCCGATACCAACATCGATCTGCAACTCTTGCTCAGTTCAAACAAAGGACATGTATTATGAACATGTATTGTGAACATGTATTGTGAACATGTATTATGGACATTATTTTTTCACTCTTGCTATAATAGTGAATCAGCGTTCATTAAAGGCCTCATGGTTCCTTTAGATGCGCTTTCGATGCGGCTTCTTGTGCAAGACATTTATGTTCATGCACGTGAGTAACTTTTTTTTTGCGCATCTGAAGCTGAGTAACCGACTGCGCATTTGACGACCCATGTGCAAAGTTCCATATGTGTTTTACTTGTAATAGACGAGCGCCACACTTCAGTTAAACATGTCTGAAATATGTCCAGTGCTCTCTCAAAAAAATTAGCAGTGGCTTAGCTCGCCTACGCCAGGATATACCTTTTTTTGCGCTAAGCCTCCCATTTAGTATGTACTAACTAGCCTAACAGCACGTTCTGTTAAATCAGCAGCTTACTAGGAGGAGTGTGGACAAATGCCGTGTGTTGGGTTCTTTATAATGAAAAGTCTTCTACTGCCCCCTTATGTTGCTGTTGCGCAATACGAAAACAAAATCCGGAACGTCATTTTTATGCTCCGTTATCGCTGAATCGGCAGCAGCCAAATCTATCTTTTATTTCGGTAGCTACGGTTCAGCTAGTTATTCTTGGAATTCCTGGTTGTCTTGGATTTGCTTGATTACTATGCTTACTGCTGCTTCAATGACACCGACAGACGGTATACGCATTATGGGACACATGCATATTTATCGAGCGGCTAAGGCGCAGCGCCACTAATCGCCCCAGAGCCAAGCTGGTTCCACAGGTGCACGCCGGTGTTGCTGCGATGCACGAGCCGTCGGTTCCACACCCGGCCGCGTATTCCCAAACCATATCCCGTAGGGGCCCAGGCCGACCACACCCCTTAAGCAGGGGCGCAGCCAAAGAGATTAAAAAATTCCCCGCATTTCCCCGAGGGGAAGAATGTGAAAGTGCGAATGCAGGAGTTGAATTTGCGCGGTTCGGTAATGTTCGCGAAAGAGAGCTCACACACACACACACAACTACAAAGAAAGAAAGATGCATTTATTCACAGACACCTATTTGTGTTGTCGTTGTACTTGATTGCTAGAGCGGATCTCAGCTTTGAAATTTCGTGTCAGCACTCCTTTAAGCGGGTGCATTAGCCCTTCTCACGCCCGATTCCTGGCCAATCCCCCACGTGGGTATGTGCCATGTCAGCGGCCAGGCAGCGCGCGCCCATCTCCCCCCGTTGCCAAGGAAGACGAGGAGCGCGCGCACCCGCAGCTGTTGCTATGCGGACGGCGGCGGAATGCGGACGGCGGCGGACGCTTCAGGCTCGCTTAAGAAGTGCATTCGCACTTAAAAAATTGCAATTTTTTACCCTCCTTGGACGCAGCACCGTGACGTCTCTACCTATATGTGCGCGACTTCATGCGAGGTGGATTTCTTCTTTTTCCCCCTCCCCTCGTTTCGACTGCTTGGCAGGCGGCCGATGGTTTCGCTCCGTGGGCGGGGCTGGCCTGCGGCGCTGGGGAAGCTGACGCACATGTGGTAGAAGCTAACCTTTTGTACCTGAGCCCCTAATCTTTTCGCGCTCTTCTTGCGCACCTGCAAGTTGACGCTGACCTCCGATCGTGTTCCTAAATAAGCGCTCGACTCGGTGCTCGAAGTGCGCACGCGCGCGGATGGACGCTTTCACGCGCATGTGGCAATTATACACGGTCCGGAAAGCAAACACCCTCATTGAAAGCTCATTCTACAGCACACAGAAGGGTATACAATTGAGTTGGGTGCTCTTTCACTACATACACAGCTGAAAACACGATTCGGTGCTGCAGGTAAGCATTACAAGAAAGGCAGCCAATTACCCATGACTACATTTATAAACTGTCCTACTCTTGCGAAATATTACAGCTGCATGAGCTGCTACATTTTGCACTTTCAGAAGCACTATTACATTGAATTTCGTTAACATTAACTTCATTGCTATATTCTTTATCCGGAACAATGCCACTAAGGAAAACATTGACATTTTGTTAACAGCAATGGAAGGTGTGGATCGTTCTTGCAAGGGTGATATATTGAAAGAAAGACACCAGCTCAAACGTACACGTTTTACACTCGGTCATGAATTCTACACAATTTACACTGCTGGTCATAACAATTTAGGGAAACAATAACGAAAATATATGCCAACCAAGGGCTAAGTAATAGTTGGATTGTACAGCAACTGAAGTACTCGAGGAGTTTGATATATGTCTTCTGTACAGGGCTATTGACCACAGTCTCTTCACTGAAGCCACCAGGCCGAGTTTGATATCAGTAATCATGCGTGCTACCACTCACGCTGTTGCCGATGTCGATTAGTTATTTTTAACAATTTCTGCTTCATGCACACAGAGATTTTTCTGCATAAGATACCTTATGTATAAATAGACAGCTCGAGCAGGATCCGAATGGCGCTGATGCCCCCCCTGTAATCGGGAAGGCACACCAAATCATTACCACTAAATTTGGCTCTGTCCATTACTCGACCGTAATCGCCACCAGCTTTTAACTCTAGGTCCCGCCCCTGCGACTGAACAGGAACATGTTAGTCGGGTCCGTGACGATCCCACCGCACTAGAAGCAATTACCGAGTACGCCCTTGAAAACAGACTCTACAAATAGGTGTAGCAGCCTGGCCGACTTTCCCGTTCGGTATACAATGTGAACTGTCTGCAGCGGGCACTGTTTTCAGTGTGAACCGCATTGTCTACAGTGTTAGCTGTACATTTAAGTGTGAGCTGTGCGTTTTCCTGCCACTGACTGACTTTAATGGGTTCATTTTGCAATTAGGACCCCAAGACTGCAACTGTGTTCATTGTGCGAGTTGTGACCTTCCCCTTTTCTCCTCACCCTTGCTCCCCCAGGGCCCCATGGCCTCTGATTTAATGCAGTGTTACACTCACTCAGATACGTATATTCTTTTCGCTGGGACTAATGAGTAGTTGCCCGCGAGCTTGAAGTCACGGTAGTCGCAGCAGAGATAAAACTAAGTAAAAAAGTTATGTCCTTGGCGCACTATTTTTACGATAGTGATCTCGGAGTCCAAATAGCGGCAAAAAATTGTCACTTCTAGAGATCCACTCATGGGTATAGATCAGCAGTTTGTGTCTGTTTCCTGCGACGCATTTTTAGCTACCACATATATATATATATATTTTTCTGTAGTGTCTGGCGTTTTAATTCGCCAGCATTGTGTTACAGCTCGTGCTTAAACTGTAAGCCATACACACGCAAAAAAGTATACAAATGTATAAACAAGAAATAGCAGGAATAAAAAACATCCCCCTCGCGAGGGGCACGATCAAATGCAGAGCATTTCTGCGGGGGGGGGGGGGCGCCTGCAAGTCGTATGGATTACGTATTGGTTGTTGTTGTTGTAATTGTTGTCTTCCAGCGTAGACATTGTCGATGAAGTCGATGGTGAAACGTGCCGTGAACCCCCTGCCGCGGCTATGACGCAACGTGGCGCGGCATTGACGCAACACAATCCAACACAATCCACTTTAATCCAATCCAAATCCAAGCCAATCCAATCGAATCCAATCCAATGCCCCTCGCGAGAGAGTGTTATAGCGCCGAAATCGCCACCACGCGAATGCGTGATGCTGACGTCACGATCACGCCACAGATGTTAGCGACCGCAGCGCGCGCGAACGACATATGTGGTTTAAGCGCGAACCGACCGCGGCGAGAGAGCGCGATGCGAGCGCCCCACCTGTTCTTGCGCGCGAACCTAACGCGGCGAGAGAGGGTGTTGCGCACGTCCCCACCTGTTGTGCGCCCGAACCGAACGCGGCGAGAGAGGGCGTTGCGAGCGGAGAGAAGGCGAGGAGGACGCGGGGGAGAGGGCGCACCTCTGGCCGACGGTTGAATGAGTCAAGGATATAAGGCACGTTCGTAACCTTCCGTTCTGTGTCGGCTTTGTGGCTCAGTCGGTAGAGTACCGTGCACCTTGCGTTCCGCGCGCAGAGTCGTACGATCGAAACCTGGCGCCGGCAAGTATTATTTTTTTATATAGTGTAGGGGGAGCGATGCGGACGCGGACTACGGACGCCAACGCGGGTGACATCGTGAGTTACTGAAATGCTCTGCATTTAAAATATAAATAGTACAACACAAGTTGCCCGCGGAGCGAAACCATCGGCCACCCGCAAAGCAGCCGAAACGAGGGGAGGGGAAAAAAAGAAAAAATCCACCTCGCATGAAGTCGCGCACGTATAGGTAGAGAGACGTCACGGTGCTGCGTCCAAGGATGTTAAAAAATTGCAATTTTTTAACCTCATGGGCTGCGCCCCTGCTTAGGGGGTGTGGTCGGCCTGGGCCCCTACGGGATATGGCTTGGGAATACGCCACCCGGCCACCCCTCGCATGATCGTCAGGTGGACCGGGCCGCCACGTGCGGAACAGAGGTAGGCGAAGACGCTGGGCACGTGGGGTGCGCGAGAGACGCCGGGCAGCGTGCTACGTTCTGTAAGCCTTGTGACGTCACTTCTACTCGCGCTTGCGCAGCACGGCTCTCCAGGAGCCACGTGAAATATCTCAACCTCGGTCAAATTAGCTCACGCTACAAAATTTGTCCAGGAGCGTTTCGTTGAATTCTTTTTACTCCAGTTAATTTGCTGCCGGCGATGTTCATATTCGTATAATATACGTAGTTCGATGTCAGTGTTAAATTACTCACTTCATTTCGCTTCAGGATTACCCCACACCGGATTTTAATTTTTAAAAATCGAATGTAACGTTTATGTAAGGACACGTTACAATGTTCGAAGTGTAACTGGAAAGCGTTCCTTTCTCAATAGAGGAACTTGTAACGGGAACTCGTTTCAAAAGTGGAAAGGAACGAGTAACGAGCTTTCGTTCCTTTTTTAGAGGAACGTGTTCAACACTGGTGGTGACCTCCAGAACATTATGTAATCTTTTTCACCATAACTATTTATTTATCTCAATCTCCTTAAGTAACATAGCTGATCTCTCTGCTTCAATGTAAGTTTTGTTGCGTTATCACCTTCGCGGTCGCCACCGCCGGCTATCGCCGGCTGCTTTGTTACAAGTTTATGGCGGGATCACAAAAAAGGACGCGTGTCGCCATCGGTTGTACGACGCGGTAAGGGCAGCGAGACGATACGCCTGATAATGTCGGAGCGTACCGATGCCACCGATTCACTCATTTGTCAAGCTCGAACTCAATCAGCGCAGTAATGAATAAAACAGCCAGACCTTCTTCTTATTTACCCCTAGAATTCGATCGTGTGACTCACAAGCTCACTGAATGGGAGGCTTAGCGCAAAAAAAAAAACACGAGGACGGTGGCAAACGTGAGTAAGCCTCCCATTTAGTATGTACCAACTAGCCTAAGAGCACGTTCTGTTAAATCACCAGCTTACTAGGAGGAGTGTGGACAAATGCCGTGTGTTGGGTTTTTTATAATGAAAAGTCTTCTACTGCCCCCTTATGTTGCTGTTGCGCAATACGAAAACAAAATCCGGAACGTCATTTTTATGCTCCGTTATCGCTGAATCGGCAGCAGCCAAATCTATCCTTTATTTCGCTAGATAACTGTTTTAGACGGCGAGTTGTGCGAAAGTGGGCCTGATGCAAATTTACGGGGATTTCACGGCGCCGAAGGTAAAGAAATTTGTTGCTCTATTTCCCGGCGTCGGCAGTGACCATTTGCACGCTGTTACGTTACATTAGGTCACTTTTACGCAGGCTGAAGTTGCTAATGAGGGACGTAAAAGTTCTCGCAACTGTTTATATTACGTCAAGTCTTCGCAGCCAATCACAGAGAGGGCGTGACATACAAGTCATGTTGTTGGATAGCAAAGAGAGGCCTATGTTCCATTCCGGCTGCATTTCGTTTGGTTTTTCTTTGCCCACCAAGAATTATGGTATTTCAGGAGAGAGAAATAAGGCAAACTTTAGAACTGGTGCCAGTAACCGTAATAAAATGTCAGAATGACAAAAACACACCCGCTTTGTGAGCCGGAAGCTCGTGACCAAAATTTAAAGCCAATCAGACAAGGCTTCCGGCCGCAGCTAACGGCGAAGTTATGAAGTAGAGAATAGGGCCCCTGGCCTATAAATCAGGCGCCTACTGGCGGCTGTTTTGAGGTGCACATTCACCTACAAAAACACCTCGGCATAGTGTGGGGGCGCTTCAGTCATTGCTGCTTCATGGACGTAAGTTTTATTCAGATAATACAAAGTCAGATCCGGCGATAGTAATATCTGTCCTAGCCACAATAAACTAGTGTTTTTTGTCAATCGCTCTCTGTGTGGACATAATAAATTTGCAGCAAAAAGAATTGTGCGTAATTAATTTTATGCAGTATCCACGTCTGCGCTATAGGGCATGCTGCAAGAGATTGCTAATTATTTTCACAGGTCATAGCCATTCTTAACATTAACATCACGAACTGCGCCACCGGCACTGCAGCGAGGTATTTAATAGCGGAGGTGTTGTACAAGCAGTAAGTTTGCTAATGCAGGGAAAGCTACCAAGAAAATACTGATCACTCATGACGCGGCGACCGCCAAGTACCTGGCTAGCGCATGGACCTTACAAAAAACAAAAAACTGCAGCCCTGTGGTCAAGCGCAACAGCGCATTTAAAAAAAAACAACTGCAGCGCTAAAGCTAAAGCAGAAAAGACACACTGCTTAGGAGAGGTCACCGCGGGCACCGCATTCGCTCGAAGCTATTATGATGAATTGAAGACCTGGCTACGAGTGTGCCAATCCTTCCCGTGACGACTTGCAAATCCCGCATACACCACTCACCGCGAAGAAGACGATGACTCATATGACACCGATTACTAGCAAAGCAAGTATGCAAATAAACATTGATAATCAAACTTAACTGGGTGTCCGGCAATGCTCACCTGCAGCTGCTTCGACATTCAAGTTTTGAGCGTGAGTGCAAGCTTCCCGGAGTTTCTTTTTCGGCCATTTATTTTTGCTGTTTGGCGTTCTTGTTCTTTTAGTGGCGAAGCCCCTTCGGGGTTGGAGCTGTTGGCGTCTCTTGTTGTCGTCGTTGTAATCGTTGTAATCGTGTCATGTATTCACGGTACTAAAGCACGGGGAACCTCGTTTATGCCTCGCGTTAGAACTTCAACATCAGCATCAGCCTATCTACGCCCACTCTAGGGAAAGGGATATAGACTATCTAATCCCCAGACTATCTAATCCCTAGACTATCCCTAGACTATCTAATAAGCATGAAGGAGCAAAGCAAAAAGCAGTGCAGACACTTGCCCGCGCCGTCGCAGTCGCTATTCTTACATATGGAGCCCAATCTTGGACATTGAATTGTACCCAACGACGCGCTCTTAATGTCCTTCACAATGCGACTCTTCGTACAGTCATTGGCTTACCACGTCATACAAAAATCTCTAACCTCCAATCTGCGGTGGGCCTTCCACCAATTGAAAACATTATTCAAGAGCAAACCGACCAATAAAACTTCAAGCGGAAACTCACCCATCAAGGTGCCATACTCACGGCCTGGGATAAGCAAGATCACACCCCTTACCTGATACCCGATACCTATTCCTCCGTCGCAACGGCCCCTCCTGACCGAACCAACAACAACTCACTCCATCACCCGCACAACGGCCATTCCTAGACAAAAAGTTTGTCAAAGGCTATTCGGCACAAAACAACCCGATGAAATCGACCTTTATACTGATGCCAGCCTGACACCACCAAATGTTGGAACTGCCTGGGTTTCCCCAGATGACCAAACCATGATAGGAACCAGACACTCCAAAATTCCTGCAACACCCACGGAAGCGGAACTACTCGCCATTACCCATGCTCTTGACTACTTGATGTAGGACCATCATCAACCCATACCAAAAAAGATCAGAATATTGTCACGAAGCGAAGGACGACACAGTTGTCTTTAAGGAGAAACAAGTTTATTGGAGCGAACTTGTGCTCCCCTAACAACTCAAATGAATACTGAGGCGGCGAAGCAGCGGTCAACAAAGTGACTAGCACAGGCGAGTGTCGTCGAATGAATGCCGCGGCGTCTGCTTTGCAGGCTGTTATCTTTCGACGCAAGTGTTTCTGGAAACGTCGATTCACATCCAGAACATTGCAGATCACAGAAGATTATTCTGGGCTAGTGACGTTAGGGCGAAACAGTCTGCTCATCTGAATGTGATAGCCCGTGCGGCATAAAAGTAACGAATGTAAGACGCGCTTCATTAGGAACGCAGATTACATAGCCGGGAGTGGCCCGGCAGTAAAAACAAACGATAAATAAACAAACCCATACATGGTTCGCGGCATTACCACCATCTAAGAGTGCATCGACCCGATGCTAAAATAAAACACAGTCTGAACGAACAAAAAAAAGTCCGTCATCTTGATTAGTAAGATTTCAAGCGAACTACGTGGACGACTTCAGGCCGCGTGCGTCGCCGTGATGTTCCGGAATCACCATCGGGGATCACCTCGTAGGTAAGTTGGCCGACACGTCGTAGAATCTCGTAGGGTCCGAAATACCGTCGCAGAAGCTTCTCACTTAGTCCGCGTCGACGGATGGGAGTCCAAACCCACACACGATCCCCAGGGTGGTACTCGTCTTCTCGGCGTCGGAGGTTGTACCGCCCGGCATCCACCAGCTGCTGGTCCGTTGTACGAACTCCAGCCAGCTGGCGGGCCTCCTCCGAACGCTGGGTATCTTTGGACGTCGGCGTTGATGTCATCGTCTTCTACGTGCGGAAGCATGACGTCGAGCATCGTAGTAGGCCGTCTTCCGTGGACAAGCTCGAACGGTGTCATCTGCGTAGTTTCCTGGATAGCCGTGTTGTACACAAAGGTGACGTACGGTAGCACTTCGTCCCAAGTCTTATGTTCAACGTCGACGTACATTTACGGCATATCCGCGATTGTCTTGTTCAGGCGTTCCGTTAGACCGTTCGTTTGGGGGTGGTACGCCGTCGTTCTCCGGTGATCCGTGTTTCTGTAGCGTAAGATTCTTGCATCAGCTCCGCATTAAAGGCCGTTCCCCGGTCCATGATTAGGACTTCCGGGGCTCCATGTCACAGCACAACTTGGCTTATGAAGAACTTTGCGACTTCTTGTGCAGTCCCCCTCGGAAGAGCGGCGGTCTCTGCGTAGCGCGTCATGTAATCTGTCGCTACAACAATCCACTTGTTCTCGGATCGGGATGTAGGGAATGGGACGAGAAGGTCCATTCCAATCTGTTGGAAGGGCCTAGATGGGACGGCGATCGGTTGCAGAAGTCCGGCGGGTCTCGTCGGTGGCGTTTTTCGTCGCTGGCAGTCACGGCAGCTCCGGATGTAGTGGGTGACGTCGGATGCCAAGCGGGGCCAGTAGTACCTCGCCTTGATTTGAGCTGTGCCGAGATGTCCGGAAGACCGGTCGTCGTGGCACGCTTCCAGAATTTCGTCACGAAGATCTGCCGTGATCACAAGAAGATAATTTGCTCTCGTTCCGGGTCTGAAATTCTTCTTCACGAGGACGGAGGTTTTCAGGCTGAATGCAGGTAAGTTGCGTTTGAAGGCCCTGGGCACGGCGACGTTGCATCCTTGGAGGTAGTCGACCATGACGCGTTGATCGGGGTCGGCACGCTGCTGGGCGGCCAGGTCGCTCTCAGTCACGACTCCTAAGAACGCGCTGTCTTCATCGGAGTCTTGTAGTGGTGGGTCGACGGGTCGCGGGACAGGCAGTCGGCGTCGGAGTGTTTCCTCCCGGATTTATAGACTACTGTAACGTCGAATTCTTGCAGGCGCAAGCTCCACCCACCAAGACGGCCAGAGGGGTCCTTCAAATTGGCGAGCCAACACAGCGCATGGTGGTCTGTTACAACCTTGAATGCTCCTCCATACACGTTTGGGTGCAATTTTGAAATGGCCCATATATTAGCGAGGCACTCTTTCTCAGAGGCTGAGTAGATTCTTTCTTCCTTGGACAGACCACGGCTGGCATAGGCGATTACTTTCTCGCACCCGCTTTGCTTTTGCACGAGGACGGCACCCAAGCCTATATCACTGGCGTCCGTGTGCATTTCCGTTTCGGCATTTTCGTCGAAATGCGCGAGCACAAGCGGGCTTTGCAGGCATTGTTGCAGCTCGCAGAAGGCTGTTTCTTGGGCATTTTCCCAGCAGAAAGGGGTGCTATCTTTCGTCAACGGGTGAGTGGCTCTGCAATGCGAGCGAAGTTTGCGACGAAGCGCCTGTAGTATGCGCGTAGTCCGAGAAATCTCCGCACGCCCTTCTTATCTTTCGGTCTTGGGAAGTTCGCTACGGCAGACGTTTTCGCCGGATCAGGCCGGACTCCCGCGTCGTTGACGACATGGCCCAAGAACTAGAGTTCCTCGTACGCGAAGCGGCACTTTTCAGGCTTCAGCGTTAACCCCGACGTATGGATGGCCTCGAGTACAGACTGCGACCTTGTAAGGTGTTCGTCGAAAGTCCGGGAGAATACCACAACGTCATCGAGGTATACGAGGCAGGTGTGCCACTTCAGGCCAGCTAGCACAGTATCCATGACTCTTTGGAACGTTGCTGGTGCCGTGCATAGCCCAAAAGGCATCACCTTGAACTCGAATAGGCCGTCCGGGGTTATGAATGCAGTCTTCTCTCGATCTCTCTCGTCCACTTCAATTTGCCAGTAGCCTGTCTTCAGATCCATCGATGAGAAGTACTTCGCGTGGCAGAGGTGGTCGAGGGCGTCGTCGATTCGTGGCAGGGGGTACACGTCCTTTTTGGTGATCTTGTTCAATCGCCGGTAGTCAACGCAGAACCTCAGTGTGCCGTCTTTTTTCGTCACGAGTACGACCGGCACCGCCCACGGACTTTTCGATGGCTGTATAATGTCGTCGTTGAGCATTTCATCGACTTGAGTCCGGATGGCCTCGCGCTCGTGTAAAGAGACGCGGTACGGTGACTGTCGGGTAGCTCGGGCTCCATCCTCGGTGATTATCCGGTGCTTCGTCAGAGGTGTCTGGCGTAACTTGGAGTTCGACGAAAAACACCCGCTGCAGCGACGCAGCAAAGCCAAAAACTTCTTTTCTTCTTGTGGTAGCGCCGGAATCACGTCGAACGGATGCGGAAGCTTGAAAGTATCGTCGGGTGCGTGTTCAAAGTCGGCTACTGCGATCATGTCACTTGCTTGTTGCGTTTCTTCGAGAAACGCAATTGAAGCGCCATTGTTTAAATGCTGGTACTCCTCAGTGAAATTCGTGACCAAAACGTGGGATTTGCGCTGCTTAAACCGGACCCTCTTGCGACAGACACAGCGCGGGTCGAGAAGCAACCTTTGGTCACTCTCCACGATAGCATCGACGTCGGGAGCAGCACCTTCACAGTAGACGGTGACCATCAAGCTTGCGCGGGGTGGCAGGGTGACGTGATCGTCGGCGATCCTTACAGCTGCACGGTGTGCGGGCTTCGATTCCGGCGTCATGGAGTGATGGGAGGAAAAAGTTATCCGTTGTCCGTCAAAAAGTCCATTCCGAGAATAACGTCGCGAGAGCAGTTAGGCAAAATGACGAACGCCGCTGGGTTCGTCGTGCCGTCTATGGTGACGCGCGATGTGCACGTTCCACTTGGCGTCACGAGGTGGCCTCCTGCTGTGCGTATATGTGGACCGTCCCATCTTGTCGTAACTTTCTTCAGCTTAGACGCGAATGACCCGCTCATTACCGAGTAGTCGGCTCCCGTATCGGTGAGGGCGACTACGTCAAAGCCGTCGATGGACAACTGGACGTCGGACCCCGCCTTCCTCGAGTTCCGGGTGCGTCGGGGCGTCGCATCTCGGCTTGTGCGTGTTGACGGTCGGGCACCGTGCGTCGTTGTTGTCTTCTCAGCGGCAGTCTCGGTTATGTCGGGTACGCGTCGGGCCGTGTAGCTGTCGTGTTCGGGAGTCTCGTCATGGTTAGGTCGGGTCGTCGGGATGAGGGCATGTCGTGAATCGGTGTCTTCGGCGCGTCCTTACGTCGTTGGAGGGTTTCCGTATAGCAACCTCACCCCCAGAAGTTGCTTCCTTTAGTTTCCCCCGCGTGGGCTGGAGGACCTTCCACGTGAGAACTCAGCATTGCTACGGCGGTTCGGCGACTGGTATGGACTGGGCGACGGCGACGGTTGAAACGGGCTGGTCGACGGCTGGTGTTGGACAGGTACTCTTCGATCTCCGATGGGCGCTGGCCAGTTCGGGGGCGGGGTGCGTCGACGGAGAACCCTCGCAAACCGAGCCTCCTGTAGGGGCAGCGACGGTAGATGTGGTCGGCCTCTCCGCAGTGGTAGCACAGCGGACCAATTTCGGACGTTCGCCACACGTCGGTCTTCCTTGGGGCGGGGGGTTGCGCCGCAGGTGGTCGGGCCGGCGAGAGGGGACAACGGTACGGAGCCTCGTGACGATAGGGTGCAGTTTGACGAGGGCGATGGACAGCAGCCGCGTATGCCATGGCTTGCGGCTCGCGAGGTGCTACTAGCGTCGTTGAAGTTCCCAGCGCTTGCTGCACTTCTTCTCTAATGACGTCGGTAAGAGAAGCGACTTGTGGTTGCGGCGGCGTTGGGAGCAGTTTCCGCAGCTCCTCCCTCACTATTTCGCGGATAGTCTCCCGTAGGCTATCTTCGGGAATGCGCATGTTGTCGACGCAATTCGCATTGGCCATGCCAACATAGTTCCGGTCGTACTGCTTAGCACGCATTTCGAGGGCTTTCTCAATGGTGCTGGCTTCGGTCGCGAATTCGGCGACGGTCTTTGGCGGATTTCGGACCAGTCCAGCCAACAGTTCCTCCTTCACACCGCGCATTAAGAAGCGCAACTTCTTTTCTTCCGTCATTTCGGTGTCCGCGCGGCGAAATAGCTGCTTCATCTCCTCAACGAAGATCACGACACCTTCGTTGGGGTGCTGCGTTCCGAGTTTCAAGCAAAAGCGCAGCTCGCTCTTTTCTCACAATGGTAGTGAAGGTCTTAAGGAACTCCCTTTTGAATTGAGTCCAGTCGGTCAAAGAACTCTCATGGTTCTCGAACCAAGTACGAGCATCATCTTCTAAGTAAAAGAAGACATGCCGGAAAGTTTCTTCGTCGTCCCACCTGTTGAAGATGCGGACGCGCTCCAGCTTCTCCAACCATTCTTCGGGGTCTTCAGCGGGGGCTCCCCGAAACGATGGCGGTTCCCGGGGCTGCTGCAGGAGGATTGGCGACGTTGTTTCTTGCACCATGGTGTTGGTTGCAGCGTTCCTTCTCTTGGGCCCTTCTGGCATGAGACCGAACTCGGGTAGCAATCCTTGGAGTCAGCGGCTTTCTCTGGTTGGGCTGGCTTGGCGGCTTCCAGATGTCGTAGAGAGCATAAAAGGTGAGTACCCCGCACCTCCGCCAGATGTCACGAAGCCAAGGACGACGCAGTTGTCTTTAAGGAGAAACAAGTTTATTGGAGCGAACTTGTGCTCCCCTAACAACTCAAAAGAATACAGAGGCGGCGAAGCAGCGGTCAACAAAGTGACTAGCACAGGCGAGTGTCATCGAATGAATGCCGCGGCGTCTGCTGTGCAGGCTTTTATCTTTCGGCGCAAGTGTTTCTGGAAACGCCGATTCACATCCAGAACATTGTAGATCACAGAAGATTATTCTGGGCTAGTGACGTTAGGGCGAAACAGTCTGCTTATCGGAATGTGATAGCCCGTGCGGCATAAAAGTAAAGAATGTAAGACGCGCTTCGTTTGGAACGCAGATAACACAGCCGGGCGTGGCCCGGCAGTAAAAACAAACAATAAATAAACAAACCCATACATGGTTCGCAGCAATATTAACCGATTGCTACGAAGCATTTCAAGAACTTCAACGACCATTTTCAACGCACACTTCCTTAAACCAAATTATCCGGCAAACAATGACCCTATAACTGTGTGGCATTCAAGTCCGCATAGACTGGACTCCTGGCCATCATTCGGCGGCACCGGGGAATCAGGCAGCCCACGAAGCTGCACTGGAGGCTTGCTCTCGTCCCCCAGCGTTCAGACCTTCCTGAATGCTTAGACACGGCCTAAAATACCAGCGTACCCCCCGCCATTCGCATACACCGGTACAAACACGAAAAGAAACTCCGACTCAAGCAAATTACGCCGAAGGATTACGTTTACAAGAACCCAAGAAATATTTATTGACAAATTCTATACGCATGCTTAATTTTCACGGAAAAAATTCGCAAATGGTACTACCCCCACATCAAACCAAAATGTCCATACTGTCAGCAAGCCGTCAAGGCTGATTTACACCACCTGGTCTGGATATGTCCCAAATTCTCTCGATACCGGAATTTTGCTTCCCCAAACCCAGATCCTTCAACCCATATCGATACCTTCACAGTAGATGAACACACCCTTAACGGTTTGCCACTAAGAGCGGTCTAGCGCGAGTTATATAGCGATGGCCTACACCAGTGAATGGACCATTCAATGCTGAACAATTGTCCTGTGATAAACTGATGCCGCCTCCCGAAGACCACGAACTCATATGAGCCACCTTCAAACATGAATCCTCCCCTCCCAACTCCCCCACAAGGCTTCCGGCCTTCCCTTTTTGAATAAAAGATTTAACAACAACAACCGCGACGAAGGCAGCAGAAAAAACGACGCTTCCACACCCCCTAGAGGCGGCGAAGTGGACTTATGACTACGACATGCAACTCCAAGCAGTCCAGCAGGCCTGGCGGCCCCAGGTTTGCAGCGACCGAGCGACTCCGCAGAGGGGAGGGTGAGCGGTGACTCTCTCCGACCCGAGCGGGGAAGCAAGGGCGCAGGTCCTAATGCCCAGCGGGGAAGACGTCCAGGCCGCGTCACGGCTAGGATGAACCTCTCATGAGAGGGTCGTCCGAAACCACTCTGCAGGCGAATAAATAAAGTTGCTCTCTCTCTCTCTCTCTCTCTCTCTCTCTCTCTCTCTCTCTCTCTCTCTCTCTCAACAACATCAACAACTAGAGAAAAAGCCTCTCGCATGGATCTCCTTTTATCCTTCTTCTGTGCTGACTGCGACCAATTTATCGCTGCAAACTTCTTGATCTCATCTGGCATTCGCAGCCCCTGCGACGCTTGCTTGTCGAGGTATCCGCTCCGTTACCCTCAATGACGAACGGTTGTCTTGCATTCGCATTACATGCCTGACCCTGCCCGTTTCTTCTTAATTTCTACTATATGTCTTTCAAACGCATTTCTTCCTTCACCCACTATGATCTCCTCTTGTCCCTTAACGTTACACCTATCATCGTCTTTTCCATTGCTAGCTGAGTCGCCCTCAGTTGAAGCTGAACCCTTCTAGTGAGTCTCCAAGTTTCTGCCCAGTAGGTGAGTGCCGGTAAGATGCAGCTGTCACACACTTTCTTTTTCAGGGACAATGGTAGGGGCTGCCATTCATTATCTGAAGATGCCTGCCGAATGCACTCCACCCCATTCTTATCCTTCTAATGATCTCTGCCTCATAATTGGGATCCGGGGTCACTTCTTGGCCTAATTAGATATATTCGATCACCACTTTCTCTGCTTCGCCACCTATCTCAAACCGCTGTGCTCTCCCGAGGTCATTAAACATTACTTTAGTTTTCTGCATATTAATTTTCAGGCCAACGATTCCACTGGGCTTGTCTATTTCGGTAATCCTGCTTTGCAATTCGTCCCCCGAGTTACGTAACAAGGCAATGTCATCAGGAAAACTTAGGTTACTAGCTTATTCCATTAACCGTTCCGCCCACCTGTTCCGAATCCAATGTTCTAAATACTTCTTCTAAACATGCTGTGAATAACATTGGAGAAATTGTGTCTCCTTGTCTGACGCCCTTCCCTATAGGTATTTTACTGCTCTCCTTATGGAGGATGATGGTAGCTGTGGGCCGATTGTACATATCCTGTAGTGTTCTTACGTAGTACGCGTCTACACCCTCATTTCGAAATGCCTGAATCTACGTTCTAAAGTAACGCGTTGTAACGCAGCGCGTACAAAAAAATACCGGGATACTCATTTGCGCAAAGTGTGCTTCGAAGACAAGAGACTTTTACAGCAAAGCTGTATACCTCTACGCCCCAATGGTTTCATATCCTTTGGCAAGAACGCCAAGGCGCCAAGGATATACGTATACACTGCATGCTTCGCCGCTCAGGTTTCACGTTAGTGGAGATTGCCCCGGATTTTGTAGAATAGCAAAGACTGCCCGGCGTTGTCATGTCTGCTTCATTTTGTGTAGTTTTTCTTCGCATTTCATTTGCTTTATTTGGCCATTTTATTTATAGTCAGGTTTGGTGAGCTTATTATTCGTTCGCTGAAAACTACAGGGAAGCCATGTGAGACCACGCTGCGTTCATAATCCTTTGAAGTTTGTGGGCTGTATTAATGGTTCATGTTTTTTGCATGTTGACTTTTTCCGGATTTATTTTTCTTAAAATGATAGCTGATGCACTTATTGTAGCCTTGTTCTTATTATAACACCGTTCCTTGAGCTTGGTTTTCCTCTGTTTACTGCCGCCGACTGTGCAATCCTTAATTGCACTTTGTGAGCCTTATCCGGAAGAAATAAATTTGAATTATAATAGAAATCAGAATTTGTATAGCGATACGTGGAACTACCGTGCTTACGCGTTTCATTTTAAATGTGCAGTTGTTATCAAAATTTTCTAGGCCACGTCAAAGGTTTCTGGGTCCCCCAAAATTCAAAGCAAAAGTTTAGCGTTTAACTGTGGCCAAATAATTTTATGACTACAAGAAAGAAACGTGTTTTCTGTAGAATTCTCGCCTAAAACTTCTCGGCATCGCTCGAGTGGTAACCTGCACGTTGAAATCTGTACAGCTTGTGCACTTTTGGCGGGGCCTAGAAAATTTTCACGACACCTTTACGTAACACTTTGAGGACTAAAATTATTTCCAAGCGCAACTAAGTTTCGCTTTTCCTTGCTTCGCCTTGGTATTCCAAACTATATATGCGCTACATCTGCCCCCTGTAAAGCCATGATCAGGCGCACAATTTTCATATTACCCGTCTTATTTGGGTATGATGTGCTAGTGAAACTTGTGAAAGTGGCATTTGTAGCGCAACAAGTGGGGAATATTTTAAACTAAGTCATAATCCCGAAAACAAAGAAATCTAAAGATGATTAAAAACACTCGAATGGAAGCACAGGGAGGGGTGTAAGTGATTCAAGAGATAGTGAATTTATTAAATAATTTACGTTGGTTTATGTACTTTTTCATTCACTAAACTATAGACTGTTTGTAATAGGTACAATGAAACTGTAACTCCGATTCTCAGTTTCACCTAAACTGGCGATTCTCGGTATACCTAACAGATAACGAAAATCGGCGGGTGTTTTGGAAGCGGGATCACTTGGAGCGAGACACTTTTCAGCCTCAGGTGAAGATAGTGTTATTCGGAATGATTGATTTGAGAAAATCCGTCGATTCATTTCAATAAAACGTGTTGTTGGGCGAGCTGGTTCATTATTACTGAAAGAAGGTGTAGCGCAGTAAAGACAAGGACGGCGATAGGGGAGCACGGCCGCAAACTCGCAACTGGTTTTGATTGACAAAACCACTTGAGTTTAATGCTCACTGCTGTGGCACAGAGTCTGCTGCGCAAAACTAAAACTATGTTGCAAAGGGTTAACGCAGAGTCTTCGTGTACAAAAAAAAAAAAAAAAACTCAGTCGCCTCGAGTTATACTGTCCGGTAGTGTTCTCAGCCTCGTTTAAACTTGCCGAACTAAGTGCGCGAACTGACCCCCAAAAAACTCTCCCAAAAGATTCGATAAGAAGCATGCGAAGCCTTTCGCAAACTGTAATACAGCGGTCGTAAAAGACATACTGTTGAATGGCGGCCCAGTTTACAGCGGCCAGACTGGTCGATGCATGAATCACTGACTGCGACAACATGCCCTTTTCGCTAAAAACGGGAACGGATCACTTGCTCATCTGCTGCAAATAATTACACTTCAAACCCGAGCTGCAAAAAAGCAAGAATCAAGCGAAACAAGGAGCTAACCATCGTTGTGAATATACGAGTGCGCCCTTCTTGATAATTTTGTAATGGTTTTCGATGTGCACCTTGCCCAGATTCCTGTCTTATTTGATGCCCATGTTTGCGATTATGCCTAAATTATAAAGGCGCGCACTTTGTTCAATAAAAAGCAGTCGCGAATTGGTGCCCCTACTTTCCGTTCGCCGTGCTTGCCTTTACTGCGCTAAGCCTTCTTTCAGATAATTAATAATAATAATAATACTTTATTGATGACATGAGTAAATACAAAACAAGGAACGGGCCTGCCAAAGCCGCAGTGGGCTTGAACGGCAGTGCCTGGCAGACAGCGACAGAGCCATCAATAACAGATAATTCGCTTGAAAACAGTAGTAAAAAAAAAAAAAGAAAACACAAAACACATGACAGGGTTCCGGTCACAGACTAATGCGTCTAAGACCTTTCTTCTGGCTACCTTTCGTTTTAACATCATTTAAGCACCGCGGAAGTGAATTGAATATTTCAGGCACATAATAGTTACGAAGTCTTTGACCGTATCTTGTATTACAACGGGGTGTAATATAGTGATTCTTTGGTCTCAGACAACAAGCAGGCACATACGGGATTTTATACTGGCTTGTCCAAAAATGTTTCAAGACAACCGTTTTTAACAGCAGAGAATTGAAATCAGGTAATGACAAGGTTTAGATCATATGCAACATTCTTTAGAATACCTCGAAGAATAGAATTGACCCGGTTTACCAAATGTTGAGCGCCATGACCATAAATAGATATTCCATACCGGATTACACTGTAACACAGGGCATGCACTACGAGCTTTCGCACAGACAATGACATGTAAAATTTAATATTATTAAAACACAAGACACTCATGGAAGTTTTTGACAGATATGTGCAAAATGAGAATTCCAAGATAAATCACAGTCGAAAAAGACACCAAGGTATTTAATTGAACGAGTGTATTGCACAGGGTCACACGAACAGGGATTGCAGCATGATGCGTGCAAATATAAAGGGGACGATAAAGTTACTTGCTTCAAAGGGTTATGGAAACAGATAAGTTGGGTTTTGGAAGCATTGATATCGACTACGTTATTCTGAAACCAGTTCATCACTTTTATTGCTGCTGTTTGTAAAAAGGAGATGACGTCGGTATAACTTCGAGCGTATGAAATAAGGACTGTGTCATCAGCATACTGATATAATGTGACGTTCACAACATTCACAACATTAGATAAATCGTTGAAGTGTAAATTAAATATTGACAGGACTTAAAATTGAACCTTGAGGGACGCCAGCTTTAATTTCAGTTAAGTTGCTACGGAACTTTCCAATAGACACAAGTTGGTGCCTATGACGCAAGAAATTTACAAAAGCCGCAAAAACGCACCGCGAAAGCCTAGCATTGCAAGTTTCGTTAGTAATATACTATGACTGACGCTGTCAAATGCTTTGCGGACATCGAGGAACAGTGCACACGCAATCTGATTGTGTTCAAATGCAGAGTTCAGTGTATCGGAAAAACCTTCAAGCAGCATCTGTGTGCCCCGATTCGGCACAAATCCATACTGGCTACGAGATAGCACGTTGTGCTTGTTTAAAAATCTGCTCATTGTCAAGTGCAGATGTTTTTCAAGTATCTGCCCAATGCATGACAGGATTGAAATAGGCCGGTAATTTTCTATTTTGTTGCGTGCGCCACTTTTAAAAAGGGGAATTACCAGTGCATTTTTTAGATTTTCCGGAATGATTCCAGTGGTAATAATATTGTTTATAATGAGTAGTAGTACATCTTTTATTCCTTCAAAAGTTCTCCGCAGCTCTAATATTGAAATAGCGTCAATTCCCGGAGACTTATTAGGTTTCAGACTGAAAAAAAGCAATTTCAGGTCGTGTTCCGAAAGCAGAGGGAGAAAGGCGGATTCTGGGATGCTTGTTTGCAAGGTGCAAATATTCAGATGAGGTCTCGCTATACCAGACACTTTTGAAAAAAAAAACGAGTTAAAGTCATTAGCGATGGTATGACAATTTGAAGAAAAACGAGACAACAATTTATCAGGGCGATTAACATTTACATCAGCACCTCTGATATTGTTAATTAGGGACCATGTTTTTCTGATGTCGAAACGAGCATCCGTGAATTTTGCTCGTATGTTATTACGCTTTGCAAGACGAATCATGGCATTGACCTTATTTCGAGCCTCTTTGAACCGAAGCCGCAAAGCAGTACAATTAGGACTTCGCTTTGATTGCCTCCATATCACGTCTTTCGCTTTTATTGCCGCAAGTATTTCTGTCGACATCCATTTTCGGTCCAAATTACGTTGTTTTATTTTACACACCCGCGTAGCCGGAAGTCGGAAATTATTGAACAGCGTTACAAAGATGTCATAAGCGTCACCTGGAGGAACAGTCATTATAAAGTTATGCCAGTCGTGATTCATTACTAAATTGTCGAAGGCTATGTGGTCAACAATTGGTAATTGTTTTAATTCATTTGGAGCGACCAAGTCATTAGTTTCGTCGGTTAAAGAACAGCAAACCATGTAGTGATCAGCAAGTTTAGTTGCAATAATGGCAGCTTTGACCATCAAGTTATGTGCACGTATATTTACATGATCTATGCAAGATTTGACAATACGACCTGAAAGGAATTCTTCACGCGTAGTTTCACAGATCGTGTTTTGCAAGCCCCACTTCGAAATGACGTCCAAATAATTACTAACTATCGCTGAAGAAGGGCGTGGAGTATCTATGTTGAAATCGCCAATCAGGCATACATGATCCATTGACGACATCGAGGCCAAGGCGGCATCAAGCTCAGCTAAAAATAGGCGACCGTTGCAACACGGTGGGCGATAAACCGCAAGCAAAATTATCGACAAGGAAGGTGCGCAAAGACGCACTGCCACAATTTCGGCTTGGGAAAACGAGAATGTCAACTCGGTTATTGCCCATGTGTCTCGAACGAAAACTGCTACACCTCCTCCCCTTCTGATTGGCCGAGTGTATGAAAAGGTTTGGTATCCAGCTATCTGATACTGACTGATACAAGCGGACGAAATATTGATCTCGGTAAGCTCAATCGCATTGAAATACAAGTTCAAAGGAGTGAGTAAGACCTGAAAATGGTCCCAATGCTTTCTAATACTGCGAATGTTGACGTGAACAGCACGGAAGCTGTCACCTTTAGGACTTGGAAAAAAACTACAGACGTCGTTAAGATTCGTACATGTCATAAATGCATCTTTGTTCATGTTCACACAATACTCTCAAGGTCGGACACCTTATTGATATAAAGGACAGGTGCTTCTTCATCCTTCTTAGCCAGTATCCTGCCGTTTTTGGTCCAGACGAATTTGAAATGTTTGTCATTGTCTTTCAACCTTGCTAGCCGATACAGCTTCCGTTGTGCACGCGAAAGATTATCATTGAAGTAGAGCCGTGGAAAGGTGCTATCATGAGCAAGCTCACGAAGGACCCCTCGTGCACTGAGCCATTCCTGCTTGGCAGAGACACTGTGCATTTGCACAAACAAGGATTACAGGAATGGTATTGCTTCTTGCGGGAAGTCGGTGAAGAGCCGAAACATCGGTCGCCTTGAATTCCGAAACGTTTAGCTTCGCCGCCAGTTCTGACAAAAAGGAAGACAAATCCTCGTTGGGCTTGTACGGCAGGCCATGAATCTCAAAATTGCAGCGTCGGCTGTATTGCTCCAAGTCATTAAGCTCAGAGCCAACCTTCTCGAGCAGCAGAGCCTGGGCAACTATCGCAGCGGAGAGTGTATCAACTTGTGTGCCCAGCTCACTGACCGCTGTCTGGTTCGCAGTTACAATGGCTGATACCGATTCATATTTCGCGTCAAGGGAAACGAGCGACCCCTGTATTTCTAAGACAGTTTGGGCAGTTCTTTCTCCTGTGGCTTTGAAGGTCAACAGTTCCTCTACTCGACCAGTCAACGTTTCTACTGTAGACGTCAGCCGGTCCAGTTTGTCGTTTACCGTCAACAGCTGTTGTGCCAGTGCTGCATCATCCGATTTAGCACCTGCCACAGACTCCTTGACTGCTTGCTTCTTGCATTCCGGGCAGACCCAAGATTCCCGTTTGGCTGAGGACATTTTCGAAAAAGCTGACTCAGTAACCGTCGAGCAGTTTTTACCCAGGTGATAATCATCCTTGCACACAGAGCACTTCAAAAACTTATCGTCTAGCGGCAATGCCTCAGCACAAATAGTACAGTCAGACCAGGGGGATGAAACTCCGCCGTTTTTCTGTCCCGTGACTGCAGCGATCCTAACGTTTGGGGGCTGTACTACATGCGAGCATAAATGAACGTTGTTGTTGCATCTTATTACTACGTTAATTATTAATTACGAAGTTTTTAATATGCAAGTAAACTTAAAAGTTGCAGTTCGAGATTGCGAAAATACGAGCGCCACCAGCAGTGGAAAACAGGAACCGCGCCTTTCTGCTTCGCACCGCTGAAAAGGGGTGTTTCTTGTCGCGCCCATAGGTATGCTACGATCCACGGTGTTCCGAGGGCCGTTTTTACTACCGTAAAGTTTGTTTCATCGAAACAGATGCATGAATGGATTCGCGCCGTCATCAGAGATCGTGCTGTACTGAGTGGTGTCAAAATTCTTCACGCCAGGCCGGCATAAACTTCTTTTGGATCCCGGCGGACGAAAGGTACGGTCTGCATGCTGCTTGTTTTGCTTTTCTACGCTTGCACGAGATAGCAGGATGCGGTTGCAGCAGTAGCTGTATAATTTAAGTGAGCATGCACGTGCACTATCTATTTATTACGTTCTCATTGCCTTTTTTGACTCTTGACTGAAGCATGAAATGCGCGGCAGAGCATGTGGTAATTAATCCGATCACTACATTAGCTACACACGTTTGTTTGTACGTGCGTTATTGATTCAATGCGTTTATATCGTGTGTTTTGCATTTTAGCGCAAGTGAATGCGCGGTATGCAGCAAAGTGTATAGAGGCAACATATACAATAACTAATGGAACAGTGTGAGCTTATCTGCACTATTTTTATTATCTTTTGATTGCATGTGTTTAGTTTGTTTTCGTAGCATGCGTTGCTGTTATTAATATTAATAATATTGTGAATATTACAATTAATATCAATTATATTGTTATCGTTATTATTATCAGTCTGTTTATGTCCACAGCTGGAGTTAGGCATCTCCCATACACTTATGGCTCATAGGCTGGGTCCGCAGGTTCATATCGTGTTGTTTTAACTAATTAGTGACTACATCAAATATTTTATTGCGTTTCAATTGTGTGTTCTGTGTGTTCTGCATTTTGTCGTCACGTGAATCAACGGCACATAGCCGAATAAATTTGTAGCAATAACTATACAAAGTAAGCAGTTACTTTATATGATTATAATACAATCATAACTATAATTCCGCCACTTATAATTTATAATTTAACCTTCAGTTCCGTGCTTGCAGTTTCAGCTTTAGCACAAGAACGATCGATGTATTCACAAGAACGCAGTTACAGCTGTAAGCCGATAAATAATTAGACAGTGCAGGCTTAACCTTTGCTAGGAATTTAGTAGAAGTTTTGATATAAGGTTTTTATAACCGGTTTATTGCAGCGCCTGAGAAATACCTGATGAATACATAGGGCGCCAAAGTATATCTGCATGAATAATTGCTTAGCGATTCTGCTGTGGGATGGCTGCTTTTGTCTGCAGAAGTGTATTTTGGATTAGGAGGAAAGGTAGGTTGTTGCCACCGAACATTATCATCGCACAAATAAAAAAACGTATCTGCGTCTCTTAATAATATAAGGCTGATTTTAATTTAAAATTTTCCTTTACGATTGGTCACAAGTAGTCTTTGTGGCCAAAATCAATTTAAAAGAAAGATTCCTAATATATCAGATAAAGTTTATTCCGAAAACAGATGCTAGTTGAAAGCAGCAGTAAAGCTAGCATTCATTCTAACCCAAATATACACACGTGCTTGTTGATGTTCCAGATCTCGCGTTTGGCTCCAGTGTGCGAGAAGGCACAACCTGGCTGATTTACCACCTCGACAGATCTACAGCTGCTACCGGCGGTGTCCTGCCCATTTCACCACCAGAGACTACGAGGACCTTGGACAGACAAGGCACTGGACAGATATGCACTGGCTGGATACCTAATTAGCATGCGGCCATGTGCCATACACTTTTGTTTGCAACTAAAAGTGTAAAATATCCAAGTTGTGTTTTACTGCATGAATGGTGCATTTAGCAATAAAAATGAAAATACCTGTACTCTTTATCCTTGTCTAGATTGTGTGTACTAATAAACCAAAACAACGTCGTACTTAGAATAAGTGGTGCAAAAAGAAGTGGACGCGTAAAACTTCATCAGTCAGAACAAAACAAATGCCCTTTCGATAATGTGGCGGGTTGCGCAACGGGGAAAAGGTCGTGCGCTAGCCATCTGAATATCTTGCACTTGCTCAATAACCTTCCTTTTGCGTCCCAATTGAATTTGGCGCTAATTTGCACCCCCCCCAACCCCGATCGGCTTATCAGTCCTCATCAAGATGGCGTTTTCCAGTGCATGTCTGCAACACGCCGCCATTTTTTTAGTACCGCCCCCAAACACCAGGGGTTTGTCCGGCGCTTCGATCGAATATCGCGTCCCATGCAAGGTATAGGAAGTTTCACTCCCCTGGTCAGACATTGTTGTGCAGTCGGCGGCAGTGAGCAAAATTTAGAAAAAAGGGACGCGGGTAGGTGGTTGTTAGACTCACCTGTCGACAGCAGAATAACAGATCAATACATGGCACAGCTTTGCCGCCGACTGCGACGCAACTCAGCGGGAGCAGTCCTTTTGTAGACGGTAGATAGACTTGATTGGGCAGGCCTAGACCATGTGACAAGGGCGATGGGGGCGACGCTGGCCGACAGAGAACGAAGCCGGTGCTGGTCTTTCGGTGCCTTGATGCGCAGAAGCTGATCCAGGCAACCAACACGTGTCGATGAGTGCCCCTTGATAACTGGATCTGTTGCTCCGAATCTGTACGCAACCGGTCAACCTGTCGACAGCAGAATAACAGATCAATACATGGCATAGCTTTGCCGCCGACTGCCCGCCGAATTGATTCATTGAAGTAGTTGGATGAGTGAAACTGATTGCTATTCATAATTTGATTAGCTCTTCTATCAAACCTTTTACCACCCATCTCTCTGCGCAGAACCGAAACCAGCAGCATAATATGATGCTCTCCAAACATCACGTGCACTGTGCATCGCGGTTGTCGGCATTACAGAATTTGCGACTGATTCCATTGTAACATATTCTCTCAACACGGTAGGCTACATATTCGCACTTTTTGAGCACAGCGTGTATGCAATTTATTTTATGCCTGCGTTTACCTTTATTGTTCGCTATTTTGAATGGGGAATGGCAGTAGAAAGATTACGATTTTATTTTTGCTAAGACTAGCAATCGTTACCTGGTGCAGCGGCCGAGCCCCCGCCGCCTTGCGTTGCTGTTGAGGGGGTGTGTGAATATTGTGCATGAGCTGTTGTTGCTATCAGGCGACACAGAGAAAAACCCTGGTTCAACCACACGTAGCTCCACTACCCAAACTGGACAGACTGTCCATGCTTCCTAACAACGTTAGAAGCCGGCCAGGCCGCCATCCTGGCTGAATTGAAGACTATCGATACACGACTTACTTACATAGAACAGTCCCTTGCCCATTTGGTTGCGCGCATCGCGAGGACGGAAGACCAGTGCACATTCCTACCCTATATGCGGTTCGATGTAGACGTTCAATTCAGCTCATCCGCCCAGACATCAGATAGTATCGCCGGCATTGAGGAAAGGTTAAATGACGCTGAGGTCGCGCCGCTGCAACCTTGCCTTCTATGGCATCAGTGATTGCGAGTCCGAATCCTGGTGCGGTAGCGAAAAACTAGTCCCAGATATTTTGAATCAAAACTTGAAGATAGCACTTGAACCTAAGGATCTTCAGAGAGCACATCGTAATTGTAAAATTGCTCGTGACAAAAATCGCCCCATTATTGTTACTTTCACTCCTTTCAAGACTAAGAATGATATTTTATCTAAGGCCGTCAAGCTCAAGGGCACAACAGTAAGTATAAATGAGGATTTCTGTGCCGCCACTCGTTCAATTCATCGCGAGCTCATTTGTTTCGCTCGAGAACAGAACGCCCTTTTCAAGCTACGCTACAAAAAACTTATAATCGGCAGAAAACGTACTACTATGACGCTGCTCTTAAGTTGGTCAAAGAAAGAGCAGCGCGGGCGAGCTGGCAAGAAACAAATATAATCGAACAGTCTCTTTCCAAACCACACCCCCGTAACACACCTAAACGTGCGTCGCTACGTACTTACGACGTCACATATCCGATTCTTTGCACTAACATACGCAGCGTAATTCCGAAGCGTGAAGTAGTATCTGCCGTCATTCAATGATGTGATTGTGATATTGTCGTTATTACAGAAGCATGGCTTTCACAGCATATCACTGACGTTGAAATTGCTCCGTACATGCCCGGATTTGCCGTTTACTGGCGTGATCGCTTGCTAAACAGTGGCGGTGGAGTTCTTATTGGAATAAGGAATACGATTAGTCATTTTAAACTGGAGCGCGAGAGCCCCCTAGAGATAATGTACGAAGCATGCCAAACGATACCAGGCCTTACCATAATTGGAGCGTGCTATCGCCCACCAAAACCAGACGCCGATTTTTGCAGGCACTTTAACCACTCTCTCTACTTTATACGCAAAACGTATCCCTATCTAATCTAATATTATGCGGCGATTTTAACTACCCTGTTATTGATTGGAGTGATCCATATCGCGTAACTACCAGTGATGCCGGCTAGTTCTTTAGCACCCTACAGGATTTTCAATTAACACAAATCATAACCCAACCTACGAGACAGACCGCACATGACGAGAACATTCTTGATCTAATTCTAACATCCGACCCGGGCAGTATCCAATCAGTGCATTACCTTAAGGAAATAAGTGATCTTAAAGTTATCTTAGCATTTTTTCACTGAGCATTTCAGACAGAAAAACCATTAGCTAAATGAATTAGGCTTTACGACAAAGACAGTATTAAAAAATTGCGGCTGACCTACAGCACCTTTCTGAGCTACAGCACCTGAGCTACAGCTACACCTTTCTTTCGAGCAAGGTTTCCACGACCGCTCAGTAGAGCAAAACTGGAGCCTGTTTTCGGAGAAAATTCAGGAATTAACAGACAAATATGTTCCAACAGTAAAAATTAAACCCAAACAATCGGCAACGTGGTTTTCTAGCTCAATTAAAAGAGAAATACCCAGAAAGAAGCGACTGTTTAGAAAAGCAAAAGCCAGAAAAAATCCGCCGGCATGGAAAACCTATGAAGGCGCGGAAAGGAAGCTAACGAAAACAATTCGTATTGCCAAGCGTAACTTTTTTGAGACAACATTGTCTAATATGCTACAAAATAATCCAAAACAATTTCGGAAAGCTATAAACCTGTCTCCTGCCGCGCCAATAAGATTGTATAACGATAACAACGTAGAACGTAATGATAGTGAGTCGGCTACAGCGCTTAACATGTCCTTCTCCTTACTTTTCACGACCGTAACCAGCATGTGCACCCCCATTTCCTCGGATCTAGCCTTTAATGAAGAAATGTCCCCGATAATATTCACACCTGAAGGAATAATGAACATAAGTAATAAAATGAAACTATCACCTGCTACGTGACAGGACGGAATCAACTCCAAAATGCTCAAAAATGCCAGAGCCTATTAGTGACATGCTCGCTTTACTATTTTCTCTATAATTGATGTCAAGCTGCATCCCCATTAAATGGAAGCTACGGAAGATTGTCTCAACCTTTAAAAGCGGAAATAGCTCGTCACCGTTGAACTACCACCCCATTTCAATTACATTCGCACCGTCAAAAATATTGGAACATATAATTTCACGGATGTCATTATTCATCTAGAATGCCATAATATTCTCTGCACATCGCAACATGGTTTTCGCAAGGGTTTGTCCTGCAAAACGCAGCTTGCCTCATTTACAGATGACTTGCACTTATACCTTGAGAGTAACATCCAAACAGACGTAATTACCCTCAATTTTAAAAAAAGGCATTCGACAAGGTACCCCATCGT
This sequence comes from Haemaphysalis longicornis, assembly GCF_048455015.1. Taxonomy (NCBI): domain Eukaryota; kingdom Metazoa; phylum Arthropoda; class Arachnida; order Ixodida; family Ixodidae; genus Haemaphysalis; species Haemaphysalis longicornis. Next base: position 9,962,986 of record NW_027526204.1, read on the forward strand.
CGCTTAATGTATAAACTATCATTGCTCAAGCTGGACCCATTTGCACTTAATTGGATCGGAAACTTCCTTCTTGGACGAAAGCAAGTTCCCGTTGTCAATAGCGCACAATCTAACACAGCGCCCGTTTTGTCCGGCCTACCACAGGTTACTGTACGCGGGCCGTTGCTACTTTAATTGATGTTAATGATCTGCCGTCCGACATTTCTAACAAAATTCGCCTATTTGGGGATGATTGTGTGATATATTCCGAAATCACATCTAATCGAGACCAAACTAATCTACTAATCTACAGACTGATTTTTTTCGTAATAAAAATTGGTGCAAAACAGGGCAAACGTCCTTAGGCGTATCTAACTGCAAATTAATATCATTTTCCAGGCGTGCATGCCCATTATTTCATAATTACACCCTTATAGGCTCTTCATTACAATCCGCAAAAGTGTACAAGTACTTAGGCATCTATATAACCAACCACCTATCTTGAACCATACACGTGAACAAAGTAATCGCCAGCGCCAGTACATCTCTCGGGTACCTGCAGCGCACGGTGAAATTTGCTCCTTCACAATTAAAACTGCTGGCCTATAAAATACTTATCCGTCCAAACGTAGAGTACGTAGAGTATGCCGCTGCGATATGGGCCCCGCACCAACGTTACCTCATCGACAACATAAAAGCCACCCAAAACCGCGCAGTTAAATTTGCTTTCTAAGATTTTTTTTTCATTTACTACCGTCACAAACATCAAATCGCGTGCACCCCTTCTTCCCCTCAACAACCGTCGGAAAATAGCAAGGCTGGCATTATTCCACAGGTTTCACTACTCATTATAACCAAGCTCTTACGTCACACCTAAATCGCATGTATCCACTCGCACCAAAAACTAACATCAAGTTAGTTTTTGATGTAGGTTTGACGAACCAACACTTTCGCACAATCATTTTTTGTTCATTCAGCCAAAGATTGGAACAATCGTCCTAATCACTTGGTTTACCAAGCCAAACCAAAGACCTCCACCGGTTTAAACCACTGCTCACCGCGCCCGGAATATTGTAATGTCCTCATGGGTTTTTCCTTTTCTTTTTGTTTTTTTCTTTCGTTGTTTCGCTTTTTTTGCCGTCTCTTTTATCGTTCCCGTTCTTCTTATCTTCATTGTTCTTAGTGCAAGTGAAGAACTGGAGTATTGCATCCTCGCATTATATTGTTTTTTTTCTTTGTCTTTCAGTGTTGCATTCTCACATTATATTGTTTCTTTTTCTTTTTCTGCCGAATGTATAGCTACATAGATCTTTGCCGCTGTTTACATACTGACTTGTATATGTGTCTGAACCCTTGTACTGGTGTGATGCACGGTTCATCAAGCAGTTTAAACACTGAATAGGTCCAAATATAAAACATGTAGCATGTCCGGCCATGTATTTGTTTTCATGCTTTTTCAATCACTTATTGTTGTATCGGTGTTGTACATGGTTATGTAGCTAAAACACGCAACTCACCCCTACCCTCATTTTTGCAATAGTTTGCCACTTGTATCACCCCTGATGTGATGCCTCTTTCCCAGAGGCCCTTGAGGCATGAAAATAACTAAATAAAGTGTCGTTTGTTCGTTTGTCACCGTTATTCGTATAGCTTGCTTATCACTACCGGGTGGCTGCTTTGTGACGCAAAGCGACTGTACTGTACTTGCATGGAGTCAGGAATCCAGACAGGCGCCGTTTGGCACCTTTGTTCCTGTTTCTTTAGTTTGTTGTACTCAAGAAAGTGAGAATGCTAATAAATAAAAAAAAAAACATCAAGCCCACTAATTTGAAGAATCATGGCAACGCTCCCCAACACCTTGGAATTTCGTGAAACAATCGGGCGTAGGATTGAATATCTCCTCAGGCTATAACACCAGTCTTTCAAGAATGGGGAACGCATCTCAGAAATGCCAAATCCCGCACCTGTCTATACAGCTTCTTCGCCATTTCAACGTTGTTTCGTGTTTCTAAAAGATGGCGGTTGAAATGACAAATTCAAAGCTGTTCCTTTTTGGTCTTCTTTCACAGGCTATATATATCCTCTTGTGACAGACACATTTGTCTATATTCTTTTCCTACACTTTTTCTTCATCAAACCGTGAAAGCTGTTGTATTCTGAGTCGCACACCGAACCCATCTGTGCCCTCCGCTGCCTCCGTGAAAGAGATAAAGTAAAAGGTTGGGTTACGTGAAAGCTTTCTCTTTTTCCCTCAAAAATACGTTACCTTCGCTTTTAGTTGCGTCCCTCGATTTATATAAAAGGCCGACAACTACATGTGCAGTTCCATTCCCGAGCAGTTCGGGTGATCGCTGCACTTGGCTCCTTCCGTACCCTTTATCGGCGTACGGAAACAGAGAAGCTGCTCACAGGCATCTGAACTCGAGCACAAAGGAACTCTCGGCTATTTGTCACAGCCGCTCACTACCCGGAATTCCTCCGGCTTCTCAACGTTTCTTTTCATTCGGTTTACGTGGGCTTAGCCCTGGGGGCCCGGGGTTTCTTTCCGACGCTTTGACTGATGTGGGGGGTTAAAGCGCGAGTGCTATCTTACGTCGCTCGACTTCCGAAGATTTAGCTGCATCCCATCAATCGCCTTCACTTTTTTTGGGGAGCGGGTATGTTTTGACACTTTAGTGCAAGATCGTATTTTATATTTACTTGTTTTATTGACAGTGTACCGAGCCCGATTTAGCAGATTAAAGAGGGCATTCTAATAGTTCACAACGCCACACGAGAAAATGTAATAAAGGATGTGCAAGAAAAAGAGAGCCTGTGAGTTGAATGTGCGCGGCAGTGTAAGCTTGAATCCCTTCAATCCCTGGGTGAGGAGCAATGAAGTCGGTTGTTATTAGAAAAGTTCCATGAAATGTCCTCTTGAGAGGAAAGTAAAAACACCCAAGATGTAGTTTTCCGTGTGGACGGAGGCTTACCTAACGATTTAGGCATAAACAATTTGTTTACACCTGGGTATATCTCTTTGTTTCCTTCGTATTCTTTCACATTTGGACGTCTAACGAGCCGAACCTACACTTGGGCTTTGAGGCGCACGGTAGCGGAGGGCTTTGGATTAGTTTTGACCACCTGAGGATCATTGACGTGTGCCGAAGTATCGACACACGGGTGCACTGTGGTTTTTTTTTATTTTGGATGTATATTATTCTCTCGAAAACCTACACCTTAAGTAAGCATGTAAAGTGTGACCGCCGAGGAAAAGGCACTTTGCAGTGAAGTTCAAAAGTCGGATTTGAAAACAGCGTCATTTGACACACACGGTTCCTTTTGAAGCTGGTTTTTTTTACACAAATGGCCCATACGCCTCAACGTAGGGCCTGTGTGATTTTGTGGGCGGCGCCGAAGTCACGTTGGCCCAAAGTGGAGTGTGTTCCCTGGAGTGCTCAGGAATAGTGAGGGCTTGTGCTCCGGTAACAGAGTACGGAGCAAGCAACGGGAGTGATGCAGCGGGAAGTGGACCCCTGATAAAATGTCACTGACGAGAAGAGAGGGATCAGCCCGAGGGGTTGACTTTTAGCCACTGCATGTTAGATAATATTATACTTCTTGAGTGCTACATTTTCCGCGTCGCGCACCTTATCCGTGTGTACGGTTTCCAGCAAAGCTGTCAATAATGGTGCATGGGTGGCAACTGTTCGTACCGATGCCACCCCCGCCATAATCGCCATCGTCGACAGATTGCGCTTTACGAGAAAGCTTTCAAGCGGCAGCTCTCTGGTTTCTCTGGTTCTCTATTTAATGTAGAGTTCCTACAAAAACGTCGCAGCGCAGTTGACTGCTAAGGCGACTTTAATTTTGATTTCATTTACTTTCCCATAATTACTTCACACAGTAGAGTTGGAAACGTTTTGTAACTCTTATGTGCTGTCAAGACATCGGTTTTTACGCGAGGGGTATGGTTGCAGGAAGCGGCAGCCGCATGTACTCTGTCGGGACTATTTCGATAAAAATTATTGGCATTGAACTGCTCAGGCGAATATGTAACGGCGGATTGTTTTATTTCAGCAGGTATTTTAAACAGTTACAATTCGCATTATCAGGAGAAATAACAGGAAACAATCCGGGCCATTGCAGCAGCATCATAAAGCAACCATCAAACGGGTAGATCCATGTTTGTGTTGGAGAATAAAACGGTAGTCCTTGTAAGTGCGCTTAAGCTGCTTACTCACAGCAAAGTAAAACAATGGTGATTTCGTTTTGGAGTTGCCTGAACTGCGCCCCTGTCGTAACACTTGTAAATTAGGCATGGTCAAATTGCAATTGAAAGCACATTTATTGTTTATTTCGAAGGAATATTTGAAAAGAGGCCATTTGTTTAGTATATTATCCCTTGTCTGAGGCCCATTGGGAATTTCTTAGTATTTCTATGAAGGAGCATCGTACGCACAAATGCCTTCGTTATGCTCTAGACTGTTTTATATGTTTTATGATTGCATATGTTCTAGTATCCATCTATAGTGCGATCACGTAATGCTCTAGTCCCTGCTTTGGTGCGCAGTAAGCCAAATGCGTTTTTTTATTCTGTGAATGCAATAGAAGTATTTCAGTATAATATTTCCTTTATTTTTCATCCTTGAGATGGGGGAGGCAAGAAAAAATAGCTGTACAATCATCCTCGGCCGGGATAGAGCGGCGGCGCGGGCTGTGTTGATACCAACGCGCGCGTGCACGCCTCCGCTCCAGCCCGGCCATGAATCAGCTTGACTTGCTCCCGCCGCCCCAAAATAAAATACAATATAACATGTTCCATGTTTCAGCTGCGTACAGCGTACAATAAACACACCGACAAAAGAAAGGAGAAAACAAAAAGGAAGAAAAGGTGAAACAAACAATCAGCAGTCTTTGCAGTAACATAAAGCGTGCGACAATCCCGGTTGCACGCGTTTTTTACATAATACGTAGTAAAAGAGCAGTTGTGTATAGAATGAAGAAAATATACTGTTACAACAGGTAAGCACAGGAAAATACATGAATTAAAATCGGTAGCAATCACTTTGTTTGTAGGTTAAAGAAGGCACGCAATTCCTTGTCCGTTATCCTTTCTATTTAGCAATTCTGGAAGTTTATGTTTCAACATTTGGGTTCCGTAGGTTGTTCTGCAGACGTAAATTTTCCAGATTTCATTTGTTCCAGTGAGGTATGGGTTAATTTTTACGGTGAGAGAGGAGAACTGTGCGAGAAAGTTTCGTTGTTGTTTAAGTTATTTTTAAAAAATTCAGGCTAAGCGGTAGGAATACAAGTGTTATATCTTCATTATATTATGCTTAAAGGCCAACTGCACTCAAATTTTTGACAACGTAAAAATAATGTCACCTAACAGTTCATATAAAAAGGGTGCGAAATGCAAAATACTGCGCTTCAAACATCAACGAGCGCGACGCAAACGGCTCGCGACATTCGCGTTTTCGGAACCGAAACTGAATAGAAAAGGCGGCCATAGCGGCGGCCGGACGTGACGTACGTGAGGGAACGGAAGCGACCGAGCCAGAGCCGGCGGCCGCTCAGAGCCGCCTTCAATTGCGCGTGGTAGCGCCGCGTTTCGCTTTTTTATTTCCACAGAAGAACATCCACTAACGTTTGCCTATCATAATGGAGTTGGGCGCAATTCCGGCATCCCGTTGCTATCAATCGAGATGAAGTAGACCGCCCGACAGTAATTTTTTCCATCATAATAACTGCCGGAATAGCAATTTTTGGCATTGCAAATAAAAAACGGACCCTGATTTACAAAGCTATTTGCTCGTATACGATATCGAAAAGCAGCTTTTATTATAGCCGACCCCTCGGCTATCACGTCGCCCTCTCTGAAGGGAACAAATCGCACGCGGGCGGAGATAAGTCACTATTTCTACTATACATTACATGCAAACAGCTTCGTGAATATCGGCCCAGTATTTTTTCCGCTGTGTGCACATCGAGAATCGAATTATAAAAGGGATCTGAAACTATAAGCCCGCCTCCAGAGCTAATATGACGCACTAAAACACGAAAACACTTCCTATCTACCGCTGTAATTAACCAGAGTCAGGTACTGTTGAAAACGTTTTACTTTCAAATAAACTAAATCTAACGCTCAAAGTAAATACTTCACTTGGGAATCCAACAAAAATATAATCTATTGTTTAGGAGAGGAGCAGTTTAGTTTTCGCACTTCCCAAATACGACGGCCAATATTTGTGCGCGTGTATTTGTTACTACGAGAAAGGCTGATTCTTTTGGAAATGTCTAAAGGATAGAGGTGGCGTTGGGCCAGCCCAAATGAGACCAATATTGGACGCGGAAGTGCAAGTGGTCAATAATTTATAATATATCTTTTTTTTTTCTGTGGTAAATGCAATAGGAATGACAAACGTAAGGCAAGTGCTCCTTTCGGGCTATTTTTTTTTCTTTGAGTTAAAATATTATTTTCAAGTAAAAAGAGTTTTGCTAACTCCAACACATTCGCAAGCGCGTGAATAGGTTCAGATTTAGGATTAGGTTTAGGCTTCTAATCATGTTTTTTTTTGCATCGAGAAAAAGGGGGGATATTACTGCCTATGCGGTTAGTTTAAACATTTGATGGCGACGCCGGTACAGCGCGCTGGTGTAGCAGAGGAACCCCGGGCGAACGCATCCCTGCGCCCGGCGGAGCGCCCTGCAAGTCGCCGGAGAAGCGCGAGGTTCACGGGACAGGTTCCCCAACCTCCGTCACAGGCCGCTCGGAACTTGTTACGGCGACTCTCCGCCAGGTGCAAACGTCGTCTGCTCGGAGGTACTTTGAACGGCGGTCGGCGGTACCTAGCGCTCTCTGTGATTACGAAGCTAAGTATTTCGCCATGGTGATTTTAAGAGCGTAGACTACTTATTTGTACGAAAACAAATTTGAGTGCAGTTGGCCTTTAAGGGAGAGCTCGGCGTAGGGATGATCAAAACAGACATTAGAAATATTAGAGGTGGTGGTAGTGGTGGTGGTGACGGTATTATTATTATTATTATTATTATTATTTACAACCCATACTATTGAGATTACCCGTCTTGCTTTGCGAACACTAGGTGCAACATGTCGTGTCTCCAGAGAATTCAACTATCGAGACACATTTCTTCAGCTCTATACCTCTATGTGTCGCCCTCTATTGAAATACACATCCGTGGTCTGAAATGCAACGTGTCGTTCCAACGCGGCGGCCATTGAGAGAGTGCAAACTAAATTTCTCTCGATACTAAAACATAGGTACGCTCCAGCGAAGGCTAAATATTATCCTGGTGTTGACGCCGCCAGCTTGCTTGTAATGGACCCACTACACATCCGGAGGGCCAAGGCTGACCTTTTATTCTTGTACAAACTGGTCCACAGCCTCATTGATTGTACAGAGTTGTTGGGTGCCATAAATTTGAGAACCCCGATAGGCGACACCAGTGCACCTAGATCGTTTCATGTCCCCGCCCGTCTCAAGAGTCCCGTGGGACGCATTCAGCAGCTGTACAACATGCACGCAGAATGTTTGGACGTATTCCATCGTCCCTTTCCAGCTTTTTGTAAGGAACTGCGTGGCTTGGCAAACCAGGAGTAGCTTGCTTTCCCTAGTATGTAACTTCAACTCACGCAATTTATGCTGCCGGGGTTAGGTTTATCTATGTATGTATGCCAATTGTTTCGACGATTCACTTGTCTATGTAAGTTTTATGCTTTCATTGTGGCTTAAATTTAGCTAATATATTTTTTTCAGTTTATATGTTTCAGTGTACAAATGTGTTACACTTGCCTGGTTTGCATATGTGCGCGGGTCATGTGCGTATGTCGGCGTGTGTGTATCTCAAAGTGTCTCATTCTAGCTAAGACTAAACAATGCTATTTTCTATATTTTTCTGAGATATGCACTTTTCTTTCCGCACCAGCACATCGTTCCTGGACACACTATTAACCAATTAATTGGTTGATTCATTCGTCATTTTTATTATCTCTGCGATTTGTTGGTCTGATCATTTTATGTCTATACTCCTGACATTGTTTTTTCGCTATTTTTTTTGTCAAACGTGTAAAACATCGCAAAGGCATCGCTCGTTTTACGCTAATACTTTATTGCAGTGTAACTTTTCAGAAATCTAAACTCTCATTTTATATGTACACTCGGTCTCTGTCACAAGCAGTGTGCATTTTGTTGTATATTTCCTTTTCTCAAGTGCCTTGAACGTTTCCCTGGCTGAGGGCTATAGCTTGCAACACTGTTTCTTTTTTGCTTTTTTCTGAATTTCTGTAAGTATTTTACTTTATTTTTTATGTCATATCGAAGATTATGTGTGTTGTGCCGTGCTGTTCTACGTTTCTTTTATAATGTTTTGTATATGGTGTGCCAGCACCAAGACCTTAGGGTTGTTGCTGGGAACCGAAAATAAATGTTGATTATTATATTATTATTATTATTACTATTATTATTAATATTACTATTATTATCATTATTGTCAGGAGTGGCATGGAAAAGTACATCCCTTTTTATAAGCCTGTTCATTCCAAATTTCCCCACTGGTTCTCTAAAGAACTTCGAAGTTCGCTTAAACTTAAGGACAGTGCCCACAAAAAGGCCAAGCGGTCTGGGCTTGACAAGTGGAAAGCGGATTTTAGTCGGTATCGCTCACTTTGTAAAAGCCTCTACCGGCGTGACCACCAGCTCTATATAGAGTCGTTAGAGGCTTCGGCGTCTCAGAAACCGGCTGACTTCTGGAGGTATGTACGCGGCCGTTCTAAGGCGTCTAAAGAACACATTAGTCTGATTAATTCCGATGGGGAACAGGTTGAGGATGTCGCCACGAGCTTTGCTCAGTACTTTCATTCTGTCTTTCAACTGCCAGATGGTCCCGACGAACGCCTATCGTTTAATAATATGTCTAATTTTAGTACACTTATGTTCGATGAAAAACTTGTAAATGATAGCCTTAAACGGATGAAACCGTCATTTTCCTGTGGTGCAGACGGAATTCCAGCAGCCCTCATGAAGGCTTACGGCAACATTTTTGTGCCTGTCTTAACTTCCATTTATAATAACTGTTTGCTTTTCGGCAAATTTCCTCGTGCATGGAAGATTGCTCGAATTTTTCCAATATTTAAGTCTGGTGATAAGTCAGCCGTTACCAACTATCGCCCAATCTCACTCCTTTGTGTCGCCTCAAAACTCTTTGAGTCAGCTCTGCACAACGTTCTTGCTGCCTGCGTCAAGAACGTTCTGATACCAAATCAGCACGGCGTTTTCTCGGGTCGATCGACGGTTACAAATCTTGCAAGCTTCATGACTCAGGCTTCGGCTGCAGTGTGTGAAAACGGCCAGTTGGATGTAATTTATTTTGACCTCAGTAAGGCGTTTGATGTAGTGAACCATAAATTATTAATTAACAAGCTTACTATGTCCGGTGTTGATGCAAGTCTTGTTGCCTTGTTGTCCAACTATCTCCTTGACCGGTCCTTTTACGTAGATGTAAACTTCAAAAGGTCTAGTGTTTACACTGCAACGAGTGGTGTACCTCAGGGTTCTGTGCTGGGTCCACTATTGTTTTCTATCTTTATCAATGATGTGTCAACAGTGTTAACAAAATCTTCATTTCTTCTCTATGCTGATGATGTCAAACTATTTAGGCACATTAGCAGTTTTCAGGACTGCTGTGCCTTGAAGAGGGATGTATCGGAATAATCGGTCTGGTGCAGCAAAAACTGTCTAATTTTAAATCCAGCTAAAACAAAGGTTGTCACGTACACCCGGAAAACCCATCGTCTACTGTTTTCCTACAGTATAGCGGGAGCTCCGTTGCAAAGGGTTGAGGAGATTAGGCACCTCGGGGTTCTTTTCGACAGTACCCTCCCTTTTTCTTCTCATATTAGGCTCATCACCCGGCGAGCACTCCGAAGTCTTGGAAATGTGTGTCGGATTACAAAGGAATTCTCTTCTCCAGATCCATTTCTAATGCTATACAATGCAATATGTATCCCCCAGTTAGAATATGCTTCTGTTGCCTGGAACGGCATCTCCAAATCTAGTAGTGAATTAATAGAACGTGTGCAGAAGACGTTTTTATCCATATTTAAGCACCGTCATCACAATCACAGTTCGGGTCCTGATTCTGACTTACCCATAGTTCCTTCCATTCCTTCGTTGACCTGCAGACGTATGCGTGCAGACCTTACATTTCTTCACAAAATTGTTCATGGTGACCTTTCTTGCGCAGACCTGCTTAACTGTTTAGAGTTTAGTGTTCCACAGAGGCCCACCAGGTCGCATCGCCCTTTCTTGACCGCTGCGCGACACTCCAATCATTCTCCTGTGCGCAGAATACAGAATTGCTACAACCGCTTCTCTGAACGCCTTGACATCTTTCAAAGCTCCTTTACAATTTACCGTACTGCTTTGTTGAACACAGTATGTTAAACATCTATGATATCTCTGTCGTTCGTTTTTCTTTTTTTTATTGCTGAAACTTGGTTTCTCTGTGGTTCTGTTTAACCAATATAGTTGCCTGTTTTTGAAACTGTTTACTTATCATGGTTGTCTTATCATTTGTCTCTATACTTTGTCATTGTTCTTGTCGTCTTACTGTTAAACTTTGTTCTCTGCTTGTTGTGTATTCATTACAATAAGCAGAGCCACAAAGGCATCTTCTTTTTCTTTTTTACCTGTACCCAGGCTCCGCCTGTGCTTTATTTCTGTAAGTTTTGCTACTTCAATTTGTGTGTGTGTTGCCGCTTGTTTGTTTCTTTCAATATGTTTCTTGTATTTTGTTTTCATGTGACTATCCGTGCGCCAGCACCCAGGCCTCTGGCTGTTCCTGGGCACGTAAATAAACATGATTGATTGATTGATTGATTGATTGATTGATTGATTGATTATCATCAGGGGAAAAATCTAACGAAGAAAACTCTGTGGCAGAACATTTCCCTGGAAGTGCTGTTGAAACAGCCAATTTATTCAATCATTTCTTCATCCAGGCCTCAAAAGCGGCGTCCGGAAAGTCTCAACAAGGCTTGACGCTGAGAGATTCCTTAGCAGCATCCGCTTTTTTGCCTCAGCTTTAGAAATCGGACCTTGCCCGGATCCTTTCTAGTTTTCGAATAAAAATATCACCAGGAATGGACGGAATCTCCGTAAGCATACTGACATTGGATTGGATTGGCTGACAAGAAATTTCGAGGTGCTAGCAGATGTTCTTTTCATGCTGAATGGTTTCCTCGATACCGGAGTTATTCCTAAAAAATCTAAAAACTGCTTTAGTTAGACCATTACACAAGGAAGGTATGAAATCAAATTTTGAGAACTACCGCCCCATTTCAATTCTGCCGGTATTATCCCAGGTTCTAGAAACATTTTTGCTTCAGGTGATGAATTCGTTTATTCATAAGTTCTCCATTATGTCTGACAGGCAATTTGGATTTGTGCAAGGCCGCGGCAGAATTGCGCTTTTGGAAGAATTTGCAGATGAGTTGTGTACGTCTTTTGAACGTAATCTATTTTGCTGCGCCGTGTTTCCCGACGTATCTAAAGCCTTTGATACAGTTTGTCTCGACATATTACTCCGCAAATTATACCTTATCAGCTTCAGGGTCCCCTTTCATGCTGTACTTAAGAACTACCTTGCTGACAGGTCACAAATGGCTGTTATAGGTAATACATACTCAAGCACCAAACTACCGCTTGATGCCGGTGTCCCACAAGGATCAATTTTATCTCCTCTCCTCTTCAATTTGTTTGTAAATGATTTTGTGTCAATAATCCCAAACGGCCAAGTGTTTCATTCATGGAAAGACTTAAGCCATGTGTTTCAAAAATCCCCTGAAACTTTGTGAGATGGACTTGCCAGTGTTTCTTGACTGCACATCCTGTCAATGCTCTCCCGTGGAATACACAAATACAATTAAGTATCTCGGAATTCATTTCGACAGTGATTTGTCGTGCCAACACCATAGTGCTTCCGTCTGCTCGAAACTTAGATCCGTGGCGTGTTTACTTTTCAATGTAAGAAGCTTGGTGCCTTTCCAAATTAAAAAGGTGATAATTCGTGCGCCTGCATATAGTGTTTTAAGATAACGGTTTTCGGTTTCGGCTCCGGAGTTTGGCAAGACCGAATTGATAAACTGTTAAAAATATATTAAAGAGTGCGGCTTACAATCGAAGTGCATCTTTCGGCAAAGACATTTTTTCCGAACTTGGCTTTCATTCATTTAAATTTTTATTCACTTCTACAGAAGTACTGCGCCATTACTGGACGGACGAATTTAAGGTCCCTGATATCGCCCCGCGTTAGCTGCGAAAAAAAAAACACGCTTTGTTGTACCGCGCTTCTCAACTAGATATGGAGCAGCGAGACGATGTGTGTAGATCCCAAACATTTTTAACAACTTGCACGATGAACTTTTTTCTGTGAAATCGCCATCTGAAATCAAATTATTATTGCTTCTGTCCCAAGAGTAAAATGTACGTATATAGTCTCGTTTTTTTGCATTGTGGTCTGCTTTCCCTACTGTTTAGAGTATACGATTGCTATGCTTCGATTCACTGTGAATGTAAGTTCTATTTTCTCGTCACTTTTATCCTGGCAAGGGTGAAGTGTTCATTATTTCTACTTCAATAGTCGAATGTAAATAATTCTCGTATTTTTTTGTATTCTGATGTTTTGCTACTCCGTATGGAGTGTGCTGCTACTTTTCTCCGACTCCTTGTAAATATGTTCAATTTTACTAATTACGTTTCTGTTTCAATGTTGAATATTGTACATTTACAAAGCAACCACATGTCTTCCTTTGGATTACAAACGAATTCTCTTCTCCAGATCCATTTCTAACACTATACAATGCAATATGTATCCCTCAGTTAGAATATGCTTCTGTTGCTGGAACGGCATCTCCAAATCTAGTAGTGAAGTATTAGGCAAAAGTGTCCGCGTGTACGAGATTTCGGCGCACGTTAAAGATACCCAATGTGTCAAAATTAATCCCGAGCCCTCCACTACGGCGCGCCTCATCGCCTACGTTGCGTCGGCGCGTTAAACCCTAGAATCAATCAATCAGTCGTGAAATATTAGAACGTGCACAGTCATCACAATCACAGTTTTCATCCTGATTCTGACTTACCCATAGTTCCTTCCATCCCTTCCTTGAACTGCAGACGTATGCGTGCCGATCTTACATTTCTTCACAAAATTGTTCATGGTGACCTTTCTTGCGCAGACCTGCTTAAATGTTTAGAGCTTAGTGTTCCACAAAGGCCTACCAGGTCGCATCGCCCTGTCTTGACCGCTGCGCGCAACTCCAATCATTCTCCTGTGCGCAGAATACAGAATTGTTACAACCGCTTCTCTGAACGCCTTGACATCTTTCAAAGTTCCTTTACAATTTACCGTACTGCGCTGTTGAATACGGTATGTTAAACATCTATGATATCTCTGTCGTTCGTTTTCTTTTTTTTTCCTGGCTGGGATTTGGTTTCTCTGGGGTTCTGTTTAACCAATTGATAGTGGCGTATTTTTTAAAATGTTTACTTATCATGTTTGCCTTATCATTTGTCTCTATACTGTTGTCATCGTTTTTGTCGTTTTACTGTCAAACTTTGTTCTCTGCTTGTTGTGTGGTCTTTACAATAAGCTGACAGAAAGGCATCTTTTTTCTTTTTTACCTGTACCCAGGCAACGCCTGTGCTTTATTTCTGTCATTTTCACTACTTCAATTTGTGTGTGTCTTGTCGCTTGTTTGTTTCTTGCAATATGTTTCTTGTATTTTGTTTTATGTAACTATCCCTGCGCCAGCACTCAGGCCTCTCGCTATTCCTGGGCACGTAAGTAAACATGATTGATTATTATTATTATTATTATTATTATTATTATTATTATTATTATTATTATAGTCCCGCAGCATGGCGCCCAGCCGGGATGCATGCTTGCTCTGCTCCTGCCCTTTTTTTCGGAAAACAACAGTTCTATCGCTGCGAAAGCTGTGTAAAACGTGTGCATGCAAAGTGTGTGACCTGGCCGGATGACCAACTGGAACTTTTGAGGGCTGGATCGCGCCCATTTTGCTGCAATTTGTGCGATTTGACCAAGTCGGGCGCTAAGCCTAGCGACGATATGGAGGTATCCCCGACGGAAACGTGTTCTCCGCAGCATAGCGCTTGACCGGTTCCTCTCTCTCCCCTCCGGATAACCTTTGTGGTGAGATTGCCGGTCTCCGCCGTCTTCTCCTCGACGCGCTCGAGGGAATTTCCTTTTTGAGCGACAAAGTGTCGCAAATGCGAGAAGAAAATGAGCGCCTCCAAAAAAACCATTCCCGCGGAGCCGAACAGCAGGCTCGAATCGTCGCCTCCCTCCGCTCCGAGGTTCGTTTTTACGTGAGGAGCTGGCCCGCCGTGTGACCCCGACGGTTGTTCCATTTGAAGCTTCTGTGATCCCCTCAACCTCCGACAACCCCTCGCCCTCCGACACGCCTCGAGACACCGAGACCAGTCCTGTTTGCCGGCGGCCGCTTTTCTGATGGAGGCGAAAAGCAAAAACGCCCGTGTGTTCGATATTTCGGCGCACGTTAAAGATCCCCAGGTGGTCAAAATTAATTCGGAGCCCTCCACTACGGCGCGCATCATCGCCTGCGTTGCGTCGGTGCGTTAAAGGGACACTGAAGTGATGTGTAAACAATGCGGGATTACGAGCGCAAATTGTAGTCCGGAGTCCCTACGCCCTGTTTCGACCACTCTGAGCGCGTTTACGCGAATTTATTTAGTAGAAAAATCAATTCGAAAATGCTGTCCTCCTCTCTGCACTCTCGCCCATTTTCTTTGGCGTTTTCGTGTGACGTCAGCAGGAGAGGAGCTGGCAATTGGATGCGCTACTGCACGGCTCGCCGATCTTCCGCGACCGAGTCATTCGGCCCAACGTTTAGTCCGCCGGCCGCCGCCGGGTCATGGAAATTCGCTCGATCAGTTGAAACTAAGCCACAACACGTTGGTGAATGGAAGAATGTGCCTTTCTTTACTTCGTTAGTTTGTACTCTGTATCTAGCTCCAAGTCAAGGTCGCTTCACACAAGCGCTGCACAAGCGCACATGCGACGCTTCGCTGACTGGTACGCCAGTAGGAAAATATAAGGCCTCTTGAAGGGGTGGAAGAGTCAGCGAAGTCAATATAGGTACTAAGGAAATAAAATCAACTGATATTTTTACCGTACAGCGTAAACTAGGGTGCGGGAAGCACTTTTTTTGCGCTGGGCGAACACGCACAGCGGTTAGCAGCACGACTACGCATCTGCGAACGCTTTTCCGTCTAAGAAATGCAATTGCTAGACGTGAGCTATTGTGAAAACTCGGGGGACGCTTAGTGCACGAGCACAATAGAACAAATAGTCACCTAAGCTGCTTGAAATACTAAAACTAAATAAAAATGTAAACTGGTTATACATTATATACCTTACATTTCCCTCACCGGAACTCTTCTCGCCCGCGCGAGAAAAGGTTCAGGCCCTGCATAGAGTTTTTGCAACATTTGTGTGGGGCTCTCAATGGGAACCTATGCGCAGGGACAACTTGTTTCTTCCTTTAAAGGCAGGGGGTGTTGGGCTCATGCATTTGTTTGTGCACCAACTTGTGTCTCGTTTTTTCTTCTACAAATTGGTTGATCACCCACTTTTACTGACTGTACTTCAGCAGCGCATAAGTTTCCATTTGCCTTTTTTGCTTGTATCTACGGGCGAGGTCAATACGAAGCCTCCATGGGGATTTCTCAAAGAGGTCGTGGAGTCATTTAACTTTCTTACCGCGCGGTTTTCCTTGGAATATCTGTTCAGCATGTCAAGGAAAACTATGACGAACACTCTTATTGAAAGTCTATTCCCGGTGCCTGTTTATCGCCAGCCTTACTTAGGCCACCAGAAAAGCAATGTTTTAAAACGCGTAATGAGCATGTGTATCCCGCCAAATGCAAAGACATTTTTCTTCAAGCTTCATTCTTCCACACTCCAAGTTAAGACATGGCTGCGCGAAAAAGGAATGTCTATTCCTTGGTCGGACAATTGTCGCCTCTGTAATCAACCAGAGACAATTGATCATTGTTTTGTGTTGTGCCGGGACGCTGTGTTCTTCTGGGACGTTTTGCAGCGGACACTAAAAAAGGACATCGACATCACCCCGTACACCATTCGCTTCCTGCCATTTGAAGATGTTAATCGGGTGCCATATGACGTTTTCGTTCTCCTAGGATTGTTTAGCTTGTGGAAGTGCCGTATGACTGATCGGCATGCGGAACCCCCTAGGCCGACCAAGTGCATTTTTCGGGAACAGGCGGCGTTGGTGCGGAGCGTTTATGCTGCGCAGAGTGATCCACCAGAGTGGCTGCCTCTTTTGGATGCATGCGTTTGCTTGCCTGAGTTTTGATCTTTGTTCGACTGTCTGTTAGTGCTTAAATTGTGTGTTAAGTGTCTCGTCTTTTGAAGTTTTCTAACATTTCCATGCATTAAAGATAAAAAAAAAAAAAAAAGTGGCCGTTTGGTCTGGAGCGCTAGGTATATGGTCACAACTGTTTTGCCCGTACAGGTTCTAATCCCCGCGGGTACAAGCTTTTTTTTTTTTTTATACGGTAACTTTTCCTTTTTCGCCGATGTTTTCTATACTGACTTCACCTTTTTTTGGGCCGCAACGTTCACTGCTCCACGAACTAGTCCGCGGAACTCGCGCAGCCTGGCACTGGCGCGCTAGCGAGTACTCGTTGGCGTGCTGTTGCCATAGCACTGACTGCTTGCGGGCAGTGGGCACAGGCCAGAATCAACAGACCCTTGGCCTGGTGCGAACACGCTTTTTACTATACAGGCATGAGTGAGGCAAGCTCCAAATATGGGGGAAAAGCGCATGCATTTGTGCGTCTGCGGGGACGCGGAGGGCGTTCATGCACTGCGTAGGCCTCGGCTAGTGAATGCTACGATTCCAAGCCGTCCTGGGAGGCTTATCTTATGCATTTTACAGCCGAAAACATGGCAGAAGCGCGGTACTACGATTACTGGGATATTGAGAATGCCCATCCAACGACGCCAGCGGATGTCAAACATGTTGTTTTACAGAACCGAAACCGAAACCGAAACTTGTTTGATTGCTAACCTTGGGCACCGTCCAATCACGGCGCCCCCTCCTCTCAACGTCACAGCTTAGTTGGTGCGGCCGCCGCAAACCGCGCATGGTAGTTTTTCTTCTTTCGCGCTTTGTAAAATAAATTACCGATTTGTCAACCGAATAAACGATGAAAAGTGTGCTAATTTGAGCGAGTCTACACAGTGCAAGCAAAAACGGGAGCTTGACAAATTCACTTCAGTGTCCCTTTAAACCCTACAATCAATCAATCAGTCCCGTTTGCCCTACGCCGCCAGCTCGGCAATCCCCTTCGGAGCAACGCGTTGACGATCCTGCGCGACCCCCTTTGACAACAATTGCCACAAAGGGTGAAAAGAATACAAAGAAGGGAAACAGGCCTGCATTCCTTGGAGCCATGGAGTCGTGTGCATTGTCGTTGGTTGAGCGGCCGCAGCGTCAAAGGGCACTATTTGCTTCAAAGTTGAGCCCTGACACTGCCACTGCTGACCTCAAGAAGCACATCAAATCTCAAAATATTTGTCCCCTTTCTTGCCGGCGGCTGAAAACAAAATATTTGTCGTACTCCTCGTTCTACGTCATGGTTGATGAAGAAAACATGAAGCGTCTGATCGACCCCTCAATGTGGCCGCGTGGCTGCATTTTCAAGCCATTCCGTGGGATTCCACATGATGATATTCTCCATCCTTCAGAGTCTGTAATTGACAGTGCAGGTGTGTAATTTGGACATCTTTTACCCAAACGCTCATGGTCTACGAACTAAGCCAACTGACTTTTTCGCTAATGTTATTTCGTCTTCGTTTCCTGTCATTGTGATTACCGAAACTTGGCTGTGCAATGAGATTCCCTCATCAGACTATTTTCCATCAAGTTACAACACCTTCCGCAGTGATCGTGACTTCAGTGCAACCAAACAAAAAGGTGGTGGCGTACTTATGGCTGTAGATAATTCTCTGAGATCTGTTCGCCGAAGTGACATTGAAACTGTTCCTGAATCAATATGGGTCGAAATTAGCCTTGATCGCTGCGAAAAATTGTTGATTGGGTCCTTCTATGTACCGCGTTGCATTACCCCAATCTCTTTTAATGACATCATCTCTTCCATTGAAAATGTCATAGCTTCACATTGGAAGCGCAGGATTGTTGTTATTGGTGATTTTATTACCCCTGGTATCGACTAGAGAACACTTAAATATTCTCATTACCATCAATACATAGAGAATAAGTGCGGCCTGCTATTAGATTTTCTTGCTTTTAATTCCCTTCAACAACATAATTCTATTGCCAATCCTTGCGGTAACATATTAGATCTGTGTATTTCGAACAATCAGCCTATTGAAGTGTCACTCTCTGGCGTTTTTCTTGTTCGTCCCGATAAATTTCACCCACCACTTAAACTAACACTCTCTCTGTCAGGAGAAAAGCAGAGCTTTCAAAATAACATCAACAAATCGCCCAGATTTGCTTTCAAAAAAGGTGACTGCGTTGGCTTACACCGTGACTTATCCTCCATTGACTGGTCTATGGTAACTGAAAAAACCAATGTTGATGACCAAGTAGATCAGCTTACGGAACTTATCTTAAGCAGTATGCGCAAATATATTTCACAATATACTCCTAAACTCCATACATATCCCCCCTGGTTCTCGTCTGAACTTATAAGTGCCCTAAAGCATAAAGATCGCCCACACAGAAAGCTTAAAATCACTCCATCTCTCGAGCGCAAGGAAGATTTCCGATGCTTTCGAACTCTCTGTAAACGCTTATATAAACGGAATCACAGTTCATATATTGCACACTTAGAAAAAAGCGCCTCTGACAGGCCGGCTGAGTTCTGGAAATATGTGTCATGAAGTGCCCGTGGACGAAGAGGAAGAGGGAGACCGAGCGCGCAGCTGCAACGAGTGCGTGCAGAAAAATCGAACCAGGCCGGTGATCAGGGGACGCCTGTGACGCGCTGGGCTTGAGAGCGCGGCCCTGTGATTGTTTCGGGGAAGACCCGGAGCGCAACCGCTGCTGTTCCCGAGAGCCGTCCGCCGCGGATCCCGACAACCCGTGGGCTGGCCGTGCCTGGAGCTGGTGAAGCGCTGGGCGAGAGAGCGCGGGTCCGGATTCACCTGGAGGTGGAACCCTCCGCTCACACCCGCTGCTACGCCCTCGAGCCGTGACTCATCGGAAAGGTCGACGATGCCTGCCCGACGTCCCGCGCCTGGTTACGACGAGGCCTAGAACCGGTCATCGAGCCAGCCTCGCCGTGCCGTCCTCGTCGACTCCGCGCGCATCGGGACTTCAACACCTCGAGGGGCTGCGACAAAACCCCGTAGGACGTTTACTTTCGTTATTGCGGACATTTCCGTTTGCCTCTTGCCTTTTTTAACGCTGATATCTTTCGTCTCGCGTAGTTGCTTTCGTGCCCTAACTTCTGCTTGTTTCGTGTCATGCATAAAGCAACGTTACTTGCGCACGCACTGGCCACTGACTCGTGACTTTCACGCCAATCCTTGGCCCATTCATTACAAAAAGTGGCGAGCCTGCCAGGATTTCTTAACATCTGCTGAAAGGAGTCAGTGAGCCACGAGTGTGCCTGTAACGTTAGCTGCAACAGCATGGATCTTGAGAAGTTAATGGCAATGGGGACTCAGCTGGGACTCTCGGGACAAGAGCTTAGGGCGTGGATAGAGAGCGAACGGGCTGAGCAACGCGCCGCTAGAGCCGCCGAGAGGGAAGCCAGCCGAGAAACCGCTGAAAGAGCGAAAGAAGCTGCGGAAAGAGCGAAAGATGCTGCAGAAAGGGAGAAGGAGTTGCTACTGCTAAGGATCCGACTCCAAGAGGGTGGTGGTACCAGCCAACCAAATGTCGCCGCGGGAGGGGAAGTTGTTGCAACTCCGCCTGCGATTAACCCGCAGAAACTTCTTCCTCTATTCGATGAGAAACGCGACGACCTGCACGCGTACCTGCAAAGGTTTGAGCGCGTGGCAACCGGGCAGCAGAGGCCTCAGGACAAATGGGCCCTAGCTGTAAGCATGTGCTTGAGCGGGGAAGCGGGGAAGCGGGGAGCAGCGCTGTCCTGTCTAACTCTCGTTCTTTTTTGTGCCGTGTTTTCGCGCGCTGGATTGTCAATCATGAAGCTCTGACTATCATAGGCCGTATGACCGCCGAAGAGTCCCTTGATTACGTCAAGGTCAAACGGGCGTTGCTGCAGCGGTTTCGGTTCACAGCCCAAGGTTACCAAGAAAAGTTCAGGAAGGCGAGGGCTGAGGATGGCAAAACAGGGAAACAACTAGCGGCGAGGCTTACCGGTTATTTTGATCACTGGATCGAGATGGCGAATGTGCAAAAAACATTCGATGCTCTTCGCGATCAAATGATCGGCGAACAATTCATCCGCTGCAGCCATCCCAAGCTCGTCATCTTCCTGAAGAAGCGAGAGTGTAAGACGCTGAACGACCTGGCCGAGGCTACAGATCGTTTCCTAGAGGCGCAAAACCTCTCGAACCTTGGAAAGGTGTCCGAAGACGACCGCGATACAACGGAAGTCGTAATCGAATCGCGGAAGCAAGCGCCACCGAAATGCTTTGTGTGCAACCGCCCAGGACACCGTGCACAAGAGTGCCGTTACTCCATGAAAGAACCGGCAAGATGCGCTACTTGTGGTCGCCACGGGCATAAAACTGAGCACTGCGGACATGGATTAAGGGGAACAGAGCAGGTTGGTGCTTGTGCCCTCACTGAGCCCCGGGAAGCTGAACAGCAGTGCATCAAGCTCGACGACCCGCACGATGAGAATCCTGCTATCAAGTATTCGTGTGGCATCGTAAAGGAACATTCTTGCCTAGGGAAAGGAATGCCGGTAGTCAAAGGAAGACTATTCGGAAAGCCCGTCACCATTTTGAGAGACACTGGTAGCAATACCGTTCTTGTCCGACGAGACTTGGTCGCAGAAAACCAGTTAACGGGAAAAACTACCCGATTACTGCTCTTGGACAGGACAGTCAAGAAGCTCCCGGACGCCAACATCTACGTCGAAACCCCGTACTTTGTGGGCGAGGTTACCGCAGCATTCACTGAGTCGCCACCGTTTCACAAAAGCTTGCCCAGTTACCGGTCGACGAGCCTGAAAGACTTAAACGCGGCCCGAAAACCGAACTTCCGCAGAGCAGTCAAAGGAGAAGGCAAGACCATCCCAGCACAACCCAATGCTTCATGAACTCAAGGGCAGCGACCTGACCGCAAGCGACACCGTCGGCGCGGAGATGAAGCGATCGGCTGCAGCAGAGTCATCGATAGCCAGTCAGAGGGTCGCCCGCACGAAACCTCTGGCGAATACAAGGGCATCGACAATCCGGGGGCTGACTACACGAGTGGAGTTTAATCCTCGCCTGTCCCCCTCTCTTTTGTATATAGTGTGTGCTATTCAGTGGTTTTTGACGCGTAATTGTGGTCCTACATTGGTTTAGTGGATTTTTCTATACCCTTCGTGCGTGTTCTGTGCGGTGAAGTGTGCCGGTAGGACTGACTGAGCTCTTGTGGACTGTGCGCAAGACCTTTTCCACCGCTACTGCGAACTTTTTCCAACTCCACCCTGCCTTTTTAACTTTTAGAATAGTTGTTGCTCCCCAACAACTTTCTTAGACCCGGGGTCATTGTCATGAAGTGCCCGTGGACGAAGAGGAAGAGGAGACCGAGCGCGCAGCTGCAACGAGTGCGTGCAGAAAAATCGAACCAGGCCGGTGATCAGGGGACGCCTGTGACGCGCTGGGCTTGAGAGCGCGGCCCTGTGATCGTTTCGGGGAAGACCCGGAGCGCAACCGCTGCTGTTCCCGAGAGCCGTCCGCCGCGGATCCCGACAACCCGTGGGCTGGCCGTGCTTGGAGCTGGTGACGCGCTGGGCGAGAGAGCACGGGTCCGGATTCACCTGGAGGTGGAACCCTCCGCTCACACCTGCTGCTACGCCCTCGAGCCGTGACTCATCGGAAAGGTCGACGATGCCTGCCCGACGTCCCGCGCCTGGTTAGGATGAGGCCTAGAACCGGTCATCGAGCCAGCCTCGCCGTGCCGTCCTCGTCGACTCCGCGCGCATCGGGACTTCAACACCTCGAGGGGCTGCGACAAAACCCCGTAGGACGTTTACTTTCTTTATTGCGGACATTTACGTTAGCCTCTTGCCTTTTTTAACGCTATCTTTCGTCTCACGTAGTTGCTTTCGTGCCCTAACTTCTGCTTGTTTCGTGTCATGCATAAAGCAACGTTACTTGCACACGCACTGGCCACTGACTCGTGACTTTGTGGGGATCCTGACGCCCAGGCCGTTGCGCGATCACTGGGTTTGTGCCATCACGCGGCGCTTTTCCCCTCTCTCCTCCGAAATTCCGGCTCGTCTTGGCGCCTCTGTGTAGAGCCGAGCCGTCTCTCAAAGTCTTGCGTGAGGTGAAGCCTGCAGAGACCGTTGCGGCGATAAAACACTGTCACGCAGCGGGCGCTCCGCCCTGGTAGCGGACCTCATTGGTCCGTTTGAACGATGCCCGAACCCGACTCTCGCCGGGGACGCGAACGCGCGCCCTGCGCGGGGGCCCGTTCGGGGAGACGCTTCCAGGACGCCGAAGGCGTTGGCCGAAGGTATGTGACGCTTTCTTTACCAGCCCGCTGCCTGCAACCCTGTTGCGCCGGCGAAAGCCCACCAGCCCTTCCGGCTGCGGCCCGTGCCTAAGGCTGCTCCTGTTGCCCCTACGCTTGCATATAGTAAGGCCGTACCTACCACTCGACGAACACGCCGTGCGGTACGCGCCTGTGAGCGAATGGGCCCCGTCTCCCTCGCTGCTGCGAGCCGATCCGGCCAGCACGGCGATGCGCGCGCGCACAACGTGCGAGCACCCCGGAATTTGCCCTGACAGAAGAGCCCACTGGCTCTGCGCCGACGAAACGTGCGCACTTGCGCGTGGCGCCCCATCGCCCTTTCACCTAACGGGAAGTACGCACCTGTACTGTAAATTATGTAATTGGGTCTGTAAAATATGTGGCTAGAATGTTAGTATAAAATAAACGTCTTCCCTCCGTACCCTGGGCATATTCCTTTGTCGCCCCTTTCTCCACCTGCCCAACAGAGGCGGTGTTAAGTTGGCGCGACGGCGTTTCAGTATCGCGAGCGTGCTCAAATAGCTCGAACCCGCGGTGGTTCCTCGCAGTGTGCATGAATGCCTGCCTTGTGCAATGCTAGGGTTATGCATATTGTGAGGTAGAGAGAGACCACAACTTTCACGCCAATCCTTGGCCCATTCATTACAGTATGTACGCAAACGGTCTAACAAAAGTGAAGAGCCTTTAATACTACTGGACTCCAATGGAACAGAACTACAAGCCGTCGCTGACTGTTTTGCCACGCAGTTCTCTTCCGTCTATAAAGCCTCTGACTCTAGCACTACTATCGAACAACATTTGGAAATCAACACACCCAATGCTCTGTCGCTAGATGAAAATCTCATCAGCGAATGCATTAAGCGCTTGAAACCATCCTTATCATGTGGTCCAGATGGTATCCCCTCAGCCATACTAAAAGCTTATAGCAGTATATTGATCCCAGTACTGACTAGCATATTTAATAACTGTCTGATTACTTCCACATTTCCAAGCATGTGGAAAATTGCTCGTGTTTTTCCAGTATTTAGGTCTGGCTCTAAAACTGATGTCTCGAATTATCGACCGATTTCTCTTCTCTGTGCCATGTCAAAGATTTTAAGTGCGAATGCACTTTATAAGCGACCCCGAACATTCCGCCGTCCGCATAGCAACAGCTGCGGGTGCGCGCGCTTTTCGTCTTCCTTAGCAACGGGGGGAGATGGGCGCGCGCTGCCAGGCCGCTGACATGGCACATACCCACGTGGGAGATTGGCCAGGAATAAGTGCGAATGCACTTCTTAAGCGAGCCTGAATCGTCGCGCTCGCATAGCGCCTCCTCTCCCCCCTCGCCTACTCTCCTAAAGCCCCTTTATTACTCTCCAGCTCGCAACACCCTCTCTCGGCGCGCCAGCCAGGCCACTACACTATATAAAAAAAAACAGCATCCGGCGCCAGGTTACGATCTGCGGACTTTGCGGCCGCAGCGCGACGCTCTACCGACTAAGCCACGGACGCGACGTTGTTATCAGTGTTAGTAACGCGCCTTATATCTTTAACGCATTCAAACTACGTCGTGAGCGGCGTGCGTTGGCGACTCAGCGGCGTTATAGCGGCTTGATAACTGCGTGGTGTACACGTGATACTACAAACCCGCTAGTTCTGCATTCTCTCACGTGACTGCGCCTCCTCTCCGTTCACTCCGGTCGGCGCTTCGCAGCTGCGGTGCGCTGCGGTGCGGTGCGCTCCTCCTCTCGAACATACACGTTAATTCACCAAGATTTCCGCAGAGGGACAAACGAGGCGTGTTAAGCCGAACGTGATCACGAGGGGGTGTTAATGTAACTAACGGGCAAAATGCCACCAAACTTCAACAAACTCCCCCTCATAGCATCACCCCGTGCTTCGCACTTCCTCATACTCCCCTTCGGGGAAATGCGGGGGAATTTTTTTTGAATTTGGCCCTTCACCACATACTGTCTTTTAATGTGAAAAACTCATTGAATAATAATCAACATGGATTTGTCCCGGGCCGCTCAACCGTCACTAATCTTGCCAGTTTCATGACGCAAATATCTACACCTCTATTCCAGAGAAGACAGGTCGACACCATTTACTGTGACCTCAGCAAAGCGTTCGATGTAGTCAGTCACTCAATGCTTATGGTCAAACTTGCTCATTTTGATGTTGACACCGCTGTTGTGAATCTATTGCATAGCTACCTTCGTGACAGATCATGTTATGTTGCCGTCAATGGCCAAACGTCCTCCTTTTACAAAGTGACCAGTGGTGTACCTCAGGGTTCGGTATTAGGCACACTCTTCTTTTTAATGTATGTTAACGACGTTTCTTCTGCCATTCGCAATTCTTCTTTCCTTTTGTATGCAGATGATATAAAGATATTTAGGGAAATTCATTCATTTAACGACTGTCGCTTGTTGCAGTCTGATTTGTGTTCATTTTCAGAATGGTGTAAAAACAATAATCTTTCTCTCAATATTTTAAAGACGAAAGTCATGAGTTTCACTCGCAAATCATCTAGTGTATCTTTTTTATACTCTGTCAATTCTGTGTCTTTATGTAGGGTTTGTGAGATCAATGGTCCCGGCGTTCTCTTTGATAGCACCTTGCCTTTTTCAGCTCATACTGAGCGTGTTGCTATGCGGGGTCTTCGTTCTCTCGGCTGTGTTTGTAGAATATCGAGATAATTCAATTCTCCTATGCCACTCCGCAAATTGTACACCGCAATATGTCTTCCTCAACTTGAGTATGGGTCTATGATCTTCAATGGCATCTCTAATTCCTTAAGTAACGTAGTTGAGCGTGTCCAGAAAAACGTTCTAAGTGTTTACAACCATCGCTTCGCTAAAAATGACTCTGGTTCGTGTTCAAACACCGTTGAACTATTGTCACTGCCTTCACTTCGCCGCCGGCGAAATCGCGCCGATCTCTTCTTTCACGGTACTCGTTCACGGTACTATATCCTGTCCTATACTGATCAATAGTATTAATTTTCGGATTCCGCGGAAGCAAACAAGAGAGAGCAGGCCGTTTCTTGCAACTACCCGCCTCTCTCAGCACTCAACCCTCAACAGGATACAAAGTCTTTATAATTTTTATTTTCTTGACCTCGGTGTTTTTGATGGGTCACAGTTATCGTTTTCCTCCAAGGTTTCTACCGTTAAAGATAACATCACATGTGCGATTTGTCCTATCCTTCTCTTTTAGTTTATCTGGCGCATTGTTGTATGTATGTATGTATGTATGTATGTATGTATGTATGTATGTATGTATGTATGTATGTATGTATATTATCTGACTTTTCGTCATTATCATTAGCTATTTCTCATACTGTGTTAATCTACTTTTGTCCTGTCGTCCTAATATTTCTGTGCGCATTGTGTCTGATAGTTTTCTTCTGAACAGTCATCTTGTTCTATTGTGTTATTCTTAGTTTTTTTGTTTCTTTTTTTTTTGTGCGCCAGCATTAAGACCTCTCGGTTGTTCCTGGGCACGTTAAATAAATGATTGATTGATTGATTATTATTATTATATTATTAATATATTAGGCTGATTGAGACAGCGCTTCACAAGGTCTTATCAACTTATGTACAAAACGTCCTTCTACATAACCAGCATGGTTTTATATCGGGAAGGTCGACAACAACATATCTCGCCTGCTTCATGGAGCAGGCCTCCGCAGCAGTTTCAGAGAGGGGCCAGTTGGACGTTGTATACTGCGACCTGAGCAAGGCATTCGATGTTGTCTGCATCTCGTTGTTACTTAATAAGCTATTACTGTCTGGTATTGATGCACCACTCGTGGCATTGTTGTGGAGTTATCTACACAATCGGTTTTGCTATGTGAGTGTTAACGGCAAGAAGTCCGCTATGTACAGGACAACAAGTGGTGTGCACCAAGGCCTTGTGTTGGGCCCTCTGTTGTTTTCTATTTTATGAACGATGTGTCAGCTGCAATCAAGAAGTCTTCGTTCCTAACCTCTCCTGACGACATCGAAATATTCAAACGTATTGAGTTGAGTCCGCCCAGGACTGTGTTTACCTCAACAAAGATGTGTCCTCGTTCTCTAAATGGTATTCAACCCGCCGCGGTGGCTCAGTGGCTAATTCCCGGCCGCGGCGGCCGCTTTTCTGAAGGAGGCGAAAAGCAAAAACGCCCGTGTGTACGAGATTTCGGCCCACGTTAAAGATCCCCAGGTGGTCAAAATTAATCCAGAGCCCTCCACTACGGCGCGCCTCATCGCCTGCGCTGCGTCGGCGCGTTAAAATCCTACAATCAATCAATCAATCTAAAAGTTATTCAGAGAATAGATTAAATCTTAATCCAAAGAAAACAAAGGTCATCTCTTATAGCCGAAAAACAAACATTCTTTACTTTCCTTACACCGCTGACGGCGGCCCCCTGTCTAGAGTTGTTAGTATCAGAGACCTTGGAGTGCTCTTTGACAGCGGCTTAACTTTCTCGCCCCATGTCGATCAACTTACTTGGCGGGCTCTTCGCACTCTTGGTGCTGTATGCAGATTTTCACAGGACTTTCGGTCTCCTAATTCATTCCTGAAACTATTCGAAACACTTTGTATTCCTCAACGAGAATATGCCTCTGTCGTGTGGAATGGAACCCGTCATTCTAAGAGCAAACGTGTAGAGCGTGTTCACACCAAATTTCAATCAATATACAGGCATTGTTTTTCCTCTACGCCTCCCGAAACTGCCTTAGCAGTATCCAGATCCCCATTACCTGTCTATCTGAGTTGTCGGAGAACCCGCTTAGATCTTCGTTTTCTATATAAACTGCTTCACGGTATTATCTCCAGCCAGGAACTACTTGCACTGGTCAACCTTCGTGTTTCGCAAAAAACAACAAGGTTTATCCCCCCTTTCTATAATGTTACAGCACTCAACACCAATGCACTCAAGCATTCAACACCCCCTCCAAAGAGTGCAGCGTCTCTATAACTGTCACTCTGGGAAACTTGATATATTTCAACATCCCCTTCGGGAGTTTGTGACTGGGTTGTTAGCTGCGATACAATAATTCTTTTCGGCACAGTTTTTTTGTTTATGTCGTTTTTCTCTGTACAATGTCTTCATAGTTCTTCTTTCTTGTTTGTAAGTCCTATATGTTCGTGACTTTGTGGCTGTAATTGCTTCATTGACTTGTCATATATTATGGCATGCTACTTGCCGTCCATCGCACCCGATTTATTTTGCCTCGGGGTGCCACAGTGATGTGTCTGGTACTTTTCATCTTCTGTTGCTGTAATTTAATAGATCAGTTCCTGTATTTTGTTCATACATTCATTTGTAATTGAAACTTAATATTTTCGCGTATATCTTGGAATATGTGTTTATGTCTGCTTGCTTCACCCAACTGCTGTGACCATTGCTCCACATACTTTTGCCATTGATCCACCATTACAGTTTCTCAATCGTCTAATGTTGTTTGGAATACCTTTTTATTGTCCTTTGGGTTTATTTTTATTGCTTTTTTTATTCGCTCGTCCTTCTCGTTGAATGTTTATATTGTGAGCTTCTGCTGTATATTAGTGCCGCATTTTGTCTTCCGAAGTGCTCCAGAACCAAGGCCTCGGCTGTTCCTGGGCACTCTAATAAGCATTGATTGATTGATTGATTGATTGATTGATTGATTGATTGATTGATTGATTGATTGATTATCATTTT
This sequence comes from Haemaphysalis longicornis, assembly GCF_048455015.1. Taxonomy (NCBI): domain Eukaryota; kingdom Metazoa; phylum Arthropoda; class Arachnida; order Ixodida; family Ixodidae; genus Haemaphysalis; species Haemaphysalis longicornis. Next base: position 9,991,404 of record NW_027526204.1, read on the forward strand.
GAGATGCCGTTAAAAACTACCTCTGCAAACAACCTTGATACAAGAGAGACAAAACCGGCGGGTCCTCAATAATTATTTTTCATAGCTTTCTCTGGGTAGAGTGATATGTTTTGCGTTTTTGAATGCTTGTTGGGCCTTCAAAGCATTCAGGCATCCTAAGAATAACTCCTCTAGCTTTTTATCATAAGGGTTGCGCAATGCATCACTGATCGGCTGTAATACGTTGTCACATGCAGCTTTGTCTTTTTTCATTCTTCCCAGAGCTACTGCCACCTCAGCTGTAGTTGGCATAGCAGTGAGCTGTCAGCTATTTTGCCAATACATCTTTACACTTTTGGCAATCTACAATTCTTCTGCATTTTTCTCATTCTATATCCCGTTCTCTTTCCTCTCCCTTCCTTTCTGTTATCCCGCCTTCCTTATCATTCATTCCCCTCTCGTCCTTCTAATTCCCTATCTTCCCCAGGATCCTCCTTCCCCCTCCTCCTATTCTTCCCTCATGCCCTTCTCACACTTCCTTCTAAACCCTCACCCTCCCAAATTTTTTTTGCCCCAACAGGCCCGGGGAATGTTTTGTCAGACAGTAGAAAATGGCCTAAGTCAATACGGAGTGCGGTCGTGGGCGCGAAACCGCGATATGCCCTGTAACTGATGTCCCTGTAATAAAATTCACGAGACGTCATTAATTGAGAATGGAGCCCCAGCCTTACATTTGCGAAGCGGGAACCATAACTACTGATTTGGAAGGACGATGGCGGGGTTGTGAATGCCCATTTTTTACGCTATAGAATGTCAAGCTGGTAGCGTATTTATTATTAAGCGCGGTGTTTTCAAAGTGTTTTCAAAGTGAAACGTTTTTTCCCATTTATTACAAATTCAGTAGCCGGGCTGGCGTTCTTTCCTCCAATCAAAAGGGCTATCCATTACGCATAACTGCTGCCGTTGGCTTAAAAAGCGCTGCGCGCACGACGATTAAAAAAAGTTATAGCGCGACTTACACAACCACAGTAAAGAAGGACAACGGGACAAGCGCTAACTTGTAACTAACATTTATTGAGGCATCGTCTCATATTTATACATGTATTATCAGAAACATGCGAACTTTGGTACACTACATGGAACGCACCAAACAGAGGGCATGATCAAAGTGGCGTTTTCAAAAACTCAAACTTGCTGGCACGCAAAAGCCCAGAAGTATCCCCGACGCACTCGCCCCTTTCTGCGTAATATAAAACGCTTCCAAGAGCTCCAACGTCACTGTATTATCACTCCGGCCGAGAATTCCAATCTAGTGAAAAAAATGTCTCCATTTTTCCGAAGGACTGACAGGCCTGCAATCTTCGCAACGCGCGGGTAAATGCGCGCGCGTATTATTGTTTAGAGAAGAACTGTGCTCGCGTGCCCGGACATTCACAAATCGGCCCGTCTGGCCGATGTAGGCCTCCCCGGATGAAAGCGGTATCTCGCCAGCGCGCACGAACACGCCCTTACGGCTCCACGGTAGCCCACGAAAAACCCAAAATTACCCAGAAAAAGTCTACGTGATTTCACCAAGGATCGTAATCTTGAGCTGGATGTGAGATAGCCACAAAAAATTCGTACGAAATATTTGGACATAGAATGCTTTGAATTTAAACCGGCCGATTCGAGAAACGTTCGGCTGCAATTGTTGTGCATTTATCGAAATGAAACAAAAGACCTTATTGCTACGTACATACACCTCGCATGCCATTTCTGGTAATGCCAAAAATTCACCATTCGTTCCTGTTTCTAACAACGAAGAACGCCCTTAAACAGTATTAAAGGCGAATAATTTCTATGTTAAGGGTCCTATTACGTTGATATGCGAGCGTGTTGGAGTATTCTATGTTGACGATGACTTCCAAGTTTGTTTTCTCAAGCAAACGGGAAGGGTTTCAGTTCTTGAGCCCGTTTTAATGAAGTAAGACAATTGGAATGAACTGAAAAGAGTTGCTGTTGCACTTCAAGCGGGGGCGTCGAACGACGTCAAAGCCGGTTTTCGAGAGCAGCTGCAAACCTAAGCTTTGCCAGGAACACTATGCAGGGTTCCCATTCCTCACAGGCGCCTTATCATCTACTCGGCGGTTTGGATGCTTGTTTTGTGGTTTCGAACGAATAATCAGCTCTACGTTGTATGTCTGATTTCAAAGAAACATATGCCGTTTGCCTTCAACTGCTAACCTGGGTTTTTTGCTTACAACAACGACACGAATGTCGGCGTTTGATTCTTTTCGATTCATTGGTGCTTTATTCATCACAAAGAACAACATACAATTGGCGTATACAGGAGGAGGTCCCGAAGTCAAAGACTGCAGGGGGACCTCCTATAATACAGGCATCAACAAGTAAATGTTTTAACAAACAGTGTTTACAGTATTATGTTGAAACATACAAAACATATATTACAAAACTGAGATTGCACAATTAAAGTAAAAAACCAAACAAAACACATGATAAAAGCAAACACGATGAACTCAAATTGACTGAAGATGAGCACGTAAGCTATCCTTCAAGGAGAAAATAGTTGAAGCCCTTTTTGCCAGGTGAGGCAAACTGTTCCATTTGTAAACAGTAGAAAAATGCACAGCTTGCTTACCGTAATAAGCTTGAGCTTTAGGAAGTAAAACATTGTTATGTAGGGCAAAACGAATGCACCTCTAAGTGGAAGCTGGTTAGCCGGGATAATTTCGATAGGAAGCCTACGGCTGAAGAATTTAAATATTATGATGCAAAGAGAATACTTCACCAAATTAGAAACCGATAAAATGTTATGCACACGAAGCAACGGTAAAGAACTGCAACGGAAAGGACTATGAGTAATGATTTGTATGGCTCGATTCTGGCTATGTTGCAAGGGGTACAGGTGCGTCGGGTATGTTTTGCCCAAAGACGATATACAATAAGTAATGTGAATATGAATGAAAGCATAGTACAATGAAGTTAGAGTCTTCAACAAAAAATATGGACAAACCTTAATTAATGTTCGTATTTCATATGCTGCTTTTTTTGTTAACAAAGATATGTGTTTTTGGAGATGTTTATCAAGCTCAACGCCTAAAAATGTGCCGCAGTCGGAGCAAAGAAGTTGAGTACCATTTAGGCAGATCGAAGAGTTTTCCGGGATTATTTTGTGTTGAGATCCAAAATAATAAATCGAGATTTGGACTAGTTAATCGTTAATATGTTTTCCCGACACCATGCAGCTAAATTATTACTATCAGCATTAAGCATCAGAATTAGCAATTCTAAATTCATATCAGTTGTAAAGATAGTGGTATCGTCAGCATAAAGTACACCAGTAGAAAATTTAAGGCATTGCGGAAGATCATTGTAAAGATTGAGAATAAAAGAGGACCAAGAAGAGATCCCTATGGTAAGCCTATATCCGTTAATTTGAATTCGGAGTAAGTACCAGAAATGCATACAGTTTGTTTCCTATCGAATAAATAACTTATTATTAGGGTTAGGTCAGGGCCGGTAATTCCATTTGCAATTAATTTTTTAAACAATATGTAATGGTTCAGAGAGTCGAAAGCCTTGGACAGGTCAATAAACAGTGTACCAATCAGATAACCCGAACAAATGGCTTCTTTAAATTTTTCAGTCAGAAATATTAAGGCAAGTTCAGTGGAATACAAAGCCCTGAACCCGAACTGATTCGGCCGTAGTATGCCAAGTTTTTATATATAACTTCTTTGCCTGAGAACAAGTAGCTTTTCGATATTTTGCTAAAGAAAGATAATGCGGCTATGGGGCGGTAGTTTGATATGTGAAGTCTGTCCCCTTTCTTAAACACCGGTGTTCGCTTGGCGTTTTTTAAACCGGCTGGCAATACACCAGTCTTAAAGATAAGATTCCCAATGTGGGCGAATTCTTCAGAGACGAGATGCGCAATCAACTTCAAGCAATATGAAGGCTTGAAGTTGTCTAATACCGGACCCTCGGTCATTTAAATTGTGGATAACCTATGCACTTCTTCAGGCGAAGTGGGTAAAAGAAAAAAACTGTAAGGCAAACGTTGAAAATGCCCCAGCAAACCACGTTACGTCGTGCAGATAACCCGGAGACGTCAGCAATCGACATTGCAGATTCCCAGGAGATGTACCGTTGGGGTCGGCGTTACATATATTCAACGTTGCTACAACTGCAAAAAAACCCATCTAAATCACACGAAGGATAACGTAAAATAGACGTATCATGGCACTTTTATATTCTTTTTACGGGACGTTACCTTAGTGGTACGTCTTATGGATATTCTAGTGGTAAGCGTGCAAGACGTATATAGTTGTCTGTTCTACATTGGTTTTCTGTCGCTGGCACAATTAGTTGGTTATATTCATGACTTGTGTACGTTAGTATGATATTGTTGAGATGAACCTGTATGCCTGAAATTTACATTCTTTATACATTATTTGGGAGTTTGGCCAGCCCCCTTTCCGAGGTTGCCTACGTGTTGTGGGGATTTATACTTCGAATACATGTCTTACTAGCTAATCAGCACTTCTTTGCTGTTACTTGTCACCTGGTTTCTAGGTTAATGTGTTTGTAATTATGAAGTGCTGCATACTGCATGAAGTCTCATATGTGAAGTTCCAAGCTGACCACACACTCTCGCAGAAGCACACGAAGCACAGCTCTAAACAAGAAATGTCGCATCGAAAACAAGAGGCAGTAAGTAGCAGCAAACCAGTCATGATCAGCACAAGCGCCCTGGACACTAAGGCAACCACAGTAGCGTCATCGAATTGTACCATACAGCACGGCTGTACAGGCCTCGTGCGAATAAACTATCACAGAAACAATTCAAAAATCAAACTAATTAAAATGACAGTCTCCCATCCTATCTGTAAGTACCTGCAGCTGGGTAGTAAGAACGCTTTCAGAGTACACATAAAACACAAGAGTTCAGGTAAAACAGTTTATATTGATTTCCAAATTATGTAATATGCTTTCGCAACACAACCACTTTAATTTTCATTCCTATCTGCCCCTGGCCCACAGGGTACAACTTGTACAATTACAAGAATAGTACAAATATTCATGACTATAAATAAGTCACACACAGCAGAAAGGTTGACCAAAATAGGAAGAAAAGCAAACATGTAAACCCAGGATACAAACACAAGATAGTTATGCAACTTGAAATATCCCACATTAAAAAAATTGGGTGAAAAACAACGCAAGAAAAGTGTTCAAACAAAGAAATGATTGAATGGTTGTTATAAAAACACAGCAAATTTACGAAACTAAATAGTTCACATCTAGTGAAAAGTTGTGGAACAATAAAACAAAAGTTCCTAGGAAACACAAAAGTGGTGTTGAGTGGTGGTTGTGAGTGCCATATAAAGTTAAGCTGCCTTAAACAAACCAATATCTAGGGAAATGGTTATGATCTATAGAAAAGGTGTGTATAAAGAAATGACTGTACGGCGGTTACAAGAGCAGTAGCAATTTACGTGATGAAATGATTCACACTTAGTGAAATGGCAGGACAACAATAAAACAACAAAAACTTTAGAGACAACTTATTGAATTCTGGTTAGGAAAACAAAAAGTTACTCTATTTCAATATTTCACACAAAGTGATATGATTTCGGAACAAACGAAGAAACGGGGAACACGGAAATGATTGAATATTATTTAAAAGAAGACAGATTTACATGACTACGTGATTCACACCAAGTGATACGCTCACAGAACAATAACACAAAATAAAAACGCATGGAAGCACGGAAATAATTCAATGGTGGTTCAATGGTGCATGCCTCCGTCATCAGTTATGGCAGGGATTCTTGAACAGTTTGCTTTCTTCATTGTGGTGCCAAAAACTGCGAAAATAGTTGCAGACCGGATGGTTGGAAAGTGAGTAAAAATGTCATGGTCCAAAGGCTGAAAGAAATTCAATACCGCTTCTAGGAATAAAAACTAAGAAGCCGAAGGTTGTCGACAAAGCTGATATTTGCGCAGGATGTGACTGACAACAAATATCTGGGCCCTATACAGTGTCTGGTGAAAGAATTTGATGTCTGTAACTACACGAAGATATCTAGATACACACAATGCAGGATGCCACTCGCAGGTGGAAAAAAGCGTGTTTCCTGTTTCCCAAACCAGGAGAAGTCCTGCGCCAAGTTGAGCGTCAACAGTAGCTTGAGCAGGCGCCTTGTGCAGACTGTTGCAGTAGCACCTCCCTTGGAAGCCAGTTCATCAATCTAGGCATGGGTACAGGAAAATCTGTGTTGTTATTACAGCTTTTTAAGACTGGTATAATACAGAATGGCCGCCTACCATTGTCCCTGAAAAAGACCGTGTGTGACAGCTGCATCCTACCGATACTCGCCTACGGGGCAGAAACTTCCAGGCTAACTAAAAGGGTCTAACTTAAATTAAGGACGACCTAGCAGGCAATAGAACGCTAGAAGATGGGTGTAACATTAAGGGAGAGGAAGAGAGCGGAGTGGATATAATTTAATGTCAGCACTGGCACTACTAAGGCAACCTTAACACTAAATATGACAGCTAATGTGAGGTACCACTATATATAAGAACTATATTTCGTGAACCATTTGAGGACATTTTAGCCCAACTACAGCTCCCATCTGAACTTGCAAAATATTTTTCTGTGTCTATCCTAACCGCTTGGTGAATTGATGTGACAATATACACACGGATGAAGCCATGTCCACAAAATGTGGCAAAAGGAAACATGCACAAACCCGGACAGCGTCACTGCCATGGACATATACTTCCTGCATCAGAATGGCGAGGTGGGCTAGTTGGAATATATGCATAACTAAACCTTCAAAAAGCACATCACTGAAAAAGTCTTCATGTTGTCCTGTTCGCTTGTCCTGCTAGGCCTACATTTTTAGTTGAAGTATACGTTGTACAGCAGGAAGCATCGAAGTAGTGCAAGACATTTTTACAGCACAATCACATTCACACATAGTCTAAGTTGCACCAGTCAGCAGCCTGCAACATGGAAGTTATTGGCAAACGACAGGCCCGGCAACAGAAGCATACTCTGCCATAAACCTGCGAAATCCCAAATGCTGTGTTACTCTGATCACCAAGGTGTGTTACACACTAAATTCATTAAGCTGAAAATTCTATAAGTGACAGAAATTTAACAGCCGTTTATGAATATTTTTACTAGATTCTGAACGGTTAATTTACGTTTGCGATGCAGCAGTAAGAGCACGAAGCACAACCAGCGCTGCTCATACTACTGTACCAGTTACGACATGCGTGTAGTTCTGACGTTAAAAATAAATGCGGGCTTCAGGCACGTTGTTCATTGCAACATTTCACGACCCAACTGAGCGTTCTAAAAGAGTGAATACTCAATCTAAACGCGAAAAAAGCATCCAGATGGCATTTTAATCTAATGCTGTAGACTCGAAATTCACTCGATTTATTATTTTGTTTTATTGCTACACGCACGGCAATCATTCAATTTATTGTGCACGTTTTTTAACCGAAAACTATTATGACGAAAAAAACGGCATCTGCAGAAACGAAACAAAAAACAATATCACGCTAAAAGTACACAATGTGCGTGTAACCTATACACGCTTATATTCGCACACTCCCCTATATTCGCACACGCACTTATATTCACACTCTCCAGCTTCACTTATTTCATTTCATATCAAAACATTCGCCTAGCAAAATAGGACAGAACACAAACACTTCACCAAACACCGGGCTAGAAATCGCGCGAGAATTGATTCGGTTTACAAACGCAGCAGCCAGGTACAAAGGTCTACCGACAAATCTCCGCAACGCATAAAGCGAGTCCCTCATATCGTTAGGGCTAACCGCTTACGCAAACCGAAGTTCGAGAGCAACTGTACTACGTTAAACACATATGACAAGAAAACAAGGTTCACTAGTACTCACTTACCTCCACTACTTGGCAGTATTTCTTCGTCCGGTAGATAAATTCATGGTAGTCAAATCACGAAATAACGAAAATTGAAGGCGTGCACACCCGTGCCGTCACCGGCCTATAGCACGCGTATCGATACGGAGTGCAGTTAATACAGCTGTCGAACGATCGGACTCACCTCGCAGCGACTTCCTGTCTCGTGTTCGTCCGAGGAAAAAACTAGTTCCTGAAGACACCCACCTTGATAAAGCGCGTTGCGAAATAGATGCCCAAGTTATTGGTAAATACTGATATTAGTTGCCAATTATATACAAGAAGAGCTTGAGCGTGGGTATTTTTTAAAGAAAAAAGAAATTGTACCGACAATCTAGATTACGGCGTTTAAGGCAATTTCAGGGTCTGCGGTGGTAATACAGCTGCCGTGGGGTTGTGGGTGCCGTAATTTTACGGTTTGTTCTGAGGCCGCAACCACTTGCAGCGTATCTTCCGCGCTTTGGCGCGTCGACATCGCCCCGCGTTGACGGCATCGGCAAAATGCACGGCGACGTGAGCTGACGCGGGAGGAGGAGGAGGAGGAGAAAACTTTATTGAACAGGTAGACCGAGCTTCGAAGTGGGCGGGGTCCTCAGTCCAGGACTCAGTTGGTGCGGCCTGCCGTCTTCGCCCTTTCAGCGAGCCAAAGCTGCTTACTTAGGTCCGAGCTGGCAAGTTCACTCTCCCACTGCTCCTATGTAGCTACGCCGATGTCTATGCTGCTCGCCAGATATTAGCGTCGACGCAGCGCCAGAGCATCCGAAAGCAGGCGAGAACGTCCGGATTCCATGTCCATCTCCTGGTTTGGGGTCATTACGTTCGCAGAAAAGAATCATTTTTTAAGTGCGAATGCACTTCTTAAGCGAGCCTGAATCGTCCGCCGCCGTAGTCCGCATAGCAACAGCTGCGGGTGCGCGCGCTCCTCGTCTTCCCTAGCAACGGGGGGAGATGGGCGCGCGCTGCCTGGCCGCATTTTTGTTGTTGTTCCTGCTGACATGGCACATACCCACGTGGGGGATTGGCCAGGAATCGGGCGTGAGAAGGGCTAATGCACCCGCTTAAAGGAGTACTGACACGAAATTTCAAAGCTGAGATCCGCTCTAGCAATCAAGTACAACGACAACACAAATAGGTGTCTGTGAATAAATGCATCTTTCTTTCTTTGTAGTTGTGTGTGTGTGTGTGATCTCTCTTTCGCGAACATTACCGAACCGCGCAAATTCAACTCGTGCATTCGCACTTTCACATTCTTCCCCTCGGGGAAATGCGGGGAATGTTTTAACGTGCGGTAATTTCGTGCCTTGAGGCAAATTACAAGCTATTTCTGTTCGAAAGTGCGCATCGGGAGATCGGGGGTTTGGGAGAGCTTTTTGCGAGTTAAATATGGGAGCTCTGGCTACATCGCTTCTAGTGTTAGCATGATGGGCTTGTCTGCAAGATCGGTGCGTAACGAGCAAAGTTTATCAACGCCAGAAATCTAGCGGTGCATTCAATTTCATTCGCGGCTAACGTAGCTTGCATAGGGGGAACGATGAAGCGCTATAGCTTTTCTTGGCTTAAATAAGGGAGCTTTAGTTACATCACGTGCAGTATTAGCATAATTGACCTCGCCTCCAAGATCAGTGCGGAAGAAACAAGGGTTAGCACTGCTGAAATTTGCCAAATACGATCAAAACGAATCACCCGACAATATTCGCTGGCAGCCCCTGCTAGTGTACCAAATTCTTGGGTCCACGCATTGTTTTCCGGCGTGGTCGAGTGGATTGGAGCTTAGGTGCTGGTGTTGTGTTTTGAAAGTCTATGGTTCGAATCTTGGCGAAACCTCACGGATTTTTTAAATGCAGAGCATTTCTTAGCCTCTCTCTTCCTGCGTCTGACGGTGTCAACAGTTTCGCGTCCGCAGCAGGTGCGCCTCGCCTTCCCTCCTCTCTCTCAACAGCAGCTGGCGCGCGCATGCTTCGTAGTCAGCCCGTTCGCTCCGTCGCGGTCTCGGCCTAACAGGTGCGTGATAGCAGCGCGGTGGGTCGTGGAAGGGCGCGCGCTGCTTGCGCATGCGCGCTCTCCCCCCCGTACTGCTCTCCCTCTACTGCGCGTGCTGCAAATATAGCGGCTAGCGGTCGCTCGTGTTTCAGTCACTGCGTTGCTCCTTCCTTCCTTGGTTGACGCTCGTGCCCACGTTTACTCGTGTCTGCTACTCCAGCATCACGGAAGAAGCGATGGAAGCAACACTGCCTTCAATCAGTACTGAGGCCCCAATGCTCTGCATTTACTCGTGTTCCCCTCGCGGGAAGGCGCGGGAATTTTTTTTTAGTTTTTTTTGCAATGAGGGTGTCAGCGAAATTGTTTTCAAGGCAAAAAAAGGCAGAGTACCTTGCCGTTTAACCTACAAGTGGCGTTTCACGGTAACCTTAGTTTCAAGGCCGCCCCGAAATTTGCTTAGCTCACACTTTGAATTCATGAAACGGCAGTCCGTACGTAATATCGAGGTTAAATCAAGTAGCAAGTAAAGTTGTGCTAATTGCGTCTTCGTTCATCGTCCTATCCTATTTTGTTCAGATTTGACGGCAATGGCCCCAACCCCACCAAAAAAAACCTTACAAGGCTCGTTGGACACGTTGGTTGTAAACCAATTCTGCACTACGTCCCTGCCGCTTTCCGTGAGGTTCGGTATTTGGCTACTGTTTTGAAGGTGAAAGGTTCAAAGCAATAGTGGTGGATTACAATACTTGCACAAAACCCCTCGGTACAAAACCCTTACAAAACACATACAAAACCCCTGGGTAACTTCAAAATAGTACGCCTGCGGAGAGTTTGAAAATAAAGTATAGCAGATATCGCTAAAATAAATGTAACTGCGATAAACATGTTCGAAGTAAAAAACGGACATACCAGCACCATCTGAACAACGTCAGCAAAATATGTCTAAATACCATCCCCAAATAAAGCAGCAGCAACATGAGAGTACGTCTTTGGCAAAGATGAAAGAACGTCCGCCATTAAGGTACCAGCAACGTTATCTCAACATCCAAAGATTTTCATTAAAATATTGCACGTTGTACGGATGTCTAATAGAGGTACTGCGGGGACATAGACGTTCGGATCTTTTTGGGACGTCGCCGAGATAGTAGTGGTTTGCTGGGATCGTGTTGAGCGATTTAGGCGGAAGTGGTTGTTTGGGTGTGCAAGAATCTAGAAAAGCGTTTGCGATGTCAGATGGGTTGTCAAACGTACTGTTGGCTCAATTTATTTTTGTTACGGAAGGATTCACCGATGTTTTATTTAGGAAGGAGTTTATAACTTTCCATTGCTTTCGCACGTCATTCCCCGCACTGGTTTCGCACTCATAGTAAATTTTTTCAGCGTATTTGAGCAGCTTGCACAATACTTTAGAGTACGTTTTGTAGCGAGCTAGCAGACGCCAATTAAATGGTTGTTTTTTAGTTTTCTTATAAAGAGCTTCTTTCTTTCTAGGACATTTCAAGAGGTTACCTGTTAGCCATGGACTATGTGGAGTCGCAAATCTTTCCTTGTACTTGACCGTGGTACATGGTATTTGAAGAGCATTAGACAAGGTAGAGGTGAATAGCTCGAATGCCTTTTCCGCGTCGTCCTAGAGCAGAAATGCTGACCAGTGAGTTTTCCCGATTTCTTCAAGAAATAAGGGCGCGTTTGGACTCTGTTTCGTGAACAGCATACGTCGTTCCGTTTAGTTGAATTCCTTTGCATGATTTTAAAGCATTGCAAAAAAAATTAGGGTCAATTTCCGTAAGAAATCGGTGCAAGGAACGAATAAGTTGAAACATGATCTAGTGTGTTACTAAGGACGCAAACACGCACGCACAATCTTCCTAAATCTGCTCTTCACATTTGCAGCTAGCAGACTGCTCGCCAAAGACCCTTGTTAGGAGCGGGGAGTATTAGGTGGGTCACGTGATCAGCGGGGTGACCTTTGTCAGCCCCCTACGAGGTCGTGCTGTCACCAATAATTTTGTTTGTCCTGAAATGTGGAGCTGCTAATACATTCAAAATGACAGAACAATGACAGAACTTGACAAATAAACGTCAAGGTTGCTCTCTATCACTCACAATAAAAACATGTTGAACTTTGTTGTTTTGCACCTACAAAGCGCCAAGTCTATCGTTCTAATTCACACCTGCTCCCTCGTGCCATCAGATCCATGATAGCGTAGCTCTCGACTAACATATATTCGTTCAGTGGAAAATTGCGGTTACGCTAATCCTGGTAGTTTTAAACATTATTATTTTGTTTTTGTGCGTCCGTGAGATATGCAATACGCCATGATCGTCTTTCCATCATTTTTCACCCGGGTTTCTCTTTGCGTTTATTTTTTTTTTTGGTCCTGTTTATGAGATTTGGTCGTGTTTTATGATACCACACTTAACGATGCCCTCAGTATATTATTCCAAGTTTTGCCATTTTTCTTGCTGACCCTGTGTAGCTTGTACACTGCTCTATGCTGTGAATCGCATTTTAATAATCATGATGCAGGATACAGATTTTCACGTAGCATTGGAACAGCAACAGCTGTTCCGAAAGTTTGACGAGTTAAATCAGCTCGCTGCGACCATTTTTGGTAAAGAGACAGCCAAAGCCGAAGTGTAACCAAACAGTGACCGTACGTTCGAAAAGCTTCAATTTATTGCGGACACGCTTAGATAGAGCTACGAGAGCTGAGCTTCAAACTAGCGCGATGAGCGTAAGTTGAGAAGCTCAGCTTCTCTTCGCCAGGTTCTCTTTGTCCCGCTGAGCTCCAAATAAGCAGTTTCTTCGTAGCTACACCCTTGAGCATGGCAGTAGCTTACCTTTCCAACGTCCAGACGTCAGTGAATATCATCAGCAAACCAGCGCGTAAGCTTACTCCTTCAGAACCGCGCTTGTAAAAAAGCAAAACTGGCAAACGCAGGCTCAGTATCCCTAGAGGCGTGCCTGACAACATCGTCAGGGGAAACTTCTCTGGCGCTCTCACTATTTTTCGTCTGGCTCTCTATGCCGAACCCATGTAGGCATAGGGCGCTGCCTGCGCCGGAAGTATCCATCATCCCCGATACGTAAGGGGCTACACTAGGAAGGTTCAACCATGCTAGGAAGGCTTCGAAAAACACAAACAGCACTCTCTCACCTGAGAACGATCTGGTCGCCCCCGGGTAGTAGTTGGCTGCCACCTCCCATGACTAAGCATCTCAACTCTCGGCACTCAGTCCCAAGCACCTGTAGAGCAGCTGTCCATGGTGGCGGTACAGCAATACAACGATACAGCAGAGGGTGCTAAGAATATTTGGGACCGGACAAGCCGCCTTTAGAACTTGATCCTGGCAACGTTCACCGCACGCACTCGGTTTAGCGAGGAAAGTTTAGCTGTACTAGAAGAGGAGCTCTGATCCACTAAATGGGATATTATAGGGTTAAGGAAAGTCAGAAGGACAGGAGAAGGCTTCATAAAACTCACTATCGGGCATACTCTGGTTAGTTGTTCGGCATAAAAATTTTAGCCTGCTCATTGGCGTTGTCTACAGTCCGCCCAATTGCGATATAGTGGTACTGGAAGCTTTGCAAGATTTTTTGCTCGAACAAAACAAATTTATACCCATATTCTTGCAGGTGGTGATTTAAATCTGCCAAACATAAACTGGGATCACTTTTGCGTTGCAACACCCTGCCAGCACTCCGAATTTCTACTTCATACAGCCTTTTCATGTAGCATGACCGAATATTTAAAGACGCCTACGCGTGTCACTGCAAGCACGAGTTCGATTCTGGACCTGATTTTTGTTTCTGAGGCCATTTGAAAGTTTAACACAATTGAAGTTCTACCAGAAATATCGGACCATGAACTTGTATTATTCAAAACCAACATGTTGTGTACACTTTCGGCTACCCAATTACGTAGATTCCTTGATTTCAATGCTGCTTCGGACGAAAGCATTTTGGACCTCCTCGAGGAATATATGACAAAATTTGCAATGAACATTTTCAAAATCACTGTGACGTTAACCAGCTATGGTCGCACTTTAAGACAACCGTTCACAAATGCATCAGTTCGCTCGTTCCGAAGAAAGTGAAAAAAATACACAGCCGAAGTCCTTGGATACCACGCGAAATACCGCGCCTAAAACGCAAGATAAAACTCCTGCCACGCTCAAAAGCACGACCACGTTGCACTGTTCTGAACAGCTTCCGCGCCGACCTGTGCAATAAGATTAAAATCTCCAAATTTCATTTCTTCGACGCAAAACACACAACTTCCTCACTACTAGCCCAAAAAAATTTTGGATGCACCTCGTTGAAAAAAAAGAGAAAGTAACAAAAATATAAAATCAAGGACGCGGACGTGACTGACGCCAGCTGCATAGCGGCAGCATGTAACGACTACGGGTGACACGCCTCCTGATTTCCATGCGAACGATCTCGAACTGCGGGACTTGATCATAACAGACGAAGGCATCTTCTGAGCTCTCCTTTTTTTTGACACACAAAAAAAAATCGGCTGGGCCGGATGAAATACCTAAGGCTTTTATTCATCAGTATGCCGAGTTGTGTTCCAAATACTTAGAATTAATATTTAGGCAAAGCCTGTTGCAAGGAGAAGTTTCAGTAGCTTCGAAGAAGGGCAAATTGGTGCGCATTCATAAATCGGGCGATAAACATGACGTGAAAAACTAGCGCCCCATTTCATTGTTATGTACAGCAGGCAAAGTTATAGAACACTTCCTTTTCAAACACCAAAGTTCTTTTTTGGAGAGTAACCACTTTTTTCATCAAAGCAACACGGTTTCCAGAAAGGCTTTTCAACCACTACACAGTTAATTCACACTACTGATGACTTTCTGAGAACACTTCGCAAAGGTGGACAAATTGATGCGATTTCTTGACCTCCAAAAAGCTTTCGACCGAGTTTCTCATTCTCACTTGATGTTTAAAATTCGCCCAATCCTAACCAATGAAAGGATTCTTTGGTGACTTGATTCTTATCTATCCCACCGATACCAACACGTTCAGATTTCCGATAGAAATTCTACCTCTGCTCCCGTGCATTCCGGCGTACTGCAGGGCTCTGTCTTAGGACCACTCTTATTTTTATTTTTATTTATTTATTATTATTTATTCATTCAATATTGCCAGCCGCCCTTTGGCAGCCAGAGCAGGAGTGGTACAGTGCAGAGTACGAACACAGAGTTTACACGCGACCAGTAACACGGCCCGCGGTTCACAGGGAAGCAATAATAATGCAGTAAGCTTACAGAGTGTTACGACACACAATCGCACGAAATCAGTACACGGCCCACGATTCGCAAAGCAGCAGTAATTCTCGTTAGAAATGAAATGCCTACACGAGTATACAATAAAACCGGCAATGCTAGTCTAATGCAAAACACAACAAAGTACACTACGCGCATTGCCCAGGAAGTGCGAAAAAAAATCTGACGTTGCTATGTAAAGATAGGAAAACACTGCGGAAAAAAAGCGTGCAGTGTGCGTTAGTGGCATGGTGGAATACACGCTAACACGTGTATTCCATTAGTTCAACAGAACAGAAGGGGAAGAAGACTAGCACTTCAATCATACACAATTTTGAACAGCCGTTGAAAAAACATTTTGATTAGTTGAGTTAGTAACGTCGCGTGGCAAATTGTTCCATTCTGCTATCGTTCTCGGGAAAAAGGATAGATGGTGATCGTTTGTTCTTGTGAAAGGCATTAGGATTGTTTTGTTGTGCTTGTTCCGGGTGAGGCGTGACATGTTGAATTTCAGGTAGGCATTAAAGTCAAGCTTTGAATAACCATTGACTATGCTGTGTAATAATTTAGGTCGATGTAATTTGCGGCGGGACTCTAGTGTTGGTAGGTCAGAATGCCTGCGCAGTTCTGTCACGGATACTCGCCTGCTGCATGCGTTGCGAATAAATCGCAACGCTTTCTTTTGTACCCGTTCGAGCATCGCTGAATCCGTCTTTGTGTGTGGGTCCCAAACAACGTCTGCATATTCCAGCAAGGGGTGGACCAGCGTAGTATACGCAACGGTCTTCGTTCTGCTTGTACAGTGCTGAAGTCGGTGTCTCAGTAGCCAAAGTCTGCGCAGTGTTGATGATGTAATGTTTCGTATGTGTTTGTTCCAGGTGAAGTTTGATGTCATGGTTACACCCAAATATTTGAACTCGTTAACAACCTCCATTTCAACATTGTCAATTTTATAAGCATATTGAAGCGGCGCTTTTTGCACGTTATTGTCATTTGGCGGCACTTTGTTGTATTGAGGCTCATGTTCCAATCGGCACACCAATTTCAAACAGCTGTTAAGTATTTGTTGAGATCTTTCTGGTCATTTGCCGATTCAATAGGGAGATATACAACGCAGTCGTCGGCAAAGAAACGGAAACGCACCAGGCAGTCAAACTGTAAATCGTTTAAATAGATAATGAAAAGCAACGGACCTAAGACGGAGCCCTGTGGGACTCCAGAAACCTTCGTACGGGGAGCCCCTTCCGAGTGCAGACGAAGGGCTAGGAAACTTCGACGAAATAGTACAATACTATAAACTAGCGAGGAAAGTGTGCTACCCCCTGCTCACCTTCACCTTAGTAGGAAAGAGGAGATATTAGACCCGCCGCGGTGGCTCAGTGGCTAAGGCGTTTCGCTGCTGAGCACGAGGTCGCGGGTTCGATTCCCGGCCGTGGCGGCCGCTTTTCTGATGGAGGCGAAAAGCAAAAACGCCCGTGTGTACGAGATTTCGGCGCACGATAAAGATCCCCAGGTGGTCAAAATTAATCCGGAGCCCTCCACTACGGCGCGCCTCATCGCCTGCGTTGCGTCGGCGCGTTAAACCCCACAATCAATCAATCAATCAGATATTAGACAGTTTTAGTTGAGCGCACGCAGCAGCTCTGCGCGCGCAAGGAACTTGAGGAGGAGCGAGAGCGCATGCGCAGTACGTAAGCGGTAGCCGCGCGCTTTGCGTGCGCCCGCAAGTTTTGGATTCTTGCGTTGCGGGTTTTGCGGGCTTAGCGGGCCGTGCGCGAGCCCCCTCCCGTCCTCTTTCCGGTCGCTCTCGCCCGTGAACGAAAGGAACAAAGGAACGGCGTCTCCCCACAAACTGGTTTACGGCTCCTTCTGGCTAGGTTTACGTCTGGCGCTGGCCGACAACCACTTCTTTCGTTCGCCAATCTGACGTTCAGTGGCGCTGCGGGACACACAAAGCGCGCATTTCGGCGCTACTGGTTTATCCACGCACCAACTTCTGCGTGCGGTCAACTAAAACTGGTTCTTCGCGAGAACTTCGCTGCGCGCGCTAAGCTGCCCCTACGTGAGCGCGCAACTCTGTGCGTACGCTCAACTGAAACTGTCTATACTGGAGAAGGTTACAGACGGGGTATTCCAAAACCCCGTATTCTACAGTAAATGGCACCCCAAAGTATCCGATTCCATATGCAAAGAATGTCAGGGCAGAGCGGATCTCGTTCACATGGTCTGGACGTGTCCCTCCTACAAAAACCTCACAGAAATACTGCATCACCGGAGGCCCTGCTACTCAGCCAGGCCTCCAGCACTCAGAGAAAAGTCATCGCTCTCGCCCTAGAAGCCGCCGAATCGCAAGGCATTCTGGCTGACTGATGGGGGGAGTAGAGGGTGGAGGGAGACACAACCTTTTGTGCTTTTGACTGGTGTAAATAAAGTTTCCCCTCTCTACTCCTCTAGGCACACTTCTGGCAGATGGGAAAGTAGGCAATTTGCTTCGAGAAACGTTTAACAGATGGCGCATTAATCGCAACCGCAATACAACCGAAAAATTTGCTGTTCCTCGCTGTTTCATAGATGGCGCCACGGTTTTAAGCCGAATAGTAAAGGCGAAAGAAAAGCCTAGGAGGGGCTCTGACGTCACTTTAACTGAAGCCGGGAATGCAATTTTGTTAAGCCTCTCTCTTTTGCTTGTATTTTGCCCGCTCACTCCACATCCTCTGCCTCTTTCCAGTCTTTCGCGGGCGAATAAACGCTGAGAGGGATTCAGGGCAGTTGAACTTTTGTCTGAGCCCAAATTGCTATTTGCCTTCAGTGTCCCTTTAAACAAGCGGTCTCAGCTCTTTATCTCTGTTTCAAGAACGGTACTTTAACTTCGAACAATGCTGCGTTTTAGCGAGCTGCATTAAGAGCGGTCTGCAGTAGCACAGTGCAATATTTGAAAGCAAAAGCCTTCTATGGGGGAGCCATGGCGTTCTGCCAGAAAACTATTTCATTTCCCAATTGACCGGTTGGCCGACCGGGAAGCTCTGGTAAGGTCTCTAGGCTCATCGAGCGTAAGTGAAACAAGGCTTTCATTGTGCCAAAAAGATGACCTGTAAACAGGAAACGGTTCTAGATAGAACAATACTACTTCTTCGGTCGCGAAGAAGGAATATAACGATATACCTTTATCTCATAAACCACGCGTCGAAATACATTTCTATCATTCGTAGATGCACTTTCTTTCTGCGCAAACTGTCGTCGCACGGTTTCATTCATCGTTTGCGCTTTGGGTCTTTGAAGGTATGACGATCGATTGGACGCACTTTCATCGAATGTTTGGCGCACTTTTAGCTTTCCCACATCTCTCAACTTTCTTTATGAAGGGATGGTTACCTCTAAATAGCGCATTACACTTTTGACACTGATGTCGACTCCACGACACGTGAGAACGTCACCAGTCCCAGCGCACTGCACGCTGTAGGAACCCACAGTGCAACCTACGTGTGCGGGTGTTTACACACGTGCGTTTTTTTACGTGCGAGCGTCGAAGCAGCGCGGCCGGCGTATCTTGTGGATCTCGCGCGCCAGGGAGGCATTGCGCGATTTCCCCTATGCAGAACTATGCGCGTTGGCCCAGACAATTCTTCATAACTGGCGTGTGCACCGGACCGGGCGTTTTCTGTTTGCTCGCAGAGACAGCGGCTGACGACTGCGCCGGACACCACCCCCGCGGAGAGCGAGCCACGGACGTGACCCTGCCACGCGTAGGCCTTCTGCAAGGACCCCCGGGTCTTAGGAGGTCATCTGTGGCACCGGTCTACCGCCACACGGGCTGAGCCGTGGGAGCCGCTGTGGGCAGCGCCCCCCTTCACGCACGGGTCCTAACGAGACTACTGGCGACTGCAGCTGAGGGCAGCCAGCGCCGCCCTGAACGCACCGCCGCCGATACTCCGGGAAGGACCACCCGTTCTTCGAAGAGCGCCCCAGGCGCCGAAGTGCACCCGTAAAGCATCAAGCGTTGTGAGCAAACCGCTGTGGTGCTGAACAACGGCTTCAGCGTACACTCCTTGCCGGTAGCAGCAAGGCCGAACTGCTACAACGTCTAAGGGTCATGCTCCGTCTCGGTTGTCCAAAGTCCGCATTGAAGAAATGGTGTCATATTATTTTCTTGAAAGTCAGGTTTCGTGCGCTCAACGATGACATGCCCGTTGTTATAATGGAAGATTTAAACGTGGATGTATATGGCTTTCAGCGACCTGACTGCCGTGCTCCGCGGACGAGTGGTTTGAGCTGGTGTGTTACACAGACAGTAGGATGCCTACGATGTGGGAGGGAAGCAAACAGCACCATTTTCGCCAGCTAAAATAAAACTGCAGTCCTTCCATAATGAATTCAGCTAGTTCGCGAAGAAGAGTCCTGAACCGCAAATTACAAACAAGAGTATTTTCTTCCGTGCACAACGTTTGACGGCGCTCCGCTGTGCTGGTCATCCTTGTTCGGAGAGTGAAGGCACTGGTTTTTTGTTTACACCAGGCCGCACTCATGGCGTTGTGGGTAGGCTTACACGAAGTTTTAACCAGAAAAGGTGGGCTCGAAAGAGGCGTTCTCGGCGCACCCTCATTCTGATGATATGCTGACGCTGGTAATAACTATGTAATAGAAAACCTGATGGGTTGCATGACACCGAAAGTTAGCCTTTTGAAACTCTGCAATCTCTGTTTGAACAACAAAACGCCCATATCAACCATGTAATTGGAGGAGACAGAAAGAGCTTCATAAGAGTTCAAGCGAGCATGGTCGTATTTTTCTGGCCGGAATTTTCAGTCCAAAACTCCGCTCGTGCGACCGGCAGTCCTCGCCATTTGTGCTAGCGATAGGTACGTGTCGGGGCCAAATACCGTCTTCTTACCTTCGCTCTTGTCATATAAAGGGTTGACCAGTGGAGTAGATCTGTGTTTTGTAGACATTCCTAAATAATGAGCTACAGTGGGGCTGAAGCTTGGCAGTTAGACAGATGAGGTAATAAGGAATAGGATTTGGGGGGGGGGGGGGGGGGGGGAGGCGGTAGAGGCATGTTGGGTTTCCGCTCTAATTTTTTAAGCCTGCGAAAGCGAAAAATATAATTGGGGAGTAGCCGGAAAATAATACGATAGCCAGCGAGATAAGCGCGGCCGTAGCGCAGTGTTTCATTTTCGCCACTTCATGGCAGTCAAAGAAGCCTCTGCATGTGCAACAAATAGGTAACAAATTGTTCTTGAACCGCACTGTATTAAAACTTAGACAAGAGAAGAGCACACAAGGACGAACGATGCGCGAGCTATCAACTGATTTATTTTCCACAAGACACACTAATATACATAAAACAACGCTGGTGCAAATCAAGGCTATAAATTTATAACAGGAAAATGCCAACCCGTTAACATCCCTCTCGTCTCGGCGGCTCTGCGCGGTCGTACGCACTTCTACCTCGTCGTTTGTGAGGGTAACTGACAGCAGGCTTATGCAAGGGCGTGTTTTCAAAATGGCGAAACCTTCTAGTATCTCCCTTTCTATGTTTTCCTTGCCTCGGCCGATGACACTTGTCTAGGTGAAATCTGGAACGCTGAGGCATGGCGGTAGTGATGGCAATGATCGGCAAGCCTTCTCGGTGAGTGATTTGCCGGCAGTTGTTCCTATGCACGCTGAGCCTTCTGTTGACGCAGCGACCCGACTTTACAAAGTAGTTCTACCCGCATGGGGATGGCAGATGGTAGTGAATTTTTTTTTCACATTCTACAAATTTGTGCTCGTGGCTAGTGCAGCAGGCGTCTCGGGGACTTCGCGGATTGTTGAACTTTTTACAAAGACATCAATTCGCTCGACGCTGGGAACACGACTGAAAGGTCATGTCTTACAGCAATCTTTTTTAGCCCATGCGCCACTTTACGGATATACGGTAGAACGTCCGGCCACGTTTTCGTTGACTGCTCACCTTGTACTGTCATTTCCTGCTGAGTACAGTTTTAATGTCTTAATTACGCGGGTTAAGACTCGCTCTGTAGAGCTTCGCAAAGAAGTCGGGAAGGGGGAAGTCATCAATATCTGCTCTCTGTAGAAACCTTGTAATAGAAAGCTCCGTGGGCTGTTCCATAATCGATTGCGCACGTATGAAGAGCTAAAGATGGCAACATTATATCCTGACTACGTTAGACTCCAATGTCACTGTGATGAAATGCCCGCTGCGAGCTGCCATCCCAGTCTTTGCTAGCATCCGGTTTCCGGCTTCCGCCTCAATCATTCGAGTGCAATTCCGGTCAGAGACGAACCGCATCTTTCTATTCGGGCAGACTTTTCGTGGCTCCAGACGCGTTTCACTTTGCTTGCACATCATTCCTTGCCACGTGCCAAGCAGGAAGGTGCTGGAGTAGGCACTCGTACCGCTTATACAAGCGCTGCTGACTGATTAAGTGTCTAGGTGTCGCCTACGTATTGTTGCTCCTGTCTAAGATGCTTGATATGTTATGGGGATATTAACCCTTGTTTTCTGTTTATATAATCGAGGTTACATAGCCGATTATGTAACCGATATTTTTTTTTTAAAGAGCCAGCTATCGATAGCTTTCTAAAGCCCAATGCAGCCAGGAAGGATGTTGTTTTCACCCCCACCCTCAAAACCACAGGAAGGATTTCAGATAATGCCAAGTGTTGAAGTGTCCCGTTTAACATCGTCAGAAGTGGCGTAATTGGTCACGTGATAACTCAACTTCAGTAATCAACTGGCGCGATCTAATAGGGGGAGTCGCAACAATACAAAAAGTCAATTCCTTGCATTTACAGTTGCTTGTGTCGGTGAGCAACAACTACACAGATTACTTCTTTTAAGCTCCCAGGGACTGTTCCAAAAAATGGCTTGTCAGTACTGATGTCTAATCTCTTTTTTTATTACAGCGTAGAATCGTTTGACTTAACACTTAAGTTAGCAGTGTTCTGATTTTGACGTAGAAACATTTCGAATAAACCAAAGTTGTTTTGCATTCTTGGACCCTTTTATTCCTGCGTGCACGCGCTATGAAAATAGTGTTTTTTTTTTCGTGGATAATGGTTTAGACTTTACGTTGAGTGACTGGCATTGACGGCAGATTACGCAGATTAGTATCGGCCATGTAACGAAGACTTGCATCCCAGGGTATTGGCACAATAGCTTGATAGTGAGGCAACAATGGGGGAAATGAGTGCTTACCGCTTGATCGCGATATATTCGACCACATCTCACATCACCACCATCACTCCTAAGCGGTTCGGGTGTCTGGCGATGGACAGCAGAAGTGGAGTTGTGCGTTGCGCGCAGCTACCAAGATGAGCTGCTCACAGGACAGACGATCCAATGTCGTTCTTGGACGGCGCCGGCTACTGTTTCACTGTTTCATCTTTTCGGGAGGCAAGCTGGGCGGGCAGAAAAAAAGAGGTAGACTACGTACGTCGTCTATCGCAATCGGAGATGCTCCGCTCAGTGGTGATATTTTAGTGCCGGGAAGGACACATCGTTTCGTTACTGCTGCTACACCTGGCTGTGTATGCGAGACAAGGCTAACGTGGCGTATGTGTTCGGTGCTGAGGGGCCCGCCGGCGAGTTCAATACTGACGGCGTGCGGCATCATTTCACGAAGGGGTGGCTGCAGTGTTCGGCCAAACTAGGTTCGCGGTAGGTACGTTTACCTCGTGCGGAATTCCGCTGACCAGCGTCTGTCCAATTTCAGTGAGTGTTCACTGCTGGTCAGCTTCTTTCACTCATACTGAGTGAACGAGAATCCATACCAATCTGAAAAAAAAACGCGCTTGTTAGCTGGAGCGCGTGATGTATTTGTTCTGTTGTGTCAGAAGGGAAACAGAGGCGCATGTTTTCGTGACAATTGGGCCCTCCTTGCATTAAACCTTTTTCCGCGGTGAGAAGCATTGAACGGTAAACAAGCTACTTGGAGCACTGACGCCTTCGAAGGATGAAACAATTTATTTCCTTTGGCGAAAAAACAAAACCTGGTGGGGGTCAGCGAGGGCTCGATATGTGAATGAACTAAAAAAAACACTAAAAGTTGGCCTCGTTGGTACATATGGGAAGTTCAAAACTCACAAAAGGCGACGAACGGACATCGATAACACAAACAAGTGCTCACTTTCAACTGCAGGTGTATTGAAACATACAAAATTCATAAATAAACCAAACTATAGATAAGAGAAAGATAGTGCTACTGAGCAAGGCCTTTATCATACAGAATTATAGATGGTTTGCTGACACAGTGAGCATATTAGACATTGATAGCAAACACCTCTAACAGTTCTCTAACTGGTTGGCAATTAGGCGGATACCAGTTATCAGTCCTGTATAGGTCTAAGTACTACTCGACAAACAGCCTAGCGCACACTCCTTAAGCACACCAGCTTACGCAACACTTACTTCCGGGAAGAGACGGACTTGGCTGCAATACTTCCGCGCGGGGAGTATTCCGCTTTAGATGCTCAAAAGTCGGTCGCCAGTTAGTGAATGAACCTACACAATAACATAAAATATGTAGCGCTGAGGGCGGCTCCGCTTGGCAGAACAACCATAATATGCCCTATATACTTCTCGTCTGATTATGGGCTGACGACCACCGAGTTTCAAACTGGATATTAACTCGCCGTGCAGTTCAAGCTAGAAGCGCTCGCACCATCATAACCAGCTATGGGATTTAACGTTTACCCTTCTCCGTGGTCGAATGGTCCAAAAGTCCAAGATCACCAGCGTCCACATCATCCTTCGAGATGCTTGACCCTGTCACCTCCTAAAAATGTGTAGTCACTGGCGCTTCTCTTACGACATGCGTGCGTACCTCTGCGCGGAGTCTGACGTCTGGTGCTTAAAATACCAGCGGTAATTTTTAGCTTTCCTGAATGACACAAGAGTAGTTCTAATGGCAAAACACCATGTGACATTGTCAGAAGTGTCAAATAGGCCAGATCCTTGCTCTCCTCGTTTTCACAACCCTTTTTTCCTGCAGCCCTCCCCGAGGCTCCGAAATGCTTCAAAACTATCTTTTACTCGTTTTATTTCTCCTTGCAAACTTTTACCTGGGCGCCTGAAGTGTCATTTGCCAGGATGAGAGAGAACGGAGCCCCGTTACTCCAGAACAATACTTATTGAGCCGGCAACACCCGCATAATTTCCCACAGAGGTAACGTTAGCATGTTTTGCAGTATAAGGCCCCGCTCTGGCACCGAACTCCTGCACTTCCTGAACATTAGAACCCAACACAAGCATTCTGTTTGTGGAACAAGTTAGAGCAAGCGAAACGCCTGAGTTTATAAGTTTGCAGATTTCCTAGATGCCATAACATCTGCCTTCTGCCAAAGGTCATACGACGTTTTTTACATGAGAAAGTCAAGACAAATGCATCTGCATGTTGAGATTGACGTCAAGGCCAGCCGCCACACAGAAGGGATGTCGCAGAGGCAATCGGAACAGCGCGTTTGTTCTTAGCGACAACCCAGAACTCCAGCCTTAGGAATGACGATGTGGATTGGTACGAGAAACAGATGATGTATGGCATGATGATGATGATAATGGTCCCGAGAAGCGAACGGAGTGCAAGGTGGATTAAACACAGAAGTTAAAGGCATCTTTCATGTGTCCTTGAAGCGAGAACTATCGCAGCGCCCACTGCTCACCATATAATTGATAGAATAAACATATCTGCCAGGTTCCGGTTGTATTTTCGTAGTCTATGAAATGAGGTTGTGTCAGATAGAAACGCAGCTGCTAATGAGTCTCTAAATAATGTAAGTGTGGCTTTTTTACTTCTTCAAGGTTTCAAAGGATTCAGTAGAACGAAACATCGTGAACGATGGAAAGAATAACGGCAGACATATACAGAGCAAACGGACTGCAAATATACTCAACAATGGTATATAGGCGCGCAAATAAATCCCAAATTTGGATAAAAACAGCCACTCAGTTGACCACCTAAATGCATTTCTTAAACAGAGCACCATGGCGAGCGTGCGGCGGACGTAGTGAAGTACACTCCATCAACCATCTTGCTTGAATGTACATTGCGTCTTCCTTCCTTGGAAAGCTTTATTTCATACGTAACACGATGTCACTTTTTGAGAAGAAAACTCGCCCGCTACGCCTCATTTCAGCCTCTCCCTCAATGGCAATGGCCGTGCTGAGGAAATACCATCCAGACACTTGGAAGCTGGCGTTCGTTAAGTGCTCACTTGCATCTCTCCCTCAGGAACTATGATCTTCTGGCTAATTAACGCGGCAGAGAGAGACCATAGCATAGCTCTCTACTACTGGATGAATAAAGTTCTCTCTATCTCTGTCTGTTTCTCTATATTTTTTGTGTGTGGGGACAAGTAGCTTTATTTTGTTTACCAAACATTCGTCTCTGGTTCCTGAGCCAAATGCTGCAATAGCAGCTTGACGAGGCCCAGTAAACCGTTACATGGCAGTAACGACAATGACAACACCAAAGCTCTAGGCAGTTTCATGGCAGAAGAGAACATATTATACACACACCCAATATACGGAAATCGCAAGCAACAAAAACGTAAATCTGATTAAATGCACCGTCTTTCAGTTCAATGGCAGGTTACATAAATTGGTCGGAAGGAGCTGCTTTGGGGTGTAAATTATACAATATCAATCCCAAACACCCGAAGATTACAAACAAGAAATAAAAAAATCATGCCGCACAAACATCTACAAGTTGCAGAGAACAAAAAAATACCTTTCATGATTATTAAAAATTCATCAACAAGGTTGCAAAATATTTTCGCAATTCCCAGGAAATTAAACTTTGCCGTGTGCTTATAGCTGTTTAGGAGGGGCGGGAGATTGTGTTGTAGCGATTGTAATTTATAATTGGTTCGGAAATGCGGGATGCACCAAGGACCAGAACTGCAGGCGCTAGCCAAGTTTTCGCTTTGTCGCAAACAAACCAGGTGATTAATATATTCTTTGTATTGGCAGGAAGAAAATGAAAAGGAGCGCAAAATTCGATATTCATAAATGGGGTCCACATTCGCAATGTTGTACATGGGAAAGAATTTCTTTGTTCGGCATAGATAAGGCACATTGGTGATTAAACGGATGACCTTTTTTCGCAAGGGAAAGTTTTATGATATTCGTTTTCGTTGTGGCAGACCATATTAAACTACAATAACTGATATGCGACGCAAAAAGCGCGTCGTATATGTCGAGTTTCACCCTTGTTGGGAGCAGCGCGCTACAGCCAGACAGCGCTCCAATCGTGGCACACAGATTTTTACATATGCTGCCTACATGAGCATTCCAACTGAGCTGAGTAGGAAAAATGACGCCAAGAGATCTGTGCCGAGACACTAAGTCAACTTTGTTACCTGCATATACAGGGGAATGTTGAAACTTGATTGGTTTATTTTTTGCTCTGAAAATGATTGCTTTTGTTTTCGCTGTATTAACTTTCATTCTATTTAATTGCGACAAAATAAAGCTTCTCTAGCTCGTCGCTACATTTATCAATTAAATTACTTTAGTCTTTGCCAGAAAGTAATGTGGCGCTGTAATCCGCATATATGATAAATTTAGCTGTTGTATCTATCTGATCAATATCATTATTATACGCATTAGAAAGTTGTCGCCCCAATCCGCTCCCTTCAGGCACACCGGTTGTTATTGGTAAAAAATATGATCTGAAGGGTCCTCTGCATCACTCATTTATATCGCTTAAGTATGACGGGAGTAGTGCAAGTGGTTTGCCTCGAATTCCAAAGGACGACAGTTTATTGCTCAGTATGCTATAATTGAAGCAGGGAAATGCCTTGATAAAATGCCTTGGGAAAATGCCCCAAAGTATAAATATTATTCTCTATGTTCTGTAGAAGGTTCTCCTTCAAGGCTAATAGAGCTGCCTCTGTTGATTTATTTCTTCTAAATCCGAACTGTCCTTCAGAAAGGATGTTATGTTTATCGAAGAATTGAGCTACCCGTCGAAACATTAACTGCTCTAATCCCTTGGAAAATGTAGTAATAGCAGATATTGGCCTATAATTTGACGGCACATTGCTGTCGCCGCCTTTGAATATAAAAATGACTGGAATTTTTCATAGCACTCAGACATACGCTTGTTTTGAGTATTAAATAAAAATATGTGCAAGAACGGGAACGATAAATTCTAGCACATATTTAATTGGTTTTACTTACAACTTATCAACATCTAAAGCCTTTGTATTATTTAGATTTACAAGTGTTTAATAGATCTCGGCTTCATCTGTTGGCTCCGAAAGCATACTTTCGCGCACGTTACCGACTGGTTTCTCTGCGACTGCAATACCAAAGTCCCGAGGGACAGTGCTGACAAGATATTCATTGAAGTGTTCCGCAAGCCCAATACCTGTTATTTCTCGGTCGTTACAAGTTATCTTCTCAGGAGAATAACCTTTTCTATCGGGGCGTAGCACACTATTAATAACTTTCCATGCAGCGGCAGGGTGCTTCTGGGTGATATCAGTGAACAGTTCTTGACAGTAAGTAATCTTTGCTCTCCTCAGTTCGGCGTTCAGACGGTTTCTTAGTTTTTTAATTAATCTAGCGTGGCGGGGTGGCGCGTGCACAGAAACTAGGGTATTTTTTCTCTCTGATCATGCGGACATGCTTAGTTCTGACCCAAGGCTTTCTGGTTTTTTGGATTGCTGTATAAGCCTAAAAGGAAAGTGCTTGGTGTATATTTGTGCGAAGTTTTTAAGGAACATAGAATACGCCTCTTATGCATTTGAATTTGTAAATACGGAAAACCGTCCTGAAGACCAATTTCCTGTTTAAAAGATTCCAACGCTTTTTCAGTTATGTGCTGCACGCGAATGCTCTGACTTTGAGCGTTAAGGCGCCTCCCTTCTGAATAAAAAAAGATAAAAAACCGGGCAGTGGCCCCTTATGTCTGACGTGATCGTACCAGCATCCCAAATGACAGCTTGAACATTCGTAATGAATAAATCAAGAATAGATGAGGCCGAAAACGTAACTGTTGTTACAGTTTTTATGACATTTCTAAAATCAAGATTCAAGCTCCGGAATGAAATTTCTAACGGTGGAGTTATCTTCACCGATGTAAATGTTGCAGTCTGCTCCGAAAACAAGTTGCAGTTCGTTAGAGGAAACATATTCTAGAAACTGCTCCAAAAAAGTGACAAAGCTGGAAACATTGCCGTTTGGGGGCCCATATTAAAATGCAGCTACATCCTGCTAGTTCCGTATTTGTACAATTTTGTAATCCCTTGTAGTTTAGCTAAATTGTGAGATCATTTCATAGTTTGGTCCTAGATTAACGTAAATAGCCACCCCACCTGCTCTTGATATAAAAGCTATTGTTGCCATTAACATCCCGGTACCACGTTTCTTTCAGCATTTTTATGTCAAATTTAAAGAAAATTGATGAAGAAAGTTAGTAATATACTCTTGTTTGGGTGCTGAGCGAGCATTAATTTGCGATGCAGAGTTTAGGATTGCTGCTTAGGGTGTATGTTCTGCCAAAAAGCGAATTCGTGTCAGCAAATTCACGACACATTTATGGAGTCCAAGTGGCTGTGAGCGCCCTTAGCAGATTCTGTAGTGATCATTTTCATGACTCATGTGAACAGCGTCCATGCCCTCTGCCTGTTACGCATAGATCTTGGCATTGTTGGACCACACCGACTTCCGCTAGGATCCATGTTCTCGTTTGTTCAGCGCGGGAAAAAAAGTGCTCGTTCACATATACAGGGTCTGTGTTATCGACTCCTGCGTCTTTGTTGCTGAGCCGTAACTTCTTTGCCCTGTATAGCAGCAGTTAAATTCAAGGTACATCGGTCGGCCGATGATCGAAGAGAGAATCCGAAGGAGCGACGACTGGCTCTTGGTCGACGACACTTGGAAAACGATGAGCTACTTAAAGCAAACAAAATGTACAATATGTACACTTTATTTACACTACGTATGCACAACTCTCAAGGCTCACGATCGCATACAAGATGCCGGGCAAAGCTCGCTCCGAACGGAGCTTGCTGCGCTCTCCTCTTCTGCCAAAAACATCAAAATCCTCGGTTTTACCGCCCACAACAGGGACGTCAAAATTTAAAGGTGAGAATGGCTCATTGATTAGCCCACATTAGGGCACTGATTGGCCACAGTGACCAACAAAGCTAGGTGGGTCCAAAATATAGCCAAGTGACCCACCTCTCTCACTCTCGTACAGAAACCCAGAGGTAATCCGCAAAACAAAAATATAACATACATTAAAGTCACCCAACTAAAATCAAACCTAGCACCGGCCATCGGGTGTTGGGCGGCTCGTCTTAAGGTATTGTACATACCATGCGCACCTATAATTATGCCCCACGCCGCCAAAATTTTTTTCCTTTAAAAACACGTCGAGTGCCTAACAGAGCCTGGTCGCCTTGATGCATCCCAGTCGCCGAGTCACCAGGGTCAGACGTGAGACAAACGGAAACTTCGCCCAGTAGCTTTTAGCTGTGTAATCCTGGTAGACAGAACGTCTCGTGACCCTTTCATACTTTTGACCCCTTGACTGACTTTCAGCTCCCGTCCGCGTCGGGCTTTCTCATGCCGGTAACCGCGGTCTTTAAGATGTCAATGGTCCCCTGCCTCCGGTCTTTGAAAGGAAATTCTCTTCAATTGTTCGCATCGTCTTTAACTACTTTGGAGTGAACGACGCGTTTGTATACGTCCTCTGTGGGCCCCCCCCTCGTCAGGTGAACACAATAGCGCGGCGAACAAAAATAAGCCTCCGAGGCCTCTCCGCACGCCCCCGCGTTCAAGTCATCTCGGCTGGCGCGAAAACAAACAGAATACAGGTAAACACGCTTTACCCAATGGGCGATACCTAGTTGCCGGGTGGTAGTAATTAATCGAGTGAGGTACGCGAACTTACCAGCATCGCGTCTCTTTTTGCACGGGACTTGAACTACAGAATTAATGTTGTATTACCAGGACGTCGGGTAGGTACGCGATGGCATTTCTCAATTTCGATGGCATTACTCCTAGAAATCACGGGCTGAGCACATTTTTGTTTAGGCAAGACCGGCTGCCCGGCACCTTCAACAAAACATGCCTAGTGGTCTTAAGCACTTCTAATTGGATTAGGTATTTCAAATCGAGGCTTCAGGTTGTTCGACATTTATGCACCAATTTTTAACCGTCCCAAATTTTAGCAATATAGCACGGTATACTGTCCATACACGGCACCGTTTTTTGGGCATTTTTAGACAGGTTAGACCCGGCGCCATTAACGCACACAACGAAGAAGTCGAGGAACGATTGCGGCGGGAGATAAGTTATCGGAGCCTAATTTCCCGTGGCTTCTGGACAGCTTTAATAAGGGAGTGTCTGCGCGGACTTTTCCTATGGGCCGCCACAAGCAGATTTTTCTCCAGAAGCCCTCGGGTTAGACGAGTCCATAGAGATTAGACGTCATGGCGTCACAGGGTTAAAACTACTAGCCTTGGTCCTCGTGCCCTCTTTTGCAACGTCGCAAGGACAATTAGCATCTCATCAGGCTCCTATCGCTCCTTCGCAATGACGCCGGGAATTGCGACCTCGCCAATTTATGCAAACGAGAAGCTCCACCGGGAGTCAAAGTCTTGAGGGCACAATCTTTCAAGGCGAAACTCAGGCCCCGCACGCTGTTCTCCTCTCGCCCAGAGTTAGCGAAGATGTTCGCAGAACGGATGGTTAAGTATTTATGCCCACATTAGTAAAGTAAGATAGGCTGTGGGAGTGGTCTTAAGGCTTGCCCTCCCGTAGATATATAACGCGGTGCAAACGACCCTGACCCTCTGGCACAGCATTTAATCAATGCAAAGTCGAACTCCCTCGACGTACATCTCCTATATAAAACGCAGAGAGGACCTTTGAAAAAATCTCCTTACGAGAGCGTTACCCGTAGCGATGTTTCGCAATATGTCCGTAGAAAAGGATCGACAAGTTAAACTTATTTATCACGAATTTGCATAGAAGAATTTAGGCTAATTTTGGAACCCAAAAGTTTCCTCGTTCCATATGTTGGCCCGCTCTCCAGGGACAAGAATGGATACCGTTGCAAGAATTCGAATAACGATGGCGCGTAAGTTTTGGTTCCGTCAATACTTGTTCTAATGGGCCTCGAAGATCCAACACGAAACATCTACTTTTACCGCGGTGTGGTGTCTCTAAATGAGGCAAAAATTTACGCTAACAACGAAGTGCAAATCGCCTCGACAAACATCTATTGGCGGCAATTTTGTTTTACATGTCAAAAATAAAACGACTGATAGGGACAACGAACTACAGGAACTTTTTACAACAGCGGTGATGACTTCCCTGCTCGAAGGATCTATCGACTGCCGCGGTCTCCCTCATGGTACGGCATCGAACCAGCGTCCCTCCGGGGCTCGTCGTCTGGCTCAGGGAGTGATTTCTTTCTATGGGGGCGTTTTTGTCTGTAGGCTTTACACTCCGCTAAAGAAAAATAATGAAAACAAGTTCCTCAAAAATGGTTTTCTAAAGGGCTCACTTTTAAGGACAAAAAGGAAAGTGATGCAATTTCTGTCGTTGGGCTTCCATTTTCTAGTCACAAAGCATGGTTGGACCAACGCACACAAACAGTGATCGCGGGTGCAATGTTGTTTAAAAGCTTCAGTCGAGATTTTCCACAAATTTGAGCGAGTTCGGACGGAATATTTGTGGTGAGGTTGTTTCATGCTCCAAATAAAGCGAGATTGTGTCGCCTCGGACAACAGAATTTGTTGTTAACCTTTGCTCATTACCCCGTTTCACATAAATCTTTTCAACTGATGTCGATAGCTTGTGATAACCCGAATAGTTAAATGTTAAGTCGGTTTCAAAGCAATTGAGAGTGTAGATCTAAACTAAGTCACAAAGAGGCCATCTGCCTTATTGAAGGTTCAACAATTTGGAGGGAACCGCTTGTGCAAGCTATTACGTCTTGCAAGCGATTCATTTCATTGAATCATCTCATCCCATACACCTTTGTCCTTGAAGGACAAAGGTGTCCTTCTTGTGTCCTTGAAGGACACAAGAACTCTAAAAAAATCCAATTGAAAGAATCGGTGCTTCTATATAATCATGTTATGTATGTCAGTTAAATTCTCTATGGTTGCCTGTAACTGTAGACCGCTTGATGTAACGCACTATAGACGAGAGATAGTGACAGAGGGACACCTTTCAGGGGGAGTTGTTAAAGAGTACTCACGCATTACAAATTTTGTTCACTAATTCGCAGTTGGCCGGCTAATAGTTGCTCATGGAGTTTTGTTAAAAGTATGTGAGCGAGAATTCCCCAAAATCAGTTTGCCTGCTTTTAGACTGACTGCTTCTACAAGCAAAGCTGTATAAGGGAAAATTGTACCATTCCGAAGAACTCCAACAATACGAACAATGCTGCCAAAAATTGAATCCAGAGGGGACTTCATCATTTCGACTTCTTTTCATCCTTGGCCTACAGGTGGAGAAATTACACTTCAGCGACGCCCTCTTGGATCATGCAATAGACCTAATGCAAAAACTGGCGCCCTCTCGCGGGAACCGCGTGCGCTTCCGCCATGTTGGGGGATTCCCGGATCTCAAGATACCGCAGTATACATGATAGCCCGGGGTTAGCGACGCACACATCGGCATTTATCGTTGTCCAAGATTCTTAAGTACTGCCGTGTAACTTGCTGTGCACAAAGATGATACACGAGAACGACCACGGAAAAACCGTACACATCTTTTTTTTTATTTCTCAACGGAAGCGTGATTCGAGCCCTGCGTGAAGTCGCTTGCGGGTGTCGACTTCTTAGCGCAGTAATATTATAGCTAGACGCATGAATAGTCACGAAACGAATAATATGTGCAGGACTAAAAAGGTGCCAAAGTTAGCTATTTTCTAGCCCTGTATTTGCCGCCGAGCACTCCTGCCTGCTAGTAGTTAAGGCTCACTGCGTCGGTCAGCTCGTACTTTATCGAGATGAGTTTTCAGTCTGCCGTTCGTGCTTTGCGCACCCGTGTTTTCTTTTTATTCTGGACGTTCGCTGGGCTTTTATGGAAGTACTACGCATTCTTTCATTTGCCAAACATTACAGGAAATAAGGGCTCGGCGCCTTCTGTTCGACCATAGCCTATTTTCCCAAGATCAAATTTTTCGAGCGGAATTTTCTAAGCGGTAGTGTGCACCCAGTTTTGTTGTCCAGGGCGCGAGCAGGAGACGCTCAGTGGTCGCCGCGAGGCACGCGCTCACGAGCGCTCGGAATTTTCTCGCTCTCTAAGGTTTTCGCAGTTTCTTTTTTTTGCTAAAGCTTTTGCGTGTGCTGGGCCTTCTCGGCGGTCGCCGCGAGGCATGCGCTCACCAGTGCTCGGCAATGTATTGGCAGATTAATTATTCATTGGCAATTTATTGATAATATATTGGCAATGTGAAACGCGTTACACGCCACACAGGTTACGTGCCACACATTACGGCCAGCTACAACAGCTCCGCTGTTAAAAAAATGCAAAGTATGGAGTTTATTTTCTTTTGCAGGTTTTCTCTGCGTCCCAGATGACCCTTAGCGTATAGCTATATCGCGGAGTGCCCCCTCCCCCATTTCAACCTCAGGGCAGCCCGCATCGGCTCGAAGCGTTTCAGGAATGACCTCCTGAGAAACCCGCAGGATGCGAACCAACACGGATGTACTTTCAATCGCGTTCTCACATCCAAAAGAAAAAAAAAAGGAGAAGAAACGCGACAGCCTCCAAAAGCTTCCCCGCCGGTGCCTCCCTTGACTGTTTTTTCGATGCATAATGCGTATTTACGAAGTCGCTCGCAAATGTGGGCAACAGATAAAGGTCCACAGATCACGCGTAGCTCATTCTGCTGCGCTTAAATCTGAATATAAAAGGATTGCCAAGCCCAGAAAGCCCCTCACACGCTCCGTACCAAGCAATTCCACGACCGGCATCCCCCAACATGGCGTCGCGGGCTCGTTTCGTTTTTCTCCCGGTAGATGGCGGCACTTTTGCATAAGGTCTATATGATAGTGTCATTATTTCAAGGCTACTATCAAAATGTGCCTACCACGCTTTATGGGAGGGGCATCGACGGGTTCAGTGGGACCAGAGGTTTGTGAACTTGGGGTCGTCACTAGCCACGAGGCAGTACCTTCTCACCAAAAGTCTCAGTTTTCCTGTTGTCGATTGGGTATATGTAGTTTGCACGGGAAAGAAAAAGCGCCCAAAAAACGCTCGTTTGGCAATCTGCCCCTCGATCAGTCACTGTCCTTCACGTAACAAGCTGGAAAAACGTGCGAATATTTGCCAGCATTTCTAGCCTTGCGCCATAAGTGGACGTCATCATCATCATTATGCCTTTTATCTTTTACGCTGATCTATCGATTTTTTCTTCGCTATTTTCTTCTGATGGCCCCGTATAGGACATTTCTGCCGCTCAGTCACCTAGCTAGCAGTCTATAGACACTGCGTTACCTCTCTCATTTAGCACGTGCGCACCTAATGGACGTCGGTGGTTCTTTCATCTCATTAATGTTTGGAAACCTATTCCGAAAGCTTACGTGATTCCCCTTCTCTAAGGTACCGATAACGTTCAGCCCGTTCCACAAAGAAAAATGCAGCCTCGTTCGCACTTTTACAAAGAAAGAGATGAACTTACTGCCGCCAGCCAACCTTCACGATGCAAGGAAACGCGCACTTTAATCCAGATATGCTATCAGAAGATCGTAGCGCAGGCACCACGACCCCATTTCCGAGTGATTCATTTCACCTGGTAATCGTACTTCTATTTGGTTAACGCTGTGTTTCGTTGTCGTTTCCTCTCATGATGTTCGTAATTGTCATTTTTTAATAGCTACCTTTTCCTTAGTTCCGCAGTTAGCGACGCAACACAATTGACCGTTCGCCAATTGCTACGGATATAGAAAAGTACTTATTGTGTGCTGACGAAACTCCAGTACTGTAACGCTAACTCTATGGTGAGACAACACTGAATTGTTCTACAGCAGCACTATATTACACGGTGATCTATATAATGCAGGGCCCTGACGAATACATTATTCTCGATTGCCGACTGTCCTGAAATTGTGAAAACATTCCTATCAATAATTACCTAAGGGCCTACGGAAAGAGTGTACAGGGCTATTAAAAGTACTATAATCTCGATTTTCGACTGTCCTAGAAATGCCAATACAGTCGTGTCGATATCGGACTAACAACGTACGGCTATCCACGGTTATACTACTAAAAGGCCATACTACACGGCTATAATAAGTACAGTACTGTATATTGACTATTGTAGAAATAGCAACATATTTTCATGTAAATTCATTTAGATTGAATCTATGAAGTCCCTAATCCCACTGATCGGTGTAATCGCTTGTAGCAATGACCGGTGACCACAACAAAAATGAAATGGCTCTACTCAACTGTGTTTAAAATCCTCTGTAACATCAAACGCCTGAAAACATATTTCACCAGAATGAACAGCTGGGAGAAAAGGGGCGTGGCTTATGAAAACACATCTTGACCATCCTAAGAATAAAGGCATGGATCTTTTTCTCTCCTGCATTCTGCCAGCTCTTTATCTTTCCTTGTTTCGCGAACAGGTTTCCTTGCTTCACAAATGGTTTACTTGCTCTACAAGACTTTTCACTCTTTCACAAAACAATGCGTCAAAAGTCAAAAATCAGGGGTTTTCGTATAATACGCGGTAGGCTTCAGTGAAGCTCTTGGCTGTAATCAAAACTTCGTGATGATTTTTTGTGCTGAAGGGAGTGTATGTACCAGCGGTCATAATTACATTCATGTTCTTCAAAACATGTCTCTGCTCGCATTCGCGTTTCACAAGCTGGACATGCCTGCAACGCTATCACTTTCTGCATCTTTTGAATGACTAAACACAGCTGATGCCTCATCAACGTGATTTTCCACTATCTGTGCACTGGTCTACATCGTCAGGAAGGGAATAATAAGGTTGTAAACCTCTTCCGCCGTCAGATGCTGAGCCATACAAAACAAAAAAGTAAACATTCCCATGTATAGTATAAGGAACCAAGAGTACTGGCACATTCCATTTTGTCGCACTGAATATGGCCGCCAAATGCTTTCTTACGCTGTTCCTCACCTACTGAACAGGTTAAAGGGACACTGAAGTGAATTTGCCAAGCTCCCGTTTTTGCTTGCACTGCGTAGACTGGCTCAAATTAGCACACTTTTCATCGTTTATCGGGTTGACAAATCGGTAATTATTTTACAAAGCGCGAAAGAAGAAAAAAATTTTGTAGAATTCAAATTTGGCGCCCTTCGAAGACCGCCTCATAGTCTCTACAATGGCAGAAAGAGGGCGCCAGGAGTCCGCTAGAAGTAGGAGTTCCTGTATAAACATCCCCCTCGCGAGGGGCACGATCAAATGCAGAGCATTTCCGGGGGCGCACGACGTTAAGTAGTTTGCGTTACGTTAATGTTGTTGCACTTGTGGCAACTGCTGACGAGAGAGCGCTCGTCAGCAGTAATTTGAATGAGTCAACGATATAAGGCGCGTCCGTAGCGTCCCATTCTGTGTCGGCTCTGTGGCGCAGTGGGTAGAGTACCATGTACATTGCGTTCCGCCCGCAGGGTCGAGGGATCGAAGCGTGGCGCCGGATAGTATTTTCTTTTATGTAGTGTAGGGGGAGGGGTGCGAACAGCGACGGTGCGGACTACGACGAGACAACGCGGGTGACATCGTCAGTTACTGAAATGCTCTGCATTTAAAAGAAGGTAGTGCAAAATTATTCAAATGCACTGAAAGCCACTAGGGAAATATGTTCCCATATGGTACATTTGATCCAATCCTTACGCATAGTACATAAAAGCAAGAAGTGGGATCAAAAACATGCTAGTACGCAAGCTAAGACATCAACTTATGATATCAATAGTATTTACTTACTTTGCCCGTACTGGATTTCTTAGTCATCCCTATCTCGTAGCCGTTATGGTGCTGAATGTGCGCAAGTCAAGACTGACAGAAAATTGCGGCATATGATCACAAGACCTGCTGCGGCAGCTAGTGGAATGAAGATAAAGGAACGATTTTTTCCTGTCGTGGTAGGAAGGGGTCACGCTAGATGGCGCCATGGTACTGTGAGGGAATATGCGACCCAGCGGGCTATAGAGGAATTTGAATTAAGTGAGAATTAGCTTCCCTGCGGGCGTTTAAGGCTAACTGAGTGGCCGTTGCGTTTTCTTGATGCTCTCACCGTATTTAACTACTCTCTTGCATCATATATTTCAAGTTCGCTCTTAATAAGGATCGCCAACGTTTCGAGGTGTAGTGTATGAAGGCGACACGGCGGAGGGCTGGACGGCAAATCGTGTGGGAGAGGGAGGGGGGGACAGGATGGCTTT
The DNA here is from genome assembly GCF_048455015.1 of Haemaphysalis longicornis. Taxonomy (NCBI): domain Eukaryota; kingdom Metazoa; phylum Arthropoda; class Arachnida; order Ixodida; family Ixodidae; genus Haemaphysalis; species Haemaphysalis longicornis. The sequence continues at coordinate 10,028,990 of NW_027526204.1, forward strand.
GAAGGAAAAAAAAAATCAAGAAATTGCTAATAATATTTGACAATAGTATGCTGGCGAAGTGTGAAGATGGGAGACAATGCTACTGGAAGCGATGAATTCTGATCTGTTATTGTCTCGCCGTCAATTCTCTTTTGAGGACACCCGCCGCGGTGGCTCAGTGGCGAAGGCGTTGGGCTGCTGAGCACGAGGTCGCGGGTTCGACTCCCGGCCGCGGCGGCCGCTTTTCTGATGGAGGCGAAAAGCATAAACGCCCGTGTGTATGAGATTTCGGCGCACGATAAAGATCCCCAGGTGGTCAAAATTAATCCGGAGCCCTCCACTACGGCACGCCTCATCGCCTGCGTTGCGTCGGCGCGTTAAACCCAACAATCAATCAATCAATCTCTTTTGAGGACAAAACTGGCTTGTCGCCGTTCACATTAGCGACGACCCCTGCACTAGAAAATAACCAACACAGCCAGTGACGATCTTATGTAAATATTTGGGCCGTGCACCGTGTATGCGACTGTGTTTTGTTACACATCTAAGCAGGCAACAGACTTGCGATTCGGTGCTTGATTCGCGTCCTTTAATTGCGCTCAATTTGTTTATTTGACGGTATTGCCTAACCTACTCGCTAGTATACGTGTACCCCGCCGTTCGTAAACCGTGTGGCCTAAAATGTTAAGCAAGAGTCATTTAGTTTGCGGAAATACAAAAGAAATTTTCCACTCTTTTTCGAGGCGTTGACAGGCCAGCAGCGTCTGCTGAATCAGCGGCGCTCCTGGCGCTGGCATGCTCCTGCTGAAGCGACCATTTACAATTACCTCAGGCTCAGCAACGTTCTGTTTATGCTACTTGCGAAATTTCTTTTGTCGCCCTCACGCAAGAAGAGCAAACGAAATTATCGTCGAGAACTGAGACCACCCGACCTGGCGGTACTGCCCCACGCCGGGACGACTGCAGCTCGCTCAAAAAAACGCCGATAAATAGGCCCGTTGTAGGGGATATTATTTTGTTTAGCCTCTGCAACTACTTTTAGGGCATTTTATTCGGTATGCAGTCAAGTAAACTCACCACAATGTGAATAAATTAAGTACAACCAACTTTCGCTCTGGCTTGAAATTGAAATCACATGGAGGGCGGTGAGGGTCGTCTACTTTTGTACTACCCAGAGGCGTCGGCCGCTAGGGGCGCTGCAGGTCGCCAAAAGAGCAGGTGATGGCCCAAACAGGACGGCGTTTTCCGGGTTCTGACCACGGATTGTGGGCGCTGCCGACTGTGCCTGAGGACTCATACTTCGCGTGGTGCCGTGCCGAAGACCCATCCGAGCGGCAGCGGAGCAGGGCATACCGCCTAGCCACCAAGGCCTAGTGCTCGCCTTCATCGGTGCAGACAAACAGATGCGACTCGCAGTAAGTAAATCCGTGTTTGTTTTTTCTTTGACGCGAGTTAACCGCTATGAGCATTTGTAAAGCACTCTGTTCACCGTTGTTTACCATGCAAATGCTTAGCGGAGACCCTGCTGCAGTAACCCCGAAATAGGAAAGCAACAATTGCCAAATCATGCCGCCGATGGGTGGATTAGTTATTTTCAAGTGCTCTACACCGAATTCACTGGATATGATTTTTAGCAAAGCTGTTTAGAGAGAGGTTGCGGTCGTCTGTCCGCGCGTTTGCAGCAAAGCACTCTCGCTTTGCGGCGAAGTCAACTACAAAAGGGCACAATCGCCTTCAATGGTTTTTTTGTGTGTGCTTTCATTATTTATTGCGCTTATTCTGCCGAAAAATTATGTTCTGTGCCTAGCTTCTTTTTGGGGGGGGGGGCGCGCGGGGGGGGGGTTGTGTTTGTTTCTAAAGCGCATGTTTTCAGTGTGCGCAAACATATAATACAGTAAATCCTCATTAACTCGAACTGACTTAACTAAAAGGTTTTTTAAATTCGATGGGTCATCGGTATAGCCTTAATGTTTACTTGTTTCTCTAGAAAGGTTTTGTAAGTGTGCTCCAGTTCAATCACAATATTGTTGCTGAAGTTATGACGAAGACCATTGTGCGGGGTTCTGGTATCATTACCCAAGGTGAGGGTTACAATTAGTAACCTTCCTTCTCTTGAAGGTACATTTAAAAAGCATGCAGCGATACTTGTATACGCGAAATTAAAAGACAATTTTGATATCACTGCTGTTTAAGGTGTTGCGACATTGCCCTTGCCACAGTGTTAAGCCATACACAAAATCTGGTCATTTTGAGTCTGTTCCTTGCGGCCACTGTTTTCTGCTCTGTCCCTTTACCATAAACAGTAGCCGACTAGTCCTGCTTGTCCCTGAGTGCTGTTTATTGTTACTCTCTCTGCCCTTGCAGGTTGGGCATCATCCATGTGGTCAGCAGCTGATTTCACTCCCAGAATAAAAGTGGCTGGCCCTATGTTCAACTCAATTCAATTTAATTTATTCAGCATTCTCAACAGAGAACAACAAGAATGCTAGGCGAAGAACAAAAAACCGCCATACAGCAGCTTGACAAAGGTCCTTGCCCCTGAGTTTGACGATGGGCACATTGGCAACGAGCACTGAACACACAAGAAATGAAACCAAAAATTTCTAATTAGACAACTAGCAAATAAATATACAGGAATACATAGTTCTACGTAAACAAAGATACCAGGATATACAAGTACAAAAGGAATTTCACATCAATTTCCTCAAACAGAAATTACACAAACTCTAAAGACTGGCAACAAACAAAATTAACGCATTAACGTCACGCAGAAAGCAATGTGCAATATATCAGAGTATCGTTAGCCAAATACCCTAGAAAAAATGGTTATATGTTACAAAAATAATTCCTCAATTCTTTAAGGTTGTAATTTGTTATATGTTTATATTCATTAAGAATGTGTGGCAAGTTGTGCTGCAGTGACTGCAATTTATAGTTATTACGAAATTTAGGTATGGACCAGATATCACTATTCCGCGTACACAACGTGCTTGTTCTATGCTTAAGGGAGGCTATGGTCGTCAAAAAATGTTTAAGAGAATCGGAACTAAAATAAAAGGCGCGTAAAATTCGAAACCGGTACATGTGTTCTACTTTGACTAAATTGAGGTCTTTGAAGGCTGTGTCGGTTGAAGCGAGATATTCCAGGTTAGCAATGTGGCGGACTATTTTCTTTTGAAACATAAAAATTTTACTAATATTCGTTTTGCTTGTCGTTGCCCATACCAAACTGTATTAGTTAATATGCGACATAAACAAAGCATGGTAAATTTGAATCTTCGCCTTCACAGGCAAAAGTCGTCTACAGCGAGATAACACTCCGGTAACTTGAGCGAGCTTTTTACAGATAGTTACTACATGTGAATCCCAGTTCCGATGAGAAGTAAAATTAATTCCTAGAATTTTGTGTTCATGGGTAATGCAAATTTCATTTCCATGGTATTCAAGGACATCATTAAGTTGTACTGGTTTATTCTTTGCCCGAAATATCATAACTTTTGTTTTATTGGAATTGATTTTTATGCGATTTATTTCTGACCAAATAGGAAGCTTGCGTAATATTTCATTACATTTTTTTGCTAAGGTATTAACATCAGGCCCAGAGATTAATATACTACTATCGTCTGCATAAATTACAAATTTTACGGTGGCATCAATATTCACGATGTCATTAATGTACACATTAACTAGAAGCGGGCCCAATACGCTTCCTTGGGGTACGCCATGTATGACCGGTAAATAAGAAGATTTATAACTGTTCAACTGAACAAATTGTTTTCTGTTATTTAGATGGGATTTCATCAAAGCGAGAGGTATACCAAGAATTCCTCTTAATAATAGCTTATCCAATAAAATGCAATGGTTCAGATGGTCAAATGCTTTACTGAAGTCTATAAAAATACCAAGAGTAAAAAAGATTGTTTTCAATGTTTTCTAATACGTGTTCTTTAAGTGTAAGTAAAGCTGTTTCCGTTGATTTTCCTTTTGTGAGACCAAATTGTGCATCTGATAACATATTTTTAACATCAAAGAATTTTGATATGCGAGTAAACAATATTTTTTCTACACCCTTAGAAAATACTGGGAGGACCGATATTGGTCGATAATTGGAGTGGTTATTTGGATCACCGCTCCTGAAAAGTATAGTCACCCTGGATTTTTTCATATCATCTGAAATGCGCCTGACTGAATAATCAAATTAAAAATATCAGTCAAAACAGCAGTGATAAGCGGCAAAACGTATTTTACTGGTTTTATTTGTATGCAGTCTGCGTCTAACGCTTTACTATTGTTCAAAGCCATAAATGTTCTGTATATTTCTATTTCATTCGTTGGATCCAGAAATATGCTATCAGCAGGGGTATTTGGCAGTGTTTCTACAGTTGGCCCGGCAGAGACGGGCACACCAACATTCGTGAAATGACTATTAAAATGCTCGGCAAGTGCTACGCCGGACAACTCGCAGTTATTGTGAATTATCTTTGTGGGGGAAAGGCTTTTCCGTTGGCGTCCTAAGAACTACAACCAACTTCTATTTCGGCTTTTATGAATGGCATTACCATCACACCGGAAGGAATTGAATGTGCCATTGATCGACGTTCGAATAATTCCTCCCCAGGACCCGATGGCATTTGTCCAAAACTGCTCAAAATGACTAAACCAATTATACCTTGTATCTTAGCCGCCATTTTTCAACAGTCATTCGACACCGGTATCATTCCAGATGACTGGAAAATCGCACGCGTTGTTCCTGTATTTAAATCCGGCAACCGATCAGAACTTTCAAATTACAGACCGATATCCTTAACAAGCGTACCATGCAAAATTCTAGAACATATCATATCATCAGCCCTTATGACATATCTTACAAAGCACAACTTTTTTTATATTCATCAGCATGGATTTCTTCGAGGGCGCTCGTGCGAAACCCAATTATTTGAGCTTGTAACCGACCTACATCAGGCGGTTCATGACTCATCCCAAATTGGTGCCATATTCATCGACTTTGCAAAAGCATTTGATAAAGTACCTCATAAACGCCTGATGATGAAACTTGCCCGGCTTAACATAAACAGCAGCGTTTTCAATTGGATTACAGCATTTTTAACCAAGCGCTATCAATACGTTTCAGTAAATGACCACGATTCCCCCTTAACAGAAGTCAAATCAGGAGTGCCTCAGGGCTCTGTACTGGGACCAATTTTATTTTTGGTTTACATTAATGACGTAAGCAATAACTTAAGTTCTAATGTTCGGTTATTCGCCGACGATTGCGTAATTTACAGAAACATTAACAGCCATGAAGATTCTAATGCTTTACAGACCGACCTGGGAATAATTGTTAACTGGTGCGAGGATTGGCAAATACAAATAAATGCTTCCAAAACAAAAGCTATGACATTTACCAGGTCTACTAACATGCACATAAATTCGTATTCTATTGATAACACAGTGATAAAAAACGTTTCTACGCTAAAATATCTGGGTGTCTATTTGTCGTCCAACCTTACGTGGAATGAACATATTGATGCTATAATTTCCAAGGCAAGTAAAACACTAGGTTTCATCAAACGAAATTTGTATTTAGCCAGACAATCAACTAAACTTTTAGCTTATACTACATTAGTTCGATCCAAACTTGAGTACGCGTCCATTATTTGGAACCCAAACCAGGCATACTTAACAGACAGACTGGAGGCCTTTCAAAATAAAGCGGCACGTTTCATTACTAAGAACTATTCCCGTACATCTAGCATAACTGCCATTAAAGAATCTCTACTGCTGCCCTCCCTCGAAAAACGAAGAATACTAGCATTACTATCTCACTTCCACCGGCTTTATCATAGTGCGTCGTCATTTGCTGCATCGCATATCAAACCTGCCCATCGCATTTTCCCCCGTCTAGATCACCCTTTCAAAGTCCTCCCCTTGTTTGCCCGTACTAACCTTCTTCGTACATCCCCGTTGTTCTTGGCCATCTTTCATTGGAATCGATTACCAGAAGATATTGCCACAATTCATAATCACGATTTGTTTGTAAGCCGTTTGAAGCGTTTTTTATGTATAGATAGCTAAAATTATCAGAGCCATGAACCATGTATTATGTGCGCTTGCTTTGTATTTATTTTCCATTTACTTTTTTTTTGCTTTTCTACCTTTTCCTGTTACATCCCCGCTCTTGACTGTTTGCTCTTGAATAGAAATGTATCCCACACTTTGTTCACCCCCCCGCCCCCCTATGTAATGCCCTTCGGGGCCTTTAGGGTATCTGAATAAAAAAAATGTTCTGCATATTTCTATTTCATTCGTTGGATCCAGAAATATGCTATCAGCAGGGGTATTTGGCAGTGTTTCTACAGGTGGCCCGGCAGAGACGGGCACACCAACATTCGTGAAATGACTATTAAAATGCTCGGCAAGTGCTACGCCGGACAACTCGCAGTTATTGTGAATTATCTTTGTGGGGGAAAGGCTTTTCCGTTGGCGTCCTAAGACGTCATTTATCAGCTTCCAAACAGCGTCAGGGTGTTTTTGCTTGATATAAAAAAAAAGTTGTTGGTAGTAGGCAGTTTTTGCGGCTCTAAGTTCAGCATTTAATTTGTTTCTAGTTTTTTTAAACTTTGAAAGATCTCCCGGCAATCGAGTGCGCAAGAAGGTATGAAAAAGCTTGTTTTTGTTCCGTATCAATGCTAGCATTGAGGGCGTAACCCATGGTTTTTTTATTCTTTTTGACTGCTTTATGTTTCTTAAGGGAAAATTTGCTGTGTATATTTCTACAAACGCAGCGATAAACTTCGAGTAGGCCGTAGTAGCATCTGTTATTTCAAACAAGGATTCCAGTGAGCAATCAGTTATGTGTTGTATGGTCAACGGCTCATCTCGATGATGCCTAGTTTTGCCTTCAGTGTAAGACATAAAAATAGAACAATGGTCACTGACGTCTGATGAAATTGTACCGGCTTCAAGAACGAGAGTATCGATATTTGCGATTAAAAGATCAAGGCAACTGCAGGTGGTTTGTGTTACGTGGATAGGCGTATTAATTACGTTAACAAAACCGGCAGAGCATAACCTATTTGTGAAGTCGTGTACATTAGGGTTACTGTCAAGAATATTTATATTAAAATCACCTCCGCAAACCAACCGATATTTATTTGAGGAGACGTATTCCAGAAAACCTTCGAAGAAATCGAGAAACCGCAAAATATTTCCATTTGGAGGCCGGTATACGACCGAAAGAACGTCTGCATTGTGGCGTATTGTTAATATTTCATAATCATTCGATTATGCAAAACTGTGATACTAATTCATAATTACTACTTTGTTCTACAAGCACAGACACACCACCATCACGCCGATATGGCCTATGAAGAAAGAAATGTCTGTAGCCATCAAGGCGCATAATATTACTGTCTTTACTGTACCAAGCTTGAGTAATCAATATTACATTAAAATGGAATGAAAATTGCTTCAGAAAATAGCTGATGTCATCGTCTTTGCTTTCTGCAGAACATGCATTAAAGTGTAAAACAGTGCTTTGCGATTTGTAGGGAGGTTTAATATTATGAGGTAACGCAAAATCGTGGTATTTCATTTCAAGCGGATAGCTGTGAGCGGGACGCTGCTAGATTGCAGGCGTTTAGGAGCTTATCACTCCCTGTTCCGCTGCAGAAGTACTGGGCGGAGCAGCCGTGTTGTCTTTTTGTGTGCTGCGAATTTTTCCGAGGTCCCTTTCGCAAGAAATGTGCACAGCATCAGAGCTGTCGTTTTTCCTTGCAAAGATTTTGCCGTTGAAGGTCCAGACTGACTTCCAATTACACTCGTACTTCCGCTTCACGGCCATTCCTAGAAATTTTTTTTTGCGCAGGGCAAAGATGCTCATTCACGTACACTGGGCTGGCGTTGTCTATTCCTAGATCCTTGTTAGTGAGCCTCAACTTCTTTGCTTTCTTCAAAGCACTGTCGCGCTTCGTTCGGGACTTAAACTGAACAACTATGCTAGATATCTCAGGGTTGCGGGTAGGAACGCGGTGGCAGGCAACGATGTCAGCTTCTGTGATGGTTTCACTGATTGCCGTTCCTAGGGTTGACACAATTTCAGTGACATTTTCGTTCTCTGCTTTAGGGACTCCCTGAATTTCAACATTTGCGTTACGAGAGTACTGCTCCATTTGAATGAGCCGTTTCTCGAAGTCAGTGGTTGTTGCCTCCAGTGTCATGTTCCTTGCCTCAAGTTCTCGGTTTTCACTTTCCAGTTTTGTATTCTTCGCTTGCTCTGCACTCAATTTCGCCTTTAAATCTTCAATTTCCTTGTGAGCATACTCTAGACTTTGAGCCTGGGCACGCTGCTCAGTGCGGAGTTCTCGAATCTCCACGCGTAGTTCACGTTCTTGTGTCTCTTTGAATGTCGTAAGTTCCTGCTTCATATCTTCCTTCAGTTTCAAAAACTAAGCTTTCATGTCATCTCTTAGTTTAGCAATTAGTTTAGCAAGATCTTTCGCCATGCTTTTTCAAGAAAAGTCAAACTCGTAACAGTCACCAATACAACAGGGCAGACAAAAAACATGCAAGCACGTCCGACAACTTGGCGGTAGCGACGATCCGCAGTGTAACAAATTGTGACCCAATAGTTACGTAGACAGAGCACTAATCTGCGGCAAAAACAGCAGTGGTTAGGCCTCCTTCCAAGCGTCGTCGCCACTGCCAAGTGAGGCGCGCAGGCGAGCCAGGCTCCCTTTTGTAGCTGCGCCGGGGCCGCGATGCTGAAGATAGCGCTGCGACTGACGATAACGGCACCGAACGGCAGCTCATTTCTTGGCTGCCTTCTGTGCCTCACGTTTGAGACGGACAGTGGGGCGATTGTGGAGGCAGCCTGCGAGTGCCCGGCGGGTTGCAGTGGAGCATGCAGTCACATCCTGGCGGCGGGGAACCTACTCATCCTCTTGCAAGCCCTGGGTTTTAAAGAGGCGCCACCGGAGTTTGCGTGGACAGAGGTGCCATAACAGTGGGGACGTCCGAGAGAGCAGGGCATCAAGCAAGGGAGTTTCGAAGACATTGACTGCAGAAGCGTATTTTCGGAATGCGTCTTTTCGACGCACGTCGAGTGCAGGAGCAATACGAGCAGCGACAAAGTGCCGTGGAGGCACTTGGGACAAAAATTAGTAGCCATGGGAACAGTTTTTTTTGCCTACGTTTTACTGGCCTCACCCCTCATAGTGACAGAAACAAGGACGGGCATGGCACCTGAAAGGTTACCTATGACCTACCAGCAAGCATTCAAGCCACATGGCTTTGAAACACTGCTGTCCGAGACCATAAACACTGGTGGCGAAGTTACATGTGCTGTGCCTGACCTGGAACTTTTTGGCAATGCTGTGGCGCACACGTGTCCGGATGGGTTGACTGCTGACCAGCAGAAAATCGTGCTGGTATGTTAGTACAGATTTATATCTTTTCTTGAACTCCATGATTTAGGCTTTTGCCAGCAAAAAATTCGAGTTGCATTCTGCTATGAAAGGGGCATTGAAAAGGAACACGAGTAACGTTTATGGAAAGCGCAAAGTATCAAGAGGGGTAAGAGAAGAAACGAAGAAAACAAGGACACCAAACAATTTCCGTCGTATTTTTTGTTTTATCTCCTGTCCCTGTCACTAGTTCGGGTTTTCCACAACCATGATAGGAACCCGCCCAGCAACCACTCTTGCAGCAGTGGCGTAATACAGAAGTCAACCCGTCCCTCTCCCTCTAATTTTCGCTTTGCTAGTTGTGCGTCTGGTTGGGTCTAATGAGAGTCCAATGTGCTTTGTTCATAAAACTCTTACCAAGTTTTCTTTGAGGACACAGGCTACCGTGAGGGGTGCCTCCAAAGATCAGAGAGCACCCAAAGGTTACATTTTGTTTGTGTGTCCATGCTGTCGAGTGGCAGAACCTGCACCCGCTTTCAGTACCGTTTCCTCCGTGGAAACACTTCGGTAGTTATGCTCTCAATGTTGCTACAAAATGAACCCGGCAAAAGGTACTATTACTCAAGATCCTAGTGAAATCCGTAGCAGGCAGAATGCCTTCTAAAAACTCTCGCCTAATATTGGGGTTTGATTCTGAGAAATATCTCAGAAGTGTGGGAGATTTTAGGGTGTGTTGAGGTTCGTGATAGTTTAAATTCTTACGTGAATCGTGAGCCCTGTGCTTCTCTTAGCCTTGCCCAGCTGCAGATCCTGAACCTTGAGAGTGTATTTCGCAGCATACACATGTAAGCTCTGGAGCTGTTTGGTTCCGAGGAAAACAATGCACGCGACAGCCTCGATTGGCCGAAGTACACTGTGGTTGCATTCAGTACCCGAGGTTCGAGATTTTTTTCAGTACCCTAGGTTTGAGAGTTTTTTTACAACCCGGGATGAGGTGGATATAATGAATGACATTCAGTGCGAAATAATGCCACCTGTTTATAATGAGCCCCATGAAGAAAGTAGGGAAGACGTATCTATGCTATGTGAAAAGGAAACTGCACAGCTGGGCAATTATTTTTCCATTCTTCCTTGGAACCTGCTTCTTCAATGCCTCCCTTCATCACAAACATGAGGTGCAGTGTGGTGTCATCATGCGATTTTGCAAAGCAAGACCGGACATGGATCAGACTTTTCCCATGGTAACTCACAACGCGGTTGTGTCTTCAAGGCGACTGCACCTGTTCGCTTGGGCTCGGCAGGTTGATGGGAAATAAATATGTGGACGGCCATGCAACGATAATGCAGTTGCATCGTGTATTCCCTCACTTAAGCTATAGGGCCATTGTTTAAGCTACTGTTAGTGTGGTCCTCACTATTTTAAAATTACTATCTGTCAATTTTGTTTGTACTAGTTATAAGGCTTCCTAAAAGTTAAGGTAATCATTATCAACTGCCTTTTTTAGGCAGAGCTCATCTGCTAAGATTTCATATATTTTTTATATTTACGGAGAAAAACGCTCCATGATTCATGTGCCTTTGAAACGCCAGGTATTCTATAATGCAGGACATTGGAAAGAAATTTTCTTGTATATGCGCTATTACCGCATGGTCATCACAACAGTGCACCCCACTTAAAACATTGATTTGGATCTCAATCTTATGCGTCTTATTTCTTGGGTATGCTTTTAGAGTGGATTAGTCAATAGTGGCAAAGATCCATCGAATCAAAACGAAAGAGTGTGTGTATGTGTGTGCATTTTTTAAGGATGTCTGCACACAAGGCTCTAAAGAAATAAAAGTTGATCGTTCATTCTCATAAAGTCTGTAGAATCTTGTGCTGAAAAGCTTTGTTGGTCATCCACTTTCCCAACGTTAAATTGCTCCTGGTTCTTTTTTACAGCCTATGCACATTGTAAGAGTGGCAAGTTGAACCAGTATGTTCTGGTGATGTTGTTTTTCTTTTAATAGGACCTCGGTCTCACTGCAGACGAGGCATGGCAGCTCGAGGCAAGTACAAGACAGCGATTCAACGGTCAGAAGTTGCAGGCTTCTCGAAAGCACCGTCTGACGCCAACTTTCGGTGCCATTTTCCAGCGACATAACTGGGCGGAAGAAGGTTTAACGAACCTTTTGAACCCCAAGGATACCTAGCGTGTTCGGCCTGTGCAGCATAGCATTAAAAACTAGACGTGTGGAGTGGACCGTTACCGAGCTGTATTGCGCAGTATGGCACACCACGCTTTCTTGAGGCACTGTGAACTGGTTGTAACCCAAAGCTGCCCACGGTTGGGTGATAGCCCTGAAAGACTAGTGTTTGACCCCGAGGAGGGCACCTGTGGTGTTGTGGAAATTAAGGGCCCCTATAAGTTGAAGGACGGTGATCCCAGCACTGCAGCTGAGGAAACATTTTGTTTATTACTGGAAGATTGCGTTCCTCAACTCAAGAGAGGTGACGTGTACTTTTTCCAGGTGCTGGGAGAGATGGCCCTCATTGATGCCACTGGGCAGACTTAGTTGTGTTCCCAGAGGAGTGGGTGGCAGTAGAGCGAATTTGCTTTGATCAAGAGGAATGGACCAGGGCTAAGGAATTACGGCACAAATGTTTTTGCTATTGGTCTTGCCTACTTCATAAGTAGGGACATGCAAGCTGTGAGAAATGCACAAGGTGTGAGCAACGTGCTTAGCAAAAATTTGGTTTTGGCAGCTTACCAAGTTTTCTTACTTTTTTTATTGTTTCAGTTCTCAGTTCTTAGCCAACTGTTCTACATTACAGTTGGCTAAGTTCCACTTTCTAATCTATTCTTTAACGTGTGTTATTAAAACAGCATATTCAAGTAAAAGATGCTCTAGAAAAACATGGGAGTAATGTAAATACTTTCTTGCGGGGGTTGCTTCCAGCTTGTGCAAATACTTTTTTGTAATTAGGCAGGGAACGCAGCTGTATGCTGTATGCACCCATACACCCATACACCCAGATGTATGCACCCACGCAACTTTGAGTGTTGCTCGGCTAAGGCCACAAAACAGTTTTTTTAACTAGCGGTTTTGGTTCAGGTGCTCCAATAACGTTACGGCATCGTCCTTTATCTGTTTAAGCACAATCTGATCTGAAGATGAGAGGAAAGGAAGTTTGCGGCTCAAATATGGTCACCTTTCAAAACTTGCATCTTCTTCATAGCTGTGAAAAATTGTCTGGAGCAGCTTCACACCAATGCACATGTGTTTGTAAGAAGCAATACGGGTTGCTGGGTGAGTTGGTTCATATTTACAGAAAAAAATTAGAAAATTTGTAAGCAAAAAAGCAAACTTTAGGATATTGCCTGTCTGCCGATAGGCTGCTGCTGAGCAAGTTTATGCAACAGATTTTTTCTTTGTTGCAGAGAGCTTTTGTCGTACCCCCAATTACACATTTTTTGTCTCAATAAACTTTTTCCTTGTTTTTTATCTCGCCAGGAAACACTAATCTTCAGCTGAAATATTCAGTTTGCTTTGTGTATAAGAAATGTGTTATTCTATTGTATCTCGTAAGTGGATTGATAGTAGGGTTTAACGCGCCGACGCTACGCAGGCGATGAGGCGCGCCGTAGTGGAGGGCTCCGGATTAATTTCAACCACCTGGGGATCTTTAACGTGCGCCGAAATCTCGAACACACGCCCATTTTTGCTTTTCGCCTCCATCAGAAAAGCGGCCGCCGCGGCCGGGAATCGAACCTGCGACCTCGTGCTCAGCAGCGCAACGCCTTAGCCACTGAGCCACCGCGGCGGGTATCTCGTAAGTGGGTACTTTTGTTACAGTTGTTTACCTGAAACTTGTACCGCAGGAGCATGCAAACTGAAACACGTGTGCTCTTTACTTTGAGATTCTGGCGCATGTAAAGCTAGTCAGACAATGTACCTGTGAAAATTTGAAGAGATTTTTTGATGTGCATGCTTTAGTTGCAGATTTAACCGGCTTAATCTGCGTGCGGCAACATAATCTAGATTCGCAAGACTGCGTGCTAATGTATCATGTTATGCAGTACGACAGCTGGGTACCAATTTCAACAATGTCATCTTGTCCTTTTTTGTTTATTGAGTTTGTAATTTATGCACACATTTCTTGAATGCCTGTTCACGTGCCTTTAGAAAACTTGTTTTATTCAGCAGTCTTAGTTAAGGCAACTACAGATAACTAGTGGAACATAATCACATTCTGTTGGTTACTTTGTGTTGGGTGACTGAAAGCAAGGGCTTATTAGCGTTTCGGTTGTCATCGTGCGCATCACCCTGTAAAAATGCAGTTGCTCATTTTGTTATGAACAGTGTTGAGGAAATATGAATAAAACCTAGTAATTGTATAGTTATCTGAGAAAGGCTGACATAACTCCAGCGTGCATGTAAAAGGCTTTTGGAGCTCTTTTTCATTGCAGTGTACAAGTCACCATAGGCCTTATTTTTCTGCTTGTGAAAGATGTTCCTAAGGAGCACAAACGTTTAAAGTAAACAATATATTTGTTTTGGTAAGCATCGTTTCAAGGAATGCATCGTTCGAAAAAAACTGTTGATTAAAATATATTTAAATACTGTTGCGTGCTGCTCTGCAATGTCTCAGGCTTCTATTTATTTATTTATTTATTTATATTTATTATTTTTTATTTATTTATTTATTGTACCCTCAGGGTAAAAAGAGAATGTAGAGGGTACGGGCAATAAAAATCAAGAAGCACAAAAATACTTCGAAAAGAACATTGGTGAAGAACATTATGTTCGTAGGAGCTATTTTGACTAGATTACAAGTCAGTGCGCAGTTGCCACCTAAACAACAACGACAAAAAATACTTGGCATTCAAGTAGAATCCTCTGTACTTCATATACCAACGCGAACACCCTCCAAGTATCGAGAAAACAAAGCACTGGCTAATCTTTCACTGACAACGCGAAAAAAGAAAAAAAGAAGAAAGAAAGAGAAAAGGTGTTGAGGCCTTAATTTCGGCAGCGTATCCGCACACAAGAACAAGAAGCGGTACCTGCAATAATCTCTAGTGTTATCGTTTACAATAGGTAAAAAAGAACAAAATCATTTTGGCAATTCCAGTTTACAAATACTTTTGAACAGGGCCCGCGCATGCTCTTAAAAACAAACAAAAACAGCAGCTGAGAAGGACATAAATTCCATTCCATCACGCTCAGTTTCCGCACGCTGCATATCACACTGCACGTAGCATAGCGGAAACCAGCATGAAAAAAGTTAAACAAAAGTATGACATTACGACGTGAGTGAATTGCTCAATGCATTTTTAAAGAGAGTTGAATTGACTATGCTGGTAATGGAATGCGGAACACAATTCCAGTCATTGCAAGGGTTGGGCAAAAATGAGGTTGAGTGCGTGACGGTGTCTGAATGAGGAGCATAAACTTTCTGGAGATAGTTTTGACTCGATGAGATGTAACATGGAGGCCTTATCAAGATAGCGCGCAAAGCAGGATTATCATAGTAGATTTTGTGAAAGAGACAGAGACGTGCGTTTTTTCTTCGGGTAACTAGTGTGAAAAGGCCCAAGTTCAACTTCATCTGCGTTACACTGGACGTGCGATGATAGTTACGAAGAATGAAGCGGGATGCACGGTTCTGAATTTGCTCAAGCATGTCGATTGACGTGGAGTGATCAGGGTCCCACTCTGAAGACGCATATTCAAATTCAGGGCGGATGTACGTCTTGTACAAGAGAAGTTTTAGAGCTGTGGGAGCAAGGAAAAAGTTTCTGCGAAGGTCCCCGAGTGTCTGGTTAGCTTTTTCTGCGATTTTTTTGACATGAGTATTCCAGAAAAGGTAGTTAGTGACGTAAACACCAAGAATATGGTACGATGTTACAGGATGTAACGGGAATTGTTTAAGTAGTACGTTAGGGGCACATCAGCTCTCCGGATTATTCACATGACTTTGCATTTCTTAATGTTTAACTCCATTTGAAAAGTTTTACACCAAAATGATAAAGTGTGCAGATCAGTCTGAATGTTTGTAATATCCGAGTTGCTAGTAATTTTATAGGAGATGACACAGTCGCCAGCAAATTATTAGATTTCAGAATAAATGTTACTAGGCAAGTCCTTTATATAAATTAAAAAGAGTAAAGGTCCAAGAACAGGCCCTTGGGGGACACTTGAAAGAATATGGCTGTGGCGAGTTGGAATCATTGGCGTTGACAAATTGTACGCGTGAAGTTATAAAGGCATGGATCCACCCGAGTATTAAGGGGTCGATATCTAAGTTGGTCATGTTGTGAAGGAGGAGTGAATGATTGACCTTGTCAAAGGCTTTCGCAAAATCCAAGAATACGCAGTCAGTTTGAAGCCATTGTCTAGATTTTTATGTAGCTGGTTGGAAAATTAACTGGCTGGAAACTAACTGAGTTTCTCAGGAGAACGTTTTGCGCAAACCGTGCTGAGAGACTGTGAAAAAGTTGTTTCTCTCAAGTAAATGGGTAAGCTCGGAAAAAAATGACATGTTCCGTTGTTTACAAGGCGCAGGAGTAAGTGAGATGGGTCTGTAATTGCAAAGATCATGCGTTGCTACAGATTTGGGTACAGGGTTATTTCAATTTTCAACATGGGTTATAAAATAGACCACGTATATCGACACGGGTCACGCCGTGGTAATCTCGCGAGCACGCAGAGGCTGGGCAGCGTCGTGTTTACGAGACTGTGGCATGCAGGGCTGCGGGAATGCTTCCCTTTGTTTCACTGATATCCACAGTTCGCTATACTGCACGGGCTTTTAATCAACGAAGTAATTTAATTTACGAGGTTTTCCAATAGGTCTGTGGATAAAGAAAAAAGCAAAAGCAGTGGAGCTGATGTCCAGCGTACTAATGCAACTCTGGCCGGTTGTTTAAAAGAAAACGTAAAAATTGCCTCAGATACCTACAGCAGTGGCCACTATTATTATGTTGGAAGCATGCATGCAGCATGTGACAAACTAGAGTATTTTGTATGTTAGTATCAAAATATTCGACAGCAAATACATCGTGGCTGCAATGACAATGGGCAACAAGTTAACTTTGCGTAACAACAAACCTGCAGCCTGGCAAATCTGGAACTAACTGTAAAAGCTTAAATTTTACAACGTTAGATCGTCATAACACTGTGAACGCCACTTCCGCAACCACACGCGGCTAAATGCTATGGACCTTATTTTTCTGTTTGTGAAACATGTTCCTAAGAAACAAAAACTTCTAAAATAGCAAAAAATATTTGTTTAGCTGCAATAGAAAAACTGTGCACTGCACTTTCTTGAAAACAGGCTAAAAGTACATGGCATAATATTGTTACAAGACGACGACAAGGATGCGAACAACGAACGTGGTGCAACGTGCGAAGACGAAGAAGCTGGGTAGGCGCGCAGCCAGCGCCCGTTCTGGGTCATGGCTGACATCTTGTAAATACTGAAAATACATCGTTCGCCCATCGCATGGTTCACGTCCTTTGTCCTGCCACCAGGTAACAATATCATAGGCGCACTCTCCAGTGTGGCACTGAATACAAATAGCATAACAACTTTGTGCTTCTTACCAACATCAGGTATTTGTTTAAAAAGTATTGCACTTTTCTTAGGTAAAAAAACTGAGCGTCTAGCTCTGTAGAGGCCCACTAGGCATGATTGTCTTAATCTCTGCACTCAAGCTTCACTGCACGAAAGGTGGTTTAGAGTCATTTTTCACGCGTGCTGGAGGCTTAAAAACTGAAAGCACAATACACTTTCCTATTCGGTTTTCCTTCGCTGCTACGTTATAAGGTGAAATTAGGCCGTCTTGAAAAAAATACCGTACTGTTTATATGGGAGCTCTGTTGTTTCACTGGCTAACTTGTTTACAGCAAACTAAACATTGACAGTGAAGCACCACTCAGTCTTGATGTGCAGTCATAAGAAATGTAGTTACGGTCATTGAAAAAATGTTTTGCAGAGCTGTGTAGCTTTTCTATCTTGTGATAGCCACGTTTGTGTCAACACAAAGACCACAAACAAAACAGTACATGTTGTTTTGTAAATCAGACGCTGCTAACGCCATCGGCGTGGCTAGTGCTTTTCTTACTATTGTAAGTCGGCCTTCAAAACTAGTCAGCACAGCAACGACGTTCCAAATCTGGTTGATGACAGGTGCGTCACTTGGAGAAATTGGGCCGTCGAAAATATGAAACGAATTGATTCTCGTTATTCTCCTTTCGACGCGTATTCCTAAAGATGCAATGTCTTTCGCTTACACGACATGGTCTTCAGAAAATTGTCTGCTTCTAAGGAATGGTTGGAGGTTGAGTTTCACCGCCTTCTGCTTAAGCAAGCCTTCAATCAAAAACCCTTGTCTGACATAACAGAATCATTTGGACCAAGACTTAGGTCTAAAATTGCACTGCGGATCACACACTCTCTGCCTGATATGACCCTGTAAAAAGTTCGGAAGCAAAGCTCACAAGACCATTTGACGAAATGCCGATAAGCCCTTGAAGGTATTTGAGGTCTTGTAGGTAGAGTGGGAACTTGACTGGAGTGCAAGCGAAAACGGTACTTAACATTTTATTTCCGTTGCATCAAGTATAACCTGTGTCAGGGGGTATGTTTCCCTAAATGCTTCAGGCATGGTTACATCAACGACTTCTCGTGGTGCCCAAAGTGGTAGTCTAGACAGCTTAAGCTACAGAAAGTTCATCCATGATGTGCATATACGCGATACCGTTGACTGCGCAATGTCAAACCTGTTTGCAAGATAAAGATTTACTGCGCACAAACACGACGACACACAAGGAAGAGAAGACAGCACAAGCGCTGACTACAACTGATTTTTTATTTTGCCATGAAAGACATAAACCAAGACACATCCAATCGCAAGGCCCAAAAAATATGACAAACACTTATCTCGCGCCCCGTCTTCTACGAGCGTTGCTCCAGAAACTGTTTTTCTTTTTCTGATAGTTTTTCTTCTGCACTCTCAGAAAAAGAGAAACGGTATCTGGAGCGACGAGCGTAGAAGGCGGGGCGCGGGATAAGTGGTTGTTATATTTTATGCCTTGTGATTGGATGTGTCTTGGTTTATATGTCTTTCATGGCGAAATAAAAAATCAGTTGTACTCAGCGCTTGTCCTGTCTTCTCTTCCTTGTGTTTCGTCGTGTTTGTGCGTTGTTAACCCTTTATGATGCTAGACCAACTAGCCCACGAAGCCATCCTCGTGAATCTGTTTGCAAGATCACACTCAAAAAGACATAAGCGTTGCCGCACGAGAACCAAAAACAGTTCATTGTCCATTCAGAGCTTTTTCTTGCGTCCCAAAGACGATAACGATAAACTTGTAGAGCCGCTTCGTCGCACATTCCAGCCATTTTCTCCAGGGTGAAAAAATTGCTTCAGTGCCAGGAAGTGTTCGTAGTCCGGGAGGCCTGTGTAGGCAGCAAAGTTTTCGTTAGAATACTTAAATAGCTCAATGCAGAACGCCGCTGTTTTTGCCTTTTCATCTTCCAGAAGATGCATGATGCTGTTGTGCTCTCTTCGAAATTCATGTACCTGACCATTTGTTGCTGACAGTTGTTCATTAAGTGAGGCACTGTTTCAGTTTCCGTATTTCAGCAAAAAGTTCGCTCACAGGATTCCTGAGCCATTGATATACTCCACGAAGAAGTCATGGTGTGCATGACCGTCATTTGGAGAAGGAGCGATGACTGCAGTTATTTCCTGTTGCTTCAGCTGATCACTGGTGCCATCAAGGATGAGGTCTCGAGTAGATATGAGCACTGAAGGACCCACCCTTTAACTGCAGGGCAGTGGCGTACGATGTCTTGGTGGGTATCGACTGTTTTGCTTGCTCCCAAAAGAGAACAGACCGGGGCATGCTGTGTCACGAAGCAGGCGGTGACCGCTTGGCACACCTGGAGTGTAGTCGGAGGGCTTGACATGCCTCGCGCAAACTTTAGTTGTCTTTGCCACCTTGAACTCTGGCCCTTCATTACTCCGAATTTGAAAAATTCACTCTTTGCACATGGATGTGTCTGTTGCGAATCGATGAAATGAGACCTCCAATTTGCAAACACAATTTTGCGAATTTTGCAATTTGCAAACCATACCCTTTTATTGGCCCTGATAATTATCATAATTTTCATCGGTTCGAAAAGAAAATCGTTGACTAGAATAGGCGATTTCTATACTATTGCGGGCTAGTCTACAATGGTTCAGACTTCTATTATTAAAATTTTAACAAGGGTTATTAAAAATACACCACGTATATCGACACGGGTTACGCCGTGGTCATCTCGCGAGCACGCAGAGGCTGGGCAACGTCGTGTTTACGAGACCGCGGCATGCAGGGGTGCGCGAATGCTTCCCTTTGTTTCATTTATATCCGCAGTTTCTATACTGCACGCGCTGTAAATCAGCGAAGTAATTTTTTTCTAGGCTTTTCGATAGGTCTCTGGATTCACAAAATGCAAAAGCACTTAAGCTGATGCGCTTCAGACTGATGCAACTGTGGCTCTTTTTTTAGAATAACGTGATTATTGCCTCAGCTACATACAGCAAGGGCCACTATCACTACATCGCAGGCATGCATGCAGCATGTGACTAACTAGAGGAGTGAGTGTGTATGTTAATCGCAAAATATTCGACAGTAAATACATCGTCGCTGAAATGACAATGGCCAACAAGTTAACTTGACGGAACAAACCTGTCAGCCTGGAAAACCTGGAACCAAGTGTAAAAGCTTGAATTTCCCAACGTTAGATCATCATAAAACAGTGTACGCCACATTGGCAACGCCACGCGGCTAAATGCAGCGTAAAAGAAACGAACAACATACTTCCATCCCGTGCGCACCCGCCGCAGAGGGAATTTTCAGCCACGCCGTGGCTGCGTAGTGCGGCAAGAAGAGATTGTTTGCGGCACAACGCAAGACAAAAGCTCGTGTGTCGGGCTAAGCGGTGCAATTTAACAATGAAAGAAGGCATGTGCAGAGCCACAGGGACTAGTGAAGAAACAAACCCTAATTTTGACAGCGTGTGTAATTGGCGATGAGATGTTTGAGTGGCGCCCCCTGGCTCTGACGTCATCTTAGGGACTCGCGCCGCTGTCGTCTGCTACACTTCGGTTGTGAGGGGCCCGCTTTGATGCTTTAGTGCACCAAAGAGCGTATTTCTTGCAATTCCGTTTTTTCGCCATCTTCTGACAGATCCGAATAATTTCAAGCTGTATCCCCTAGAAGTTTGCAACACACGGGGAGAGAGAGAACCACTTTCTTCAAAGCGTCGGTCAGAAGATTGTGTGTAACTCGTCCTTTCCAGCTTATTCACGAGGTTCAGCGCTAAGAGCTCCGAGATAAGTGTTTAAAATGCGTAAGCTTCCTTAAGCATTTTTGATATGCTCTTATGAAGACTCAACACTCTACTGCTACGTATAAAGCAGTGAGCGCCTACACGCGCATCGCAAGGCAGGAAATAAAGCGGCTGTTTTCTTTTCCTTTCGTTGTTATCGACTTGTACCAGATGAATGTTCTTTTTCTGTGCCCAACGCATTAATTTTTCTGCGCGGTCACACACGTCTTATTAGTAGGTCTGTGGATGTATGGGAGGCTCACAATGATCGTGTGGACATTTTCTTCAGGCTGTATGGCATGCAGTCCCTTCTTCACAAATTGGCTTTCGTTATGGCTGCGTGCTAGCAGGTGCATATCCGCAGCGTGCGTTGCTTATTCACGTGGAAATACAATAAGAAGGTTTTTGCTACGCCACCGCGATCGCGCCTCAGACAAATAATGTTGTCTTAGAGTACTCCAAGGCGGCTTATGTGCTCCGAATTTCTATCTTAACCATCGTTGTCATAACGAACTGGCTCTCAATCCGAACAATTTTGACAAGATTACGGTGTTGAAGGCTTGATATTCTCGCTTACGAACGCAATAAATAGCTATAGGTGCATATATAACAGGAATCAAAACCAGTGAATATACCCAAGCAGTACTTTATTGTTTTCCAACCCCTTCAGGCTTAAAGTACTAATCCTAGCCTACTCGGGAGGGCGTTGTATGAATTGAAGAAAATTACTCTTATTCTTTTGTCCGGGACTGAGGACCCCGCACACTAATCAGGTCTATTTTACTGTTGAATAAAGGTTTCTCCTCCTCTTGAGTGCAGTTTGCCTATAACGCATATCTGAATATTGGTTAGATGTGGCCGTAGAAAACATACCGAGATATCCCTCCAGGTTTGAACAAACATATTGTCACTGTATCTTTACGGTAGACGCGACTCATTTTGCGCAATAAAAATCCGCACTGGTTAGAAGCCTGGTATAAAACCAGCCCACAGTTGGTTATTTGGAATTCAACCTACAATTTTCGAAGCCCATACTTTCATGCCATGTCGGCATACTTTCATGCCATACAACATAAAGTGATGTGATACAATACTTTAGAGCGCTCGGCAAGGTTGCAAAAACTGTTTTACCTCACATATGATTACCGTGAACCGTATTGCTTTCTGCCAAAGCCGACCGCCCTGAAGGACTGGAATTTGTTTTGGTCTTGTATTTTCGCTGTTGTCAATCACTAGCAGCTGGCTGTTTCCTTTGTTCGAAAGATTTCTTAATACCGAGGCTGAGGCATAGCTCCGACTCTTCGCGCTCCGCACAGGACCGGCTTCGCAAGAAATGGGGCGACGCCGGCAATGTTTCTTCCGTAACAGTAATAAAAACTATACTGTAAAACACCCCTTGAGCTAGTGCATGCAATTTTAAGTCGATTATTGTTATAAAAGTATCGCACACGGAAATTCTGGTGTGTACAAGCATCAGACGGCAACCGAGCGCAAAGAAACAGCAGGGAGAGACAGCCCGAGTGAAGCAGACGACAAATGCGAAAATCCCTAGCCGACGTCGCGGAGGCCGCGCTCCGCAGCGCCGCCCGTGGTCGCGCTCACCGCCAATTGCTTCCCCGCTCGAGCGACGCTGTCAGTCACCTAAATAGGTTCCGCGTACTCACGCTTCATATAGAATACAAAGGCAGGACGACGGAACTCGAACGTAGCTGCATTTTGTATCCGAAAAGCGAAAAGGAAACGTAGCTGTATTTTTCATCCGAAAATCCCGCGCTTAGCGAACCAACAATATTTTGCTGCCAGCACACTGCGCCCAGCGGGTAACATAAGGTTTCTCGCGCCAGCGTAGTTCGCTTCAGAAAGTTCGTTCAAGAGCGTGGAACTCGACGTACTTTTTCTCCATTTGGACAGGGATTTACGCGTTGCGTGCACTGCGGCACGCAGCAATGCTCCGGCATCGTAGTCATCCACCAACAGCGGTCAATTCCCGCCTTCGGTGTTTGGCGCCGTTGCTAGTTGGTTTCGGTTTGAAACGGCCGTACCAAAATTGCGGACCTAGTTAGCGAAGTCGACGTGAGATGGCGGGCCGCATTTTGCATATGGTGTATTCACGCATATGTGCATCATTTCTTTTTATACCAGAGCAGCTAACAGTCACCGCAATTTATGCATAGTGTTTATGTACACAAACAATTTTAATGTCGCCACGTGTACCCCTAGTTTGTCTATGAAGGTCAGATATGCAACTATGAGAAGAGCCTTTATTTTTAAGAGTACGAAACTTTTTAAGGTTAGTGGAATGTTATGTGGCGGCAGTACAAACGACCGGACCGATGGTTGCATATGAATAATGTATTTACCTAAAGTCGGGCGTGAGGAGGAGGAGAAAAAACTTTATTGGTGGCAAAAAATAGATCTTCGTATTCCCAAGTGAGAGGAGCTCTCATTCCAGAGCCCCTGTAGCTTTGGCTGTCACCCGGGCCCTCTCGACCAGTCTCCCCTGATCTTCCAGGGTCGAGCTGGACAGCACGGCTTCCCACTGTTGAGTCGTTGGATTGTCATTCATGGGCACTGTCTCAGTTTCGAGACAGGTCCATGTGACGTGGTAAAGAGTAGCTTTTGGTTGCCCCCATCATGGGCATTGATTTGACGGATGGACTGCAGGGTACATCGAGTGGATGAGGCTTAGATGTGGGTACGTGTTCTTCTGGAGCAGGCGCCATTATACTGTCTCCTCTTTGGTTAGGCGTTTGTGCGGCGGAGGAAGAGAGCGGCGACTTAAACGCTGATGTTGCAGAATATCGTGATATGTTATAAAGATTCGCGCTGAAACTGTGGACTGGTCGTCCTGAGGGGGCGGAGCCCGGATAATCATAGCTCGGGCTGATGCATGCTCTCGTTCGTTCCCGTCCAGGGCGCTGTTTTCTGGCGTCCAGATTACTGAAGTTGTGGGGAGTTGACTGGGCGAATGTTTGGTCAGTAGTTGATGGCGACTTTAGATATTCGGCCTTTGCTAAAGCTGCGACAGACTGCTTGTGGGTCGGATACTGCGTGAGACATACGGGGCCAGGCCACACATACTCCTATTCGCCCGATGGAAGGGCGAAGCGCTATGCGGCGCAATTTACTTCATTCCGGGAAAATGTGTTGTGCTTCTTTCTTCGAAGAGTGAGTAGCTGGGTGTGCAGCAAAAGAGACAATTCTCGTAAATTATTTTTGGCGTTGTCGCAGAAAACACACCAGAGATATTATTCTAATCATCCTGGAAAGTTAGTACGGACAGGTGCAGTGTGTTCATTCCGGAGAGTATTCATGAATCAAGACTCCAAGGCGCGTGTCTACAGAAACGAATTCGTTCTAAAATACGAGTATGAGACATACGCAAATGTCAAACAATTGACTTGTTACTTCGAAATGCTGCTTTTCTTTTGAAAAAAAAAAGCCAGTTCTTGAGTTTATTTGCCGGTCAATTCTGGCAGGTCAGCAGCAGTGAGTATGAGTTCATGCATGCGCTCCGCTGGGCTGATATGTCATAGGCTTCCCCAATTTTTTGTGTGGATTTATATTGTCATTTGACGAAAAGCGACGTTTTTCTTTCAAACCATCTTTCCCATCTTTCGTTTATTGAAAGAAACGCGTCAGTTCTGAAAAACTCACAGAACCGAAGTACCTGTGAAATTTGGGAAGCCCTTCATACAGGAAACCAGGGGAGTGCATGGCTGACCTCGTGATAATTCCTGCTTACCGCGGCTAACACTGATATCATAAAGAAAAACCGACACCCAAAAAATCTTCTGCGATCCAAAAATGAAACAACAAAAATTTCCTTCTACTGTTACTGTAAGTGAAGAGTTTTCGCCAGTTCGCCCTTTTCAATTGAATATTGTAACCCTCCCGACGTGTTTTGGCTGGCATGCAAACGTCGCACTTGTAATAAATCCGTTGGTAGTTTCACTCGGGCTGTCCACTTCATTTGCGTGCCCTTTCTAATTTTCTGTACCCAGTACCCTTAACTGCAGTATAACAAAAGTGCGAATACAATTTGCCGTTGAGACCACATGAGCGGCCAGTTATGCTGTTACTTCGCGATCACAAAACCAGACAGCATCTTGAACTACGGATAAGGGGCTCATTTACTTCACTGGCATAAGCCTCAGTAGCTTCATTGCCTTTAGCAGACTGACCCGCCGCGTGGGCTCAGTGGCTATGGCATTACGCTGCTGAGCACGAGGTCGCGGGTTCGATTCCCGGCCGCGACGGCCGCCTTTCTGATGGAGGCGAAAAGCAAAAACGCCCGTGTGTACGAGATTTCGGCGCACGTTAGGGATCCCCAGGGGTTCGAAATTAATCCGGAGCCTTCCACTACAGCGCGCGTTATCGCCTTTGTTGAGTCGGCGCGTTAAACCCGACAATCAATCAATCCTTTGCAGACCAGCGAACTTTACGAATCTTTTCTGGGACCTTGCCTCGTATGAAGACATTATGAATTAAACAATAATAGGTGCTCAAGAGTGATCTTTGGAGGCACGTGCGGCACAAATCAAAGTCACGTGAGGTGATTCGTTCGCTTACGGCCTTTCGAAGCTTCTAATGCGTCTGGGCGATGTTTTCGTGCAACCAGCCGGTTTTTGTTTTCTTCTCCCGTATCTCGGTTTCACGAATGTTGCTTCAGTTGCGTTGCCCTTTCTTCAATTCGGCCTGTGTCCTTTGTCTACGCACAATCTTGTGTTCGGGAGGCAATGTGTGCTTTTGGTTGTGGCTTTCTTTTTCACTTTGGGAGGAAAGCTTCATTCATTCTTTAAAGTGCTTGTTGTAAAAGCACACGTTCTTTGTTATTTGTCGCTTGTCTTTCAAAGCCTACAATTAAAATTTCAGGCGCTATTTTGCGAAATTCTTGCGGAAATGTTTTACACAGTCTTGTGGTTTCAGCCAACGTTGCAATTACACTCTCTAAAAAGAGCAGCAGCGGAATTCAGCAGCAGAAGCCGTAAAAATATCATGATTCATAACTAACCTCCCTAGAGAAGGTTCCGTGTAAGCGAACGGCTCCTTTCTGTGGCTCTGCGGCCAAGAATACTGCCAAATCACGCTCCGAAACCGTGTTTCTCCCGCTTTCTGAGCCTTGCTTGCTGAAATCTACCTTGTTAGCCTTCCTTACAGCATGCAGAATTTGAAAATTTACTCAACATACTCCTAAGGGTTTCTAAAGGACAAAAAATCCCGCCAATGAATTATTTCCTGTATCACGTGATGTGCCTGTTAATAGATTGCCTGCCACCTCCTCAGGTTCCGTTTAGAAACGCGAACTGGACGAAGTGATCATAAGGCATTGGCTTGCATGGCTTACACATCTTCCTTAGAGAGACCCAACATTTAACCTAACCTCTCCCAAGCCCGGGCATGGGCGCTTAGTGCCCGGCAAACGAACACCTTCCCGCAACCACGCCGCATATCTCACTTTTCCCTGTCCCTCTCCCCTTCACTTTGCTGCCACAGATGAGCCATGGGCACCGTCTATCGTATGGTGGGTGAGTAGCCAAGATCTGCTCAATCCAGCTAAGCCGTTCAGTACCGCTGAACTTTGGGAGCGCGCCCTCACCAGATCCTCTCGCGCCGTCCAACAGCAGCAGCAGGTGAAGAGGGCTGCAGCCGCATGGAAGAGCAATGGAGTACTCGAATGAGGGAGCCACCCCGAAGAAAATTCTTCAATGCCACAGCAATAAAGACGTTTATTCCCTCTCTAAGACACAGTTCCCTGGTTAGTCCATCTCGCATGAAAGAGCGTGTGCTGTAATCCCTAGTGCCGACAGAGTGTGTAGAACTGGACGGGTGAGAAAGTTTCCCCCCAAACGCAAAGCCGGTCAAGCTATTAGAGGCTTTTAGTGTAACATTACCATGTAATTGTTATCACATACCGTTCGAAGTTTACAAAATACTGTGGCCACCGCGACATGGCGGCATGAACGCGTTTAGCACACCTCTCGTGGGGTCGTATTCCGGCTGGCCGACCAGTACTAATTAAAGTAGCGAGGTTCTACCCATTTTTTTTGAAGTCACGCAGAGGTATTTTCTTTGTTTTAAAATTACTTGAGTCGCTAGATAAGCCGTTAACAAGAAACCTTCTTTTTGATGATTTCGTATACATCACCCGTGCATGCTAAAAAGTCATGTTTGATGGAAAAATTGTGCTCCGCGCCGCTGGCACCACCTAAATTTATTCAAGCCTAAGCAAAATATTAGGAATATAATGGGTAAAATTTTCTTTAGTAATTACGTAACGACGTAAAATAGTTTGCTCAGCGTGATTTCAGAAATTTAAGAAGGCTTCGGTAGTTGCAGAGGTTGTGTGAACTGTTTAATGCGGGTGAGGCTTAATCGACCTAGGGCGGCCATGTTCCTCGTGCGCACGAGATATGTCGTCGGCCAATTGCCTTGAGCGGGCCTATGAAAATCGTATGTGGGTAGGTTGGCGTCGAAGCCAAATGCTCATATGTGGTTCGTCCTTGAGCTACTGACGGCTGCTGTCATCGTCCGTAAGCAATCGACCTGGCTGGGAATGTTGTTAAGCCCATTTCCAGCCTTAATGTTCACCCTTTCAGGCTACACGCAGCATATGCGGATTTTAATGGCCGGTTTTTTGTTGCTGTATGCCAGCAAACGGAATATCACAGGTTCCAGCCACGGGAATATAGATACGCCACTTTTTTTCGCCAAGTCTGCCGACCAATGTGTGAGGCCTTGCCATGGATTCAAACTTAAAACCGCAATGCAGTTCACAGGTAACGGCTATACTCACTGGCGGATCAAGCAAACGCTAACCAACAAAACCGAGCCCCATAAACGCGCCAGGCTAGGAAAAGCAGAAGTCGTTTCCGCAGTTTGTGAAAGCCGTGTAAGCGTCGTAACGGGTTCATCTCTAGCGGATAAATTGCTTTAGCAATTGATTGATTCCACTGGAATGGTTTATTCTCCTGGCGCCATGAACAGCTTTCGCAGAGTAAGCAAACTACCCGAAAGAGGAAGCAAGATTTTACCCGGAGTGTACGGTACGCGGGAGGCGCATACTTTGCGTATTGTTTTTATCAGTCTATTATGCTTATATGACCTCGACACCACTTGTTGTACCAAGTAACAAATTTACAGCACCTTGTGTTTGTTGTTTGTTTTTAGCAGCTTGCAGTGCCACAAATCAATGGAACAGACACCGGCAGACTTGGCAGTAATGAAACTACAATAATTAAATTAGAGTAATAACTTAATTTTTGCTTTAATGAGTAATGTAACTAATTACTTCGGAGTATTTGTAATTTAGTAATGTATTATATTACTTCAAACCTGTAATTTTATGAAAATTGCTCATTACCTTCCCAAATACTATTGACTACGCGAAATATCATGTCCTCTTCTCTTACGGCATACAAATAGGGCACTTGGCAGCTTGGGTGGCGGCGCCGAAACACCAGCTAAGCAGCTCTTTTGCGTACGCAGATCAAGCAACGCACGAAGAC
The DNA here is from genome assembly GCF_048455015.1 of Haemaphysalis longicornis. Lineage (NCBI taxonomy): Eukaryota > Metazoa > Arthropoda > Arachnida > Ixodida > Ixodidae > Haemaphysalis > Haemaphysalis longicornis. Next base: position 10,057,249 of record NW_027526204.1, read on the forward strand.
AGATAGCCAGCGGAGGACGACAGCACGTGCGGAGCAGCCTGTCGTGAAGAAGGCGTCCTGGGCCTATACACAGCGCAAGCGCGGCTGACTGCGACTGACGTCATCGACTGCTCAGCTGCCCTCAGCGCCACCAAGCACCCGCTGTCCCGGATGATGCTGGGAGCATAAACACCGGCCTCGTGAACATCTCGGCACTTGGCAGCTTGGGTGGCGGCGCCGAAACACCAGCTAAGCAGCTCTTTTGCGTACGCAGGTTGGTTTTCGTCCCACTGCACTTTTACTTCTATTTGCCGCACCCACTGCTGCCCTGAGCATTCATTTTGTGTTCTCGCAATGGTTACTAACTCCGAGCTAGCGAAAGAGGTAGATGTTCTGCGCAAAGAGGTTGTGGAGTTGCGCAATAGTCTGTCTATGTTCAACGAACTGTACGAGGCAATGAAAATTCAGCAGGAGGGTCTCGCGAAAGAGAACAAAGAACTTGCTAGGTCAAACCAACAACTAACTAAACGTGTAGCACAGCTAGAACAATACTCCCGACTTAACAACGTCGAAATAAAGGGTGTTCCGCAAACGCAAGGTGAGGACTGCTGCGCCATTCTGAAAGAAATTGGCGAGAAGATAGGTTGTCCTGTTGAGAGCACGGACATTGACGTCGTACACCGCGTCCCTGCGAAACATGGACAAAACATCATTGCGCGTTTTTGCTCGCGTACAAAGAAAGGCGATTTTGCCGCAAAGGCAAAGAAGGCACGCCTCACGGCAAGTTCCCTTGGCTTGAGAGCACAGGGCACTTCACGCACCGATGAACCAGTTTTCATCAATGATCATTTGACTCCGGAGAACAAGCACCTTTTCGCACAAGCTCTGGCTCTGAAAAAAGAAAAACAATGGCAATTTCTGTGGGTAGACAACTGTAGAATAAAGGCGAGGAAGGGCCCAGACAGCCGCGTGTACAGAATCTCCGGGGTCGGTGACCTTGCCATCTTCGCCTAATCAATTCATGCTTCATCTAGTAAACGCCTTATGGGATATTCCACTGATCAATTTAAACACCTTCTTAGTCAGTCTGGTTCATCGCACAAGTCGGTTGTTCACTTCAACATCCGTAGCTTGCCTAAGCATTATGACGACCTGGTTAACTTCCTAACACTTGTAAATCATACATTTTCCCTGATTTGCCTGTCCGAAACGTGGCTCTCGCCTTCTGATGACAACTTATTTAATTTACCGGGATACCGCGCTGAGTACCACCACCGCCCCGCGGACCGCCATGGTGGTGCTGCAATATTTATTTCTGACACGATATCTTATTTCCGCCGTACTGACATTTCCATTTCTACCCCAAAGTGCGAGTCTGTCTGGCTTGAGCTTGGCACATGCTTTCTTCCCTCAAGTAAAAACACTATCGTTGGCTCCATTTATCGCTCGCCTTCCTCGTCTTACGCTGACTTCTGTAGCGAACTTGACCGTATCATTATTTCCTTGAATGCTGAAAATAAAGACATTGTAATAATAGGTGACATAAACATTGACATTACGGATATAAATGACGGCAGTTGTTCAGACTACACAGGTTGCATACTTGGTCATGGAATGGACTCGCTGATAAACACGCCCACCCGTTGTAACCCACATGGCACGGGCACTATCATTGATCATGTTTTATCAAACATCCTTTCGTCCCAACAAGCCGGTGTCGTTCACCATCACATCACTGATCATTACCCGGTCTTTCTTTTGGTAGAGAGCGCTCACAAAGCAAAGCCGAATGCAGTTATAAGGCGTGCGTTCGATAACAATAAATTCATAGAAGTTATATCAAGTACCCACTGGAATAATGTATTGCAAAATACTGATGCTGAAAACGCTTTTAATTTGTTCTGCGCAAAAATAACAGAATGCATTGACATGTGCACGACCGTAACTTCCAATTTTCGATGGCATTCTGCGCCCAGAAACCCGTGGATAACAAACGGCCTACTACGCAGCATACGGAAAAAAGATAACCTTCATAAAAAGGTTAAAGCTCAACCTTATAACCTTGCTCTTAGCGCCCGCTTTAAACGTTATTCGCATACTCTCACCACTTTAATTAAACAGGCTAAGCGAAATTATTACCAAAATGAGATACTCAAAAACGGCACGAATACCCACAAAAATTGGCAAGTAATTAAACAGTTTTTGCATGTGTCTGAAACGACATCCTCTTTATCGAAAATTACTGACGGCAATAATGTTTTAACTAACCCATTTGACATTGCCAATGCGTTTAACCGGTTCTTTTCTAGCAGTGACCAACAACCACAACTTAATTGTAACTATGGTTCCTCCTGCGTTCAGTCTTTCTTTCTAAGCCCGACAACACCGGAAGAAGTTTTTAAGGTTATAACAACTTTAAAAAATACAGGCCCCGGATTAGATAATATAACAGCTTCGAAAATCAAATTGGTTGCTCATCAGTTATCCGGCGTTCTGGCAATGATTGATAACGATATATTCAAAAGTGGTGTTTTTCCAGAACAGCTTAAAAAAGGCAAAGTTGTCCCTGTTTTTAAGAAGGGGGATTCTACCCTAATGGGTAATTACCGTCCAATAACTATTCTGCCGTTTTTTAGCAAGCTAGTTGAAAAACTTATTGTAATCCGCCTAATGAACTACCTCAATAAATTTCAAATTCTAACACCACAACAATTCGGCTTCCGCCAAAATTACTCAACAGAACTTGCCCTAATAGAATTCACCGATGCAATTAAAAAGTTTATTGATAACGGGTCTTGGTGCGGGGCAGTTTTCATAGATTTCACGAAGGCGTTTGATACAATAAACCACTTAATACTTTTTGCGAAACTTGCATCAATTGGAATACGGGCGCCAGCTTTAACACTTATTCGCAGTTATTTGTCTTATAGAACACAGGTTGTCAAAATTTCTGACGCGTTTTCCTGCCCCATTAATATTAATCAAGGCGTTCCCCAGGGATCTATTCTAGGACCGCTTCTTTTCCTAATATACATTAATGACCTCCCGACTTGCCTCAAAACTTCGCACTGTATTCTTTACGCAGACGATACCACGATATTTGCGCACGATAAAGACCTAAACAATCTAATATTAAAACTGAACTCGGATTTGCAAAACATCATCTCATGGTGCGAAAACAACTGTCTGCGCATGAATCCTACCAAAACTAATTTTATGATTTTCCACACCCATAACAAACGGCTTTTCACCACCCCGCAAATAAAACTTGGCGATCTGGCTATTCCTGCATCCTGCACTGCGTCATTTCTTGGTGTTGTGCTTGATTCGCAGTTAAAATTTCATGCACACATTAAATCAGTTACAAAGAAATTAGCATTCGGGATACGTGTATTAATTAGAACACGGCATTACTTCCAGCCACATATTCTTCGGTCACTGTATCACGCATTTATTCATAGTCATCTCACTTACTGTTTGTCGTCATGGGGCAATACATACTTCACCCATTTGTCTTGCCTACAACGTCTACAAAATCAAGCAGTTCGTGCATTAACTTTCAGCCACTTCAGGGCCTCGGCTACAGGCATTTATGATAGCCTGAACGTCCTACCTCTGACATGTTCTTTGCAGCTGACATTAGGTCTCCTAATTTACCGTGCCCGCCAAAACAGTGTCGTTGCTGGTGCTTTTGCCACATCTTCCCTTACTAATACAAATATTACCCGGTTCTCTGAACAACATAACTTATTACTGCCAAAAGCTAACACCAACTACGGTAAGCAAACTGCCCTTTTTTCAGCCATAGCACTCTGGAATTCTTTGCCGGTATCAATTAAGTCATCGCCTTCTCAACATACTTTTTACAAGTGTCTGAAAACATACCTACTCGAAATGTACTTAGGTGATTCTTAAAATTGTTTTTTCTGTGTGCCTTTTATCTTTTGGTTGTATACTTCTTTCCGAATTTAACTTCGGATTTTTGGCGTTTTTTATACCAATGATTGCTTAGATATTTATGGGTTATTGTACTATCACCTAATCCTGATTTCTTGATGTTCGCTACCTGAATATACATTTTGATTTGCATTCCTTGTTTATTCGTGTAGTATTGTATACTTCCTAATCTTTGCCTCAAACTCTCGCAAAAATATCAAATGTTATTTAAAGAATTGATTTTCTTCGCCTGACCCTGACATGCTAATGGTTTTTATTACTTCGTGTGCATTCCGTTCTGCCATTATATTAACTTTGTCTTGTGTGAATTTTGAGCCAGGAGGTCCCCCTGACAGTTTTTACTTCGGGACCTCCTTCTGTACTAACCTCAATAACGCATTTTGTAAATCAAACATTTATTGAATAAACCTTGAAAACTTAAAAAAAAATAACCAAGAAAAGTTGAAAGTAGAGTTCCAATGCCCAGAGAGTCTCTGGGCACCGGAACTCTACGACCGCGAAGGAAACAACGCTCCGACGAGAGTTCTGCCTGCTTTCTCGTGCCTATCATCCCCTTTTCTTGCGTTCCTTCCGGGAATGCCGTGTAAATAGAGTGTATATGAGTTGGTAGTGTATGAGTGATGAAGTTTTGTTAAAGTAATTTCAAAGTAATTTCATTACTTTTGAAACGTCATATTATTCTAATGTCATTACTGTCAGCCACCTGTAATCTCTAATGTAATTTAACTAAATTTTAGAAAAATCTAGGAAAGTAATGTAATGTAATTTTATTACTTTTTAGAAATAATTTTGCGATCTCTGAACCCAGTTTAGCTCGATCACCTAAATAGCATAACCGGCGATGCGATTGTGCATATTTTCTTGAGCTCTCCCTAGCTCTCCCTATGAGGTCGTCCAGAGAACATTCGTAAGCAAAAGAGGCTCGAGGATATTTCCCGAGCTTGCGATACATATACATCCAGCGTCTGCCTCTGTCGAAACAAGGTTCCACAGTTTTATACACAAGAAAGGCAGTTGAGAATGTTTTAAGCAACAATATGCCCCCCCTGTGCGTATTTCACAGGCGTGGGGCACCGTTCTATAGCATAATGGGGGAATCCTGCGTGGGAAGTGTAGTCCATTGCCTCCATTTCGCACGTATTTCGACGGACAAATGTTTATGGGTGTTCCTTTGCAGGCCTCACATTCTCGCGCACTGCTTTCAGCTGTTTTTCTTTAGAAAGCTCATGAGCAAGATATAGCAATAGTTGAAGTTTTAAACTTTTGTGACAACAAACGTGCGGCCGACTCACATGACGCGGGCGGGACGAGCCTTCCGGAAAACCCGCTAGCGGCAGATCGCAATGTCGAGCTGTATAAAGCTGTACCTCGGAGGTTTCTGTCATTTTTTAATACACGTGATCTTTTGTTACAGCAATGCAATACTTCTTAGTAATTAGCATATCTGTGCTAAACTGTTATACTGCAATGTTCTGCCTTAAATCTCCTGAAGGCTTCGGAAAATGTTGATATGTACACACCACTAAACTTGGTTGTTCGTAGGACAATTTTACAGGCTTATAAATATAATACAGCTCCCCTCATGGGAACCGCTGTTGCTCATCTTGAGTTAGCAGCTGTCCAGTGGCCACGGTGTGGATTCTTTTTAAAACAAGGGGCGTCAAATAAGTCACACAAAAATCACCATTCTTTTGTCGATGGTTGGAGGGAAAGATCAAACCTGCTAGAGGAGCTCTCTTCATCAAGCAACAACTTCACAACAGCAACAACAGAACAAAATGCATGTAGGAGGGCAAAACTCTGCTTTCAAAACTCTGGGGGCCCAATTCACTTTGCACATAGCGAACAATTCTGAAATTTATTTTTTGCACGTTAAAAAGCAACACCAAAACAAGAAAAAATATATTTATTTATGTTTTTAGGTTCTTACCGTTTAGAGTAGGAACATGACACTGAACACGCGCAGTGTAACATAAAAGAAGATGAAAAATGAATTTCATGTAGTACATAATTACAACTTTGTAGTTACAACTTTGTGCAGAATAATATCGCTATGAAGAATGACATAGAATTATTAAGCAAGCGGGTTCTGGCTCTGAAGCCTGAAACTGGATCAGATGCGTCCCCCCAACAATCTCAAAACTATGACCAAAACCTTTCTTTGATGCAGTGTAAAATTGAAGACTTGTGGAACCGGTCACGGAGCTCTAATGTGTTATTCTTCGGCATCGACGACACTGAAAAGCCTGAGTCTTCGGATGCGTCCGAAGAAGTCGTTAAAACTTTTTGCGCCACCAAAATGGAGATAAGGATGACATTCTGTGTCAGAGTACACAGGCTGGGCAAGTTTCCTCGGGACAAAAAGCATCCGATTATAGTAAACTTTTTCAACGAGAAGGACGTGGACACTGTTATAAGCCGTGGTATTAAGTTAAAGGGCACAACTTTTGGAATCTCGCGTGACTATTCTGTAACCGTTCGTGACGTGCGCCGAGAGCTTCTTCAATTTACAAAAACAGTTAAGAAGCAGGGTGACGGGGTTCCGCTCGTATTCACCAAACTTATGATTAACGAGGAAAATTATGTTTATGATACTGGTAACGGCTAGGCTGCCCGTTTAAACCAAAACGAAAGGAACTCCGAAGCATCTCCGCCCACGAGAGAATGAAAGTGGAAATTTATGTAGTTCCATTCCAACTTGTTCGCAGGAGTTATCATCTCTGTCTTTTAGTACCGGTGTTTGTTTTCTGTACACTAACATTCCAAGTGTCTTATCAAAAATGTCTCCCTATCATTTCTTCTTGATTCATGTTGCGCAGCTAAAGTAGTTTAAAAAAACGTGGCTGAACGACACGGTTCCTGGTAGCAGCATTCTGGTCAGGGGATTGGACTTCAGCTTTTTTTGCTGCGACAGACTGAACCGCCGGGGAAGGGGTGTTCTCATAGCTGCAAAAGAGAATTGTTTGCCGACCCTATCACAATGAATTCTTTTCTTGAGTGTGTTTTTGTTTCAATGAAATGTGACTCGCTTCATGTCATAATTGCGGTTTTTTACCGCCCTCCCGATAGGTCATCATTCACAGCTGAATTTCGTAAAATCCTCGGTGAAGGTAGTATGCGTTTCGCTAATTCAGTTTTATTATACTCTACTATCTCGTTCCTGAGTTCAGTATTTAAATACATGCCATTCACGCTCCACTGAAGAAAATTGGCTCATTAAAAAAAAACATTGGATGTTACGGATAGTGAAGTCCAGTCAACGGGCGGGAAATTGAAATACTTCCCGCCCATTGACTGGACTTCACTACCCGTAGCATCCAATGAAATCGAGGCGAACTCATTTCTTCATTCCTGCCTTGACATCTCGTTAACTTAACTAATGAACTCCCCAACTCGTCTCGTTCAGCGACGTCTGCAAATATCCTTTACAATATACTTAGCAATCATCCCGACTTTTGCTCCAATACTACTATCTTAGACGGAATCTAGGATCATGCTATTATAACTCGTAGCGTTACTCGTCCCTTGAAATCCAAAAAACCACTAGTAAAAAAATGAGGTGCTAGGGTAACACCAATTTCGATGCCGTGAATACTCTACTATCTCGTTCCTGTGTTCAGTTGTTAAATACATGCCATTCACGCTCCACTGAAGAAAATTGGCTCATTAACAAAACATTTATGAATGTGATTGAGTCATTAATTCCTGTCTTGACCATAAAAACAGATGTGCAGTGCCTTGGTTCACCCGCGCACTTCACCGCTTAAACAATAAGAAAAATCACCTTTACAGGCAAGCAGAAAAAACAGCGACTCCGTTTCTTGGCTGAGCTATAAAAACGGTGACAAGCAGTACCAATCGCTTCTTAAATATACTCGCCGCAATTTCTACAGTCCCGACTTAACATTCATGATAAGTAACAACTCTCCGAAAATCTGGTACGCAATCAATCCTAAAAGCTACCCTGGCATAATTAATGTAGATCATAACGGCAAAACTGTTCCGGAAAATGAATGCGCTCAGATACTAAACAACTCATTTGCTTCGTTTTTTTCTTGCAAAGGGGTTGCTTTATTACCGATCACAACTGGTTTTATGGAAGGCATGATGCCTTCAATGAAACCAGACGCCTTTGCTGAGGGGGGAATCTTATCTTAATCAATAAACTTAAAATTTTATCAACATGTGATCATATGGGGATTAACGATACGGTACTAAAAATACTTCCTTAAGCATTGCTCTAGTACTCGCAGCCCTTTCCACTCAGTCCTTATCTTAGGGTTCAGCCCCGCATGATTGGCGTATAGCGAAAATTGCACTCTTCTTCAAGTCCAGTGATCGTTTTTCCCACTAAACTACCTACCCATCTCTCTAACCAGCACCATTTGTAAAATTATCGAACATATCATACATTCTCAAGTTATTATGTACCTAGAACATCATAACACTATTTATAATTTCTAACACGGTTTCCGCAAGGGTTACTCGTGCGAGACCGAACTGGCCGGTTTTCCTAACGATTTATATACTTCAATAGACTCCGGGTTGCAAGTTGATGCAGTCTTTTTAGATTTCCCTAAAGCCTTCGATCACGTTCCTCACCATAAACTACTCCTCAAGCCATCTAAACTTAACCTACATCCTGACGTTCTGGCTTGGATTAACGATTTCCTTACTTCTAGGCTTCAATTTCTCTTTGTCCACAATCACACATCTGATTTCGCTCAAGTAACATCAGGGGTCCCTCAAGGTATTAGGCACATTACTTTTTCTAGTCTACATTAACGGCCTTCCCTCATGTGTATCACCCCGTTTTCGCCTATTTGCTGATGGCTTGTAATTTACCGTACCATTTCTTCTGATACCGACCGCTGAAGTGTCCAATCTGACCTAGATGCTATTAAGTCCCGGTGCATAAGGTTGTTGATGCCCCTTAATATATCTTGGGCATGGCAGACCATCCAGCGCCATGTGGCTTTACAAGCCGTTTTTCTGCTTCGTGAAGGTTTCTTTGCTTGGTCTGCTCATATCAACGGATCCGCCCCTATCAATGGATTTCACAGCATTCAACACGTGTCATCAGAGGTTGGCGAAGTCACATGAATATCACCTGGTTCTCCCTTGGCACGACGTTAAACTGGCGGTGCTGCCTTCGGGACATGTAACCACCTCAGACATGCCTATAAGAAGCCCACGCCGGGCCTTCAACTTCAGTGAGAACGGCAGACCATCCCGCACCATATGGCTTTACTAGTCGTTTTTAGATGCGGAGCGTCTTATGCTCGGGGTATGTCCCGCGGCGTCGGCGGTGGTCCGACGTCCGCACACCAGCGTTTCTTGGCCAATTCCCCACGTGGGTACGTGCTTTAGAAGAGGAACAACAACCACAACAACAACAACTCCGGTTCTGCTTGCGCTTCACTCCGTGATTCTTCAGATGAAGTAGGATGGAAGCAACAGCCCCGTCAGTGAGTGTGCTGACGCTATTAAGTGAGAGCATCGGCGCAAACATAAACAGCAATTACACCCAACTACAATCCACGGAACGTGTATTGATCTCGTCTTTACCAACTGCAATGGCGACGACTACATACAACCGCAGCTACGAGATCCACTGACTGTGCACTTCAGCGACCATGAGGCTGTCATACGCAAAGTAAGAAGACGCGCAAACCTAAATAAAGACATTTAGATACCACTTCAACCTCGTCTCACTCGCGTATATACGCATACAATAAGAAAAATTACACCTATCTTCCCGAAGGGAACCATGAGTAGGATATATGAGCATTACGGGGTTCACTACATTTCCACCAAATTTGGCTAACAAACATAATGGAAACGCAAACGGAACCCCCATGACGCTCCGCATCCTACTCATGGTTCCCTTCGGGGAGGTGGGTGTAATTGTCGGCTTCGTGCAGGTTTTTAATCATTCAAGTACTATTAGGAGTGATTGCCGATGTTTACTGGTCCTGCCGTGCCCACAGCAGTGCGTTGTTATTACGTATGATGCATACTGCGCATGCAAATCGATCATGTGCGGTGATGTCGAGATGAACCCCGGACCTGATACGCCTGAAATGGGTACAGTTGATCTATTCAATCAATTACTTGCAGGCCAAAACAAATTATCAACCGATATTGCTGCTCTTGGGGCGCAACAAGCCAGTTTGAGAAACTGATAACATACCTAACTTCCCGCTTTGTTGACTTAGAAAGACAAACCGCCCGCATTGATAACATCGAGCAAATGATGCATTGTCTGCAGGCGACAGTGGTCGATTTAGAAGATTGTAGCAGGCGCTCTAACCGGATGTGTTTGGACTGCCCGAAGAGCCAAAAGAAAGCGATTCTGTCTTGAAACGAAAGTTATCACCGAGATCTTTACTGATAAACTTGGTGTTCCCTGCAGTTCTGTTGGAAGAATCCACCGCCTCGGGAAACCTAGTGGGAATAGTAGGCCAGTGATAACATATCTCCAGGATTACAATGATAAACAAGAGGTTCTCCAGAAGGCACGTAAACTTACAGGAAATAAACTTTCTATACAAAACGACTATTCAAATTCCACCCTTCAGAAGAGAAAACTACTCTGGAAAAGCGCCAAAAACGACAAGGTAAACGCTAAGAAAATAACACTAATAAACGACAAGCTTAGTATCAACAATGAACTGTACGTATGGGACGATATTAGGTGCGTCATGTACTAACTCAAGTGCGGCAGGGACAGCCTGACCTAACTCTTCCAATGTTAAAGAGTTCTTAATGTCAAAGACTTTTAAGTATTAATGCCCGCAGCGTTGTCAAGAAAAGTCAACAATTAAAAGCTGTTATTCTGGATAACGATCCGCATCTTGTAGTAATTACAGAAACCTGGCTGAATGACGACAGTCATGATAGTGACGGTTTCCCTACCGACTATCAGGTTTTTCGGCGCGACAGCTCGACTAGAGGAGGCGGTATTGCTGTTTTTGTTAAGAATAATATTCAATCCTTTTTTTCTCGGCAAATTGTATATTATGAGAGTATTACACTCAAGCTTTATTATTTAGGCCGATCCATTCTTTTGTTTGCCGTTTATCGCTCTCCCGATTCCCCCCCGCATTTCTTGCCTGCCCTGTCTGAACACATGAGTGCATTTAGGCATGATAGCCATTTCTAGTTGGCGATTTTGACTTGCCCGGTATTGATTTGGACTGTTACCTTCCCAAACTCATCTCTGGCGCACATCAAATTTGTTTAATATCGTGTTAAGCCTCAATTAGCAAAACATCGTTACTCAGCCCACGCGTGTTCAGGTACATCGAGTTCCGTACTTGAACTTGTGTTTGTAAGCCGGTCTTTAGAAACTTTTATCGTTACAGTTGATCACTGATTGTCTGATCACGAAATAATTTGTTTTTCTTGTTTGTTAGAAGTTAGTGATCACATCACTGTTGCCAAAGCTATATCTGTTAAAGATTACTCGCTCGCCAGGGATGAAAGCGTTCTCGACTATCTGGAACTTTGTCTTGAAAACTTCCCTGTATCCGATACTTGTGAAATATGTTGAAAATTCAAAAAGATATTTACATCATACTGTCTCGGTAATTTTGTTCATTACAAAACAAAAAAAGCTTCGAAGTGAGATTCCTGGCTTCCACGCGAAATCTTGCACCTGAATAGAAAAATCAAACTGTTAAAGAGAGCACGCGCCGGTGTAGGGGCAATTCAGGCAACTCAATTAGCTTTAAATGATGCTGTGGTCCCTGCTAAACAGCGCTATTTTCAGCATACTGTTCTAAACATTATTACAAACGCACCTGACACGTTCTGAAGCTTTATAAGCAAAAAGAAACCACCTTTAGGCCGCAAGGTGCATCACGGGACAGTTATCACCGACAAAAAAAGATTGCTCAACAATTCAACCGCTACATCGCCAGTTTTTTTTTTCACCACAAAATGTAGCTAAACAACCAAAAACTTCCTGTTCCACAAGCTAGACTGATATTGTGTCACAAGCAGGTGTATTTTTTCACGGCGGAGGCAGGACGGACAATCAACGTAATCGCTGCACCTGCTGTCTTTGCAGTTTCTGCGAAATATTCCTTGGCGAGGCGACTGTTTCGTCTTCAAGCATTGGCTTTTGCTGCTGCGGGAAAGGAACGTCGGTCACAGCGCAAGCACGTCACCGGCATCACATCCGCCAGGGGAAGCAGGCACTATAAAGACGGCTGTGCTCGAGATCTACGGTCACTTGGCCCGGCGGAGGCAGCACGGACAATCAACGCAATCGCTGCACCTGCTCTCTTTGCAGGTTGGAGTTTTTTCTACACTTCCTTTCACAACATAAAATATTTGTTTTTGCTGCCTTGACTGCCGCCAAGTTCTGAGTGCTGTTTTGTTTGTATGCCATTTTTTTCTGTAACGCACCATGGCTGACCTTGATCGGTTTCAAGATGAGTTGAGAAAAGAAATGAATTACTTTACGGCAAAGTTGGAGCGTGACTTACGCAAACAAATTAGCGAACTTATGTCAAGCATAGACTTTTTCAATGCGCACTTTGAACAGGCAAAGCAGGAGCGAAGTGAGCTAGAGAAGGAAAACAAATCCCTCAAGAAAACAAACGAAAAGCTACTTTTGGACTGCGAAGCTCTGCGAAAACAAGTGTTTCAGCATGAGCAACGCATTACTTCATCGGAGCAGTATTCCAGGAAGTCTAACCTTGAAGTAAAGGGTTTACCGTTCACTGAGGATGAAAAGCTTGTTGACACAGTCAGCAAGATCGGTAGACTTGTAAACGAGCCCATTTTAGTATCAGATATTAATGGCTGCCAACGTGTCCCGGCGAAAAACCAGAATGTTGCTCCCAACATTGTCTTTCAATTCAATTGCCGTTCAAAGCGGGACACGGTGCTGGAGAAGGCAAGAAAAATGAAACTTTCGACGCATGGCTTTGGTCACGAGTCCAGCGAACCTGTTTTCATCAACGAGCACCTTTGCCCTGCGATGAAACAGTTGCTGGGCATGGCTATTGCGCAAAAAAAGGCGAAAAACAGGAGTTTAGTTTGGACACGTGGTAGCAAGGGCTACGGGCAAAAAGATGAAATATTTTCTCTTGTGCACGTTCGAAACGCACATGACGTAGAAAATATTGTGTAAACTGGTAAGCTTTCGTTGCCTGAGCAGTGTATCTTGAAAGATGACCGCGTCACCGCGTGATGTTAGCGGCATAGTTGAAACCAACCCCGATGTACGCTTTTCTTGCGTACACCTTAACATTCGTTCGGCGAGATACAAGGACGACGAATTATAGGTATTTCTGGACGAGTTTACTTTTGAGTTTGATGCTGTCCTGTTGACAGAAACATGGTATACGTGCATTAATGAAATTTAGAAGCGTGACGGATATCGAAGCTTTTTTGTCAATCGCTCTAGTAGAAATAGAGGTGGGCTGGCTATCTTGCTTAAAAATATGTTTGATTGTGACATCCTCTCAGACTTTTCTTTCATAACCAACGCCGTGGAATGCTTAACCATTATATCTAATGATTCTGTATATTCCGTACGGTACCGACTCCCTGATGCCGATGTAAATATATTTATTTAATTCCTGGACCGCCTCTTCATCTATGTGAATAACAACAAATTCAATTTAATTCTTGGGGGTGACTTCAACATCGACCTCCTGAAACGATCACCTGCTCAGGAGGCTTTTTAAATGCAGAGCATTTCAGTAACTCACGATGTCACCCGCGTTGACGTCCGTAGTCGTAGTCCGCACCCCTCCCCCTACACTATATAAAAATATACTATCCGGCGCCTGGTTTGGATCCCTCGACCCTGCGGGCAGGACCCACTGCACCACAAAGCCGACACAGAATGGGAGGCTACGAACGCGCCTTATATCCTTGACTCATTCAAACTACGTCAAGAAGCTGCTGATACAACGCATTCACTACCACCAACTCCCCAAACACTAAACGTTAACGCAATACACCCACCCCTATGCGACGCATTTACTCGAGTCCCCCTCGAGGGGAAATGGGCCCATTTTTTTATTTACGGTAGAATCGAATGGCAATTCTATTCTGACACAGAAGGCTACACGCGTTACGATGCAGTCAGCCACACTTATTGATGCATTTATCTCTAACATAAATATCAGTAGCTAACTTTCAGGTGTACTGCCCAGTGCAATCAGCGAACACTTTGCCATTTATGCAGAAGAACCGCGAGCTGGGCGTGTTGGTACATGTTCATGGTGGGAAAAGCGCTACAGTCACAAGGACAAGTGAGTCCACGGGACAAAGCGCTACTAGCAACTGAAGATTTTATTACTGGAAAAACATACATATATACAAATAATAAACGCCAGTCATCACTTCAAATTTCACAATCTACCATCTGAAAAGATCTAGGCGCGCCGACAACCAAACTTTTTATACATATTCACACCGCACGTGTGCTGACAAGAAAGGCGCCACACACTTTATCAACCCTGATTTAAAAAGGCATACTATGTGTCAGACAGCAACACCGATGGTTGGCTGACACACTCATTCCCTTCTTTCTATATACGGAAAGCTTCTATTATTTATCCTGTTAGTCGTTTTTTGTGTTTATCAACAATTAAAGTATCTCGCAGTTTTGGGCGGCATTTGCAGTCTTTGCAATGAACGGCTAACTGTGAACGAGCTCTGATGTTCGCGAAGGCGTACGTTCAGGCATCGGCCGGTCTTCCCTACGTATTTCTTTCCACACGTTAATGGAATACTGTATACTACGTCTTTTTTTCACTCTAAAAACTTCGTGCCGCGTTTCCTACCACATCCCTTCTTCCTTGTTGCTTTCTTTTCTGCCACCCTTTGCACCGCTGGGCAAATTTTCGCGAACTTGTTTTTGAAAGCCAACTTGAAAGCAGGCATTTGCATTGGTTCTCGTGCTGCCCCAGTCCTTTGCAATATTTTTCTGAGCAAAGTTGACAGAACAATTGAAACGTAACTGGAGGGCATGAATCTGAAGTTGTTTAGGTTTGTTGACGATTATCTTGTTTTGGTCGGGAACACCGCGGTTACCCATACGCTCATAGATGTCATGAAGATTTTTACGAAAAAAGGGCTTGGCCTTGAGTACACGTTCGAGGTAACAAAGCAACGCGAGCTTCAATTTTTAGACATCTTGATTAGGTGTCTGCCCACCCACACTTGCTGGATGTACCACCCTAGGTCCACCAAAAATTTGGTAAGCTACGAATCGGCCCATTCAAAGCTAGTAAAAAATGTCCATAACGAAATGCAGCGCAAAAAAGGCCGGGACAAAAGAAGAATTAAGGACGACACGGCATTGACTCGCAACTAAATTTATTAGAAAAAGCACACACATATATATATTCAATCCACGTGGCTTCCTATCATGTCTTTCGCGATTGCAGCAAAACTTCAACGTTGTGAAACTATACCTGCCAAATACCACACACTACGCACTGCACCAGACAGTAAAACAAAATTGTGAAGGCTGGCATAGCTGTCTCCTATCTGCGCAACGTATTTGCAAAGTCTTGTGCGCATAAGTATCTTAACAGTTTTAGTGCGCTAATGGAAAGGCTGGGTAAGGCTGGTTATGATAGGCAAGTTATGCGTCTCGCGGTAGAAAAAGTTCAAAAATGGTTGAAGTGCGGTTCTCTGACTCGATAAAATCGTGAGCTTCAATCCAGAAAGTAAATTTCTCTGTCATGCCCTACGTACACCGATTATCACATGGATGAAACAATGTAGCTGGAAGGTACGGAGTAAATGTGTTGTTCTCTGCCCCAAACAAATTAAGTAGATTGTGCAACACAGTGTATAAGAAGATAGCAGGAGCCGCCAAGCATACACGTTGCGAAGTCAACCACGTGTCGCCATGCGTTCCTTGTATTGTGGCAGTAGTGTACATGATCCCGTTTTCGTGCTACCAGAAAGTGTAAATCGGGCAAACTGGGCGCTGCCTTAACCTGAGGCTCTTGGAGCACAAGCGCACATTGCAAGGTGACAAGCATTCTCAAGCTGCTCAGCATTGTGCCAAGTGTGGGTGTGCTCCTGTGTTTGAAGACACTGTCGTAATTGCTAAACATAAGGACCAACGTGTACGGGAAATTATAGAAGCGTATCACATTAGAAAGAAGGGAGACAAGTGCGTCAGCATTCCGTCAATGTCGTTAGCCGAGAGTGAATATGTGTTCTTGAATGGTCGCAGTGCACAATAGGGTAGTCCTTGGCACGTGAATTGTGTCAGTGGTGTTATCGCGTTTGCCGAGGTTATGGAGTGATTTTTTGTTTTATTGTCTGGTGCAGTGCGTAGTGTGTGGTATTTGGCAGGTATAGTTTCACAACGTTGTAGTTTTGGTGCAATCGCGAGAGACATGATAGGAAGCCACGTGGATTGAGTATATATATGTGTTCTTTTTCTAATAAATTTAGTTGCGAGTCAGCGCCGTCTCGTGGTTAATTCTTCTTTTGTCCCGTCCTTTTTTGTGCTGCATTTCGTTATGATCACTATGAACCAACTAGCCCAACTTGCCATCCTTCTGTAGTAAAAAATGGCGTCGCCATTTCCTGCATCAGATCTGCGTTAACAAAATCCTGCGAACATTTGGTGGAACAAAGTGTCGCCGCTCAGGTAGACCGGTTAAGAGCGGCCGGGTTTTCAGATGAGTGTGTTCTGTTGGCGTGCGAGAGGAATCGCCGAGAGGTTAAAAGGCCAGGGAGCACCGATCAGAGCAGGGGAAAAGAAGCAGAGTCCGGCAAAGAGAAGATAGCGGCGATTCCGTACCTTCATGGCACGTCTCATCGCCTAAAGAAGATAGCGTGAAGATATGGGGTGTGCGTGGTGTTTTCAGCGAAAAACAAGTTGGCGAAAATTTTCCCAGTGGTGCAAAGGGTGGCAGAAAAGAAATCAACAAGGAAGAAGGGATGTGGTAGGAAACACGGCACGAAGTTTTTAGAGTGAAAAAAAAAGACGTAGTATACAGTATTTCATTAACGTGTGGAAAGAAATACGTAGGGCAGACCGGCCGATGCCTGAACGTACGCCTTCGCGAACATCAGAGCTCGTCAAAAGAGTCACCGTATTCACATTTAGCCGTTCATTGCAAAGACTGCAAATGCCGCCCAAAACTGCGAGATACTTTAATTGTTGATAAACACAAAAAACGACTAACAAGATAAATAACAGAAGCTTTCCGTATATAGAAACAAGGGAATGAGTGTGTCAGCCAACCATCGGTCTTTCTGTCTGACACTGAGTATGCCTTTTTAAATCAGGGTTGATAGTGTGTGGCGCCTTTCTTGTCAGCACACGTGCGGTGTGAATATTTATAAAATATTTGGTTGTCGGTGCGCCTAGATCTTTTAAGATGGTAGATTGTGAAATTTGAAGTGACGACTGGCGTTTATTCCTTGTATATATGTATGTTTTTCCAGTAATAAAATCTTCAGTTGCTAGTAGCGCTTTGTCCCGTGTACTCACTTGTCCTTGTTCCTTGTTACTGTAGCGCTTTTCCCACAATTACCATTTATGTACTTGCGAAATGTGTCACTGGTAAACAACGCGAATTGCCAGCACAGAATACAGCCGAAAGGATAAGGCCTGGCACTCTTGCATCCTTTACCTCTTCTCTTTCAAATCAACATTGGGATTACGTCTTTTGCTCTGAAAATACTGACGAGGCGTACGAGGAATTTTTTTTCTCCTTTAAACGCATATACCACGCCCACTTTCCCTGAGAAAACCGTGATAAAGTCTACGAAAACTTGTAAGCCATGGATAAATAGAGAATGCCTTAAAATGATAAGAAAAACCAGTTATGTAAGACTTTATGAGAACAAAGTCCCCAACTGATGTAGCAAGCTTTAGAAAATACCGCTACAAAGTAAGGTCTTTTCTTAAAAACGAAAAACGAAACTTTTTACATAATGACTTTGCTAAGGAATTCTGCGACGGTAGTGCACAAGTCTGGAAAAAAGTTCATAAATTATTAAACTGGGCCCCATCTGTATCAGGAGTCACAGATCTTGTTTTTGAGGGTGACCGTACTGAGGGTCTGGAACTTGCAGAGAAATTAATTGCGTTTTTTAAAGGAACTATAAATACCGGTTTGACTTCTGACATTACTTAGAATACTATACGACGAAACAACAATAGCATATTTTTGGTGCCAACTGACGACACCGAGGTATTCAATATTCTTTCTTCCTTTAAGAACAGCCCGTCTTGCGACATAGATGAAATTCAGATTGCACCAGTAAAGTTTGTCCTCACTCTAATTGTTCCTGCATTAACGCATATTCATAACCTTGCCCTATCAACTCGAACTTTTCCAAGGCATTTGGAGAAATCTAAGGTAATTGTATTTTATAAAGCCGGAGATAAAAATAGGTTCTCGAGTTATAGACCGATTTTTATATTACCAGTTTTTTTGAAAAGGCTTAGAGAAAATTATTGAAAACAGGCTAGTTTAATTTTGCAACAGGTTCAACTTGTTATCTACATCCCAACATGGCTTTATACGAGGGAAATCTACTGAATCAGCTATATTGTCTCAGAAAGAAATTATTCTTAGAGCTTTTGAAAATAAAGAACTTTGTGTGGGCATCTTTAAAGATTTTTCGAAGGATTTCGATCAACTTAGCCATAAAAAATTACTTAAAAAATTACAACTCCATGGCATACGAGGCACTCAACTTGAACTCCTTAAATCTTACCGAGGTCATCGTCTACAATGCATTAAAATAGGGCAACATACATCCTCCTTTCAAACTATCAGTGCTGGTGTGCCACAGGGTGGTATTGTAGGGTCACTTCTTTTTATTTTGTATATAAAGGACCTTCTTTTAACTGATAGAAAGGCGACATTTGTTATTTATGCAGACGATGCAAGTTACAGGTAAATACACCCAATTTTTGGTTCCTCTTATAAGCAATGTTCTCGCTAAAGTTAAGGTTTGGAGTGAAGCAAACTCATTACTTATAAACACAAAAAACACGAAAGCCATTCTTTTCAGTACAAGACAATTTTCCACTTCACCCGATATCTGTATATACATAGGTAATTTACAGGTACAGTTTGTAGATACCGTCAAGATCTTGGGAGTATTTTGCAATAAAACCATGAGTTGAGCGCTGAGATTCTGGTCATACTAGGGTATTTGGCAAAGTGCACCGGAATTCTCGCGAAATTTCGGTATTTTCTGCAAGCGCATATAAAATTAATACCTTATAATGCACTTTACGTATCGCACCTAAATTACTGTTTCTTGGTTTGGGGCACCACTACAGAAACAAATTAATGAAATATACATGCTTCAGAAGAAAGCCGTCCGCTATTCTGCAAACATACACTACATTGCTCACGCAGAAGAACTCTTTACTTGTTTCCACATATCACCGATTATTACTATGTGCGATTATTACTTAGCCTTAAATATAAGCGATGTATCCGACCCAACCAACTCAGTTTTCTTGAAATACTCTGTCTCAGAGAAAATCTCTCAGAACAAAATCTCTCAGAATATTCGTTTCACAAAAAAGAAATTAGGCACATTCCTTTCTCTCGTACAATATACGGGCACCAAATGCTCCGAAACACCCAGCCCTCTGTTTTGAATAAATTATTGTCAAAGGGTGTAATTTCCGAAACATGTTCACCTGTTGCCCTTAGAAGTGCACTATCTATCTAATCTTTTCATTTGTAATGTTCTGTTCACATATTTTCCTTTCTCTCTCGTTCAGCATACCTGCATTCAGCCTTTTCCCTGTTTGTTTTATGCTGTGGTGTTCCTGCTTTGGTTTTATGTTTTTGTTTTTATGCTTTTTTATGCTTTGTTCGTAAGTTCATCTGAGATTGTGTTGTTCTCGCCCTGTTAGAGATAATAATGTCATATACGCTCTGTGCGATTTCGCTGTATGTCTTGTACATGGGGGGCTCGGGCGTCCCTCAAGTGATTTTTTTCGCTTTTTGCCCGGGCCTACCCGCATCGTTCAGTTTGGCGTTCTAAATAAAACTCACTTTGACACTATTTGCAATGTTATTGAATTTAAAAACTAAAGCAACTCCAGGTCCTGATAACATTTCAAACACTTTCTTGCGCTGTTATGCTGAGATGATTTCTCACTTTCTTGTCATTTTTCGTTCATCACTCAATTCAGGTGTTCTACCATTTTATTAGAAAAGAGGGCGCGTAGTACCGGTCTTGAAGAAATGTGATAGTGCATTCTTCGATAACTATCGTCCCATATCACTAACTTCATCATGCTGCAATATGCTTGAGCACGTTATTGCTACTTACATAACAACGTTCTTGAATGACAATGCTGTACTTTCTTTCTTCCAACGTAGATTTCGCAAAGGCTTTTCTACGGTCACTCAGTTTACATCAGTGGTTCATGGTTTGCCCAGGTTCTTGATAAGTCAGATCAAATTGCGTTATTTTTATTGATTTTAGTAACGCATTCGATCTCGTCCCACTCGGAAGACTATTGCATAAGCTCGAATCTATTGGCCTTCCACCTTTCAATATTAACTGGTTTTTACTTATTTGTCTAACCGCGTTCACTTTTGAGAATTGATGGTCATAATTCTGATTAACTCCCTGCTACCTCCGGCGTTCCTCAGGGAAGCGTCCTAATTAGGTCTGTACATTTTTAATTTATATAAATGACCTTCCTAACGTTATCCCGGACTGTGTACAAATTAGGCTATTTGCTGACGACTGTTTTGTTTAAGGAAGTTTCTAACCATGATGACCAACGACTACTAAACTCCTGCTTGAATTACACAATTTCATGGTGTAATGAATGGTGAATGCAGCTTAATCCAGATAAAACTGTTTTTATAAGAATTACTCGCAAAAGAAATAGCCTTTCCTTCCCATACCATCTTCCTGCTCGCCCACTTTCTGAAGTTAACGAATATAAATACTTAGGTGTAACTTGAACCAAAAACGTCAGTTGAAATAAACACGTTAAAAATATTTGCTCATCCGCCTTTCGTAAACTCTGTTTTTTGAGACATAATCTGCGCCATGCTCCTGCTAGCGTTAAGCTCATCGCTTATACTTCCATAATAAGGCCCAAATTAGAATATGCATGTTCGGTATGGGACCATTACACAAAAATTAACATAAATGCCCTTGAAATAATTCAACGTAAAGCTGTCAGATTTATATTCTCCAAGTATCGTGCAACTGACTCCTACACACTCGTTGAAGAAAAATGGAATTACTACGCTGCAAATTCGAAGAAAAATGTAACGGCTAAAATTCCTGTTTCTACTAAAAACAACAAATTATCCTTGCAACCTGGCTGTTACATTAAGCCATCCACAGCTGGGTTGTCAAGAAATAGGCACCTCCAATCACTTACCTCCTACAACGGCCGAACTAATATCTTCAAGTACTCTTTTTTCCCTCTAACGATAACAGGGTGGAGCCAGCTTTCACCCTCAAACGTTGAAAACCTTGATGCCATCCAATAAACTGTTTTCTGATATGTGTTTTCAAGTACACCTTTATGTTATGCCCCTCCTGCTTGGGCCCTTAAATGGGCCTGCAGTATTTATTATATAAAAAATCTAAAACAAAGCAAATGTCGTTTTAAGCTCGAACCTCACATTTTGCAACCTTATATGCTATAAATCATAATGCCATAGAGGTAACGAACATGTAAAAATATTATGGTCTTCATTTCAGAAATGATTTAAGATGGCACCACCATATTAACATTATCCTTGCCTCAGCAAACCGTTCTTTCGGCCTACTCAGGCGTAATCTAAAACAAGCCCCATCTGATGTTTGCATACGTCACCCTTATCGTCCAAAACTAGAGTATGCCTCTGTAATCTGGGATCCTCATCAAGCATATAGTACCACAAATCACCTCGAGTCATCACAGAACTGTGCTGCTCACTTCTTTTGCGATTATTCTATATTATCAACCGTAGCAGCATTAAAACAGCGTGCTGAACTAGATAAGTTACGTGTGCGTTGCGCATATGGTCACCTGGCCCTTTTCCATAAAATCAACTTCAACCCAACAACTCACAGAGATTTATTTCAGCATCTATCAGCTATTTTTCCACACAGCGATCATCCCAACAAGGTTAAGTGCCCACTGTGTCACTCATTCTTGTATACACACTCAATGCTGCCCCACACCATAACTGACTGGAACCATAACCCTCAGATATAGCAACCCAAACAGACATCCTTAAATTTCCAAAGTTGCTGCGCTAATTGTGACGCGTTGACTTGCATTGTTTCTTGAAATGTATTGCTGTGCACGCGCGCTGTTCTGTTTTTGCCCTTAGTCACTTTTCTGCATTTAACTGTTTTAAAGTAGTTCTATAGAGTAATTTCCTTGTCATCTGTAAGTGCCTTCTCGCGCAAGCGCAATCCGTTTCTTACTTCGAATGGTTTTTCTAAGCACATTGCATTCCTGCCACATTTAGTTGTGCCCAAGTTTTCTTTTTTCGCGGTTTTCTGTCCCTTTTTTTCTATTGTACCGAAGTTTTCCTTCATTGTTCTTTTTTGTATCTTTTTCCTCTATATCTTTCTAATACTGCTGGCAACGTGTGTATTTTCGGTGTGTTTATTCCAGCCCCCTCTGTAGTACCCTGCATTGAGGGCCTTTAGGGTATACTATAAAATAAATAAATAAATACAGCTGCGCCAAAAAACCAGATACAACAGAACAAAAGTAAGTAATCACTTAAGTGCACTACAGTACAGGAATATAGGACTGCAGCACATAGGGATAGCGTTACAAACGTAGATACGGCAAATACAAAAGTAACCAATGTCCAGTCATTCAAAAGGAAAAACAAAGCGGAGTATACAAAGGATTGCCCCTTTAATAAATTATCGCTTGAAAAGCTGTTTTTTTACAGCAATTAATTCCGTGAGAGGCGGGTTGATTGATTAATTGATTGTAGGGTTTACGCGCCGTCGCAATGCAGGCGATGAGGCGTGCCGTAGTTGAGGGCTCCAGATTAATTTTGACTACCTGGGGATCTTTGACGTACTCCGAAATCTCGTACACAAAGGCGTTTTTGCTTTTCGCCTCCATCAGAAAAGCGGCCGCCGCGGTCGGAAATCGAACCGACGACCTCGTGCCCAGCAGCGCAACGCCTTAGCCACTGAGCCACCGCTGCGGGTGCTGACAGACGAGTTCATTTAGAATTCGTGGTACAATGGTGGTGTTATCATGAAGAGCCCGGATATCTAAAAGAGACCCATCCCTCTCTCTTTTAGCTCGTTTTGATGCCTCTGGTAACTGATGCTGAGAGCATGTGCAAACGTCGCCTAAACAGTACGCTCGGCGCTGAAATATCAATGACGTCGTGCCAACAAGATATTGTTACTTCTTTGTGTTGTCGTGACACAATTCCATGCCATTGATCTGGTCGAAAGTCTCTCTGTTAGTGTGCAGGCCACTTCATAAATACTCGCCGAAGAACGAAAACCGAAAGATAGATGCAGGAAAGAGAAAAATAAAGCCTTCAAAATAAAAAAGGAGTTTCTTGTGGCGGCGGCGGCAGACTTAAGGGAATGAATTGCTAGAGACGTAGTCACAATCATGAATCACAAATGTCTGATATAGACAAATAGATGGACGATGCTTGCAAGAAACTTTAATCGAATTAACCGATTATGCTCAAAGACAGGCCTCAGGGAAATACATGTTTTTGAGATAAACAACGAAAAGGGCAGAGTTAGGGCAAGCACTCGGGACGAAGCTGCGGTTTGCGACACTATATGAGGGTAGATATTTTAAAATAGCTAGAAATAGAGGCTTGTTTTGCTTGCACAAAAACAACGATAAGTTTGGCGATCTCAAGAACGAGACAGTGGCAGGTAGTTGCTCTACAAAAGCACTACCCTGAGGGTGATATTTTATTTACCGCTGAAAGCGCTCGTGTTTCTGTTTTCCAGTATTTTTGTTTGGTAAGGTATTCTTTCCACATCGAATTGTTCTTCGTTCGAGTCCTCCAATCTCACCCACCAGGACACGGCTGGCTGAGTATTTCGATGTGTCCATTGGGCTGTGCCGCAGCTTATGAGAAATCGTTCATCCGAAAGAATGTCTGGGGAAATAAAAGCAAGAAGTCTTTTTGTGGCAAGCCTCGCCAAGCAAACAACTTGGAGACCCTCTTGCTTGAGAATGCGAAGAGCAATCTAGGACTCGCACCTTGGGGCACTTTTTCCTCTATATCGTTTTATCGGCAGCCGGCCTCTTTCGAAGCGCTTTTCCATCGTTGCGCAATGTTTTTCTGTTTCCTACAATATTTCCTACAATCCCAGGACGGACCCCAACTTGCCGATTACTTCTGCGGAGAGTATATATAACACAGGATCTGTTCTATTGTGTTCCAATTTTTTCTTCCTTGGTACGTCCTGTATTTGCTAAGAGACGCTGCCCCCTGATTTCGCTTCAGGTACAAGCAGGCAACCATTCATGCTTTTCATTGCCCTTTAGTGAAAGTACCCGGTCTGTGTAATTTGAGGACGTGGTTCTTGCACTTAAACAAACGAACACAACAAAGGTGAGAGGACAAGTGCTTCTATCGCCAGTACCACTGCTTCAACGTCCGAGGCTTTCGAAACATACAAAAAGTAACTCGGAGGAGCAAACTTCTGTTTTAACAAATCTCCAAAGCATGCCGCCCTCAACACACATTAGTGCCACACCAATTGTGGTGAACGTCTGATACGCGTACTTATCATCTACAAATGTCGTCAACCACTATCCGACATCGCCAAGAGTGTCCACATAACAGGAAACATCCAGATGGTTCGCGACACTCGCTTGCTCTGTCTAGAGTGACTACTAACGCCACATTCCTTCTAAAGCGACCTCAAAGCACAGAGGAAAGCCAGGGGGCAGTGGCCCATTTTGAATCCTTACTGCGCGACAAGCCTGCGTCTTTCCTGTTTTATATTTATTAAGGCATACACTGTTTGCTCAAGAATTGGCGTAGAGCGTATGATACTTTACCACTTAGTTATCCTCTTTTTTTCCACCAAACATATTCCAGTGTGTTCAAACGCCAGTGGATGAGGTTAGAAACAGAGCTATATAACGGATACAGAGGCGCTAAAAGCGGCGCTGTTTTTAACAATGCGCAACCCGAGTGGCCGCAGCCAGAATAAGGGTCAACATCAATGAACGGCTTTACATTCCGTGTTTTGTAACTTACTCCGGCCGCAAAACGGCGCTATAATTGTGCGAAACCAAGGTGGAGGCTGATGCAGCCAGAGATTTGTTCAGTACTGGATAGGGAATTCGCACCCCATCGATTCGCCAATGCCGTCATAATCACACGGCCATGACTAGGGGTCTAAGCGGCTACTCAAGCACGTGTTAAACGCCACCGAAGATTCGTTTAACAGGAAAATTTTACAGTCAGCCTAAAATCTTCTTACCGGGTAATCACTGTCCAACGAGCTGCCCAAAGCTTTCATATACACAATGAGCTTTGCCACTATTCCTGCGCACTTATTAAGGAGAGAGCCTCAGTTTTCCAATTACAAGCAAAATCCAGCGGCGTGAGAGGTATATTGTCTCAAAATCGGTGGCAAAAAAAATTAGCAGTGGCCTAGGTTAACTATGCCAAGATATACGTAGCGTGAGCTAATATTCAGCCGGTTATTCTAAGGTTTCTTGTTTATCTAGGATTAGCTGGTAATCATGCTTACTGCTGCGAAAACTATCTCCAATCCAATACAATTTAATACAATCGCATTCAACCAAATCCAATTCAATTCAAACCAATCCAATTCAATTCAATATCCATTCCAATTCAATCCAGTCCAGCCACGTCGCGGCCGTGGAGGCTCCAGCGCACCAGCTGTGCGCCGTGAGACGTCACTGCTCCTCGCGCATGCGGAACAGGGCTCTCCAGGAGACACGCGAAACTCTTCAACCTCTTGCGAGTGTAGCTCAGGCTGTAAAAATAGATTGCAGTTCGACGCAAGAGCCCAACTGGAGAAGTGGACGATAATACTAATGGGGACGGAAATAAACACCTGATTTTAAACGCACTCGGGCGCACCGCCCAATTCACACCAAGCCAGCCTACACCGTCTCCTCCAGCCACGTTTTTCACACCGTCGCTGCTGTACTCAGAGGCGCAGCAGTCACCCAGCCAGGGTGCTCCGCACGCCGCACCGCCGCTGTCTCTATCGGCTCTACGGCCGCGTGTGCTCCTTTTATCGTGTAGGAAGACGGCGACGTTCACAGTTTTGACACAAACAATTTTATCAACGGAGATGCGTTACCCCAAAACATTTTACACCTAGGTGTGTAATGGTTTCCCATTCGTAGACGTCATCATCACCCTCAACAGCACAATTGTGCACCCTACAAGACGAAGGTCTCTCCCAGTGGTTTCCAACAAATCCTGCGGTTGGCGTTTTGAGTCCATTCGGTGCCCGAAGTTTTCATATATCGTCCCGCCACCGTGTCCGTGATCTCCACCAACTTCCTCTGGCGTCCCTTGGTAGACATTCCTTGAAAAGAATGATCCACAAATAGTTCGCCTTTCGCATTAGAGGACCTGCCCTGTGCCACTTGTTACGCGCAATCGAAACTGAGGTACCAGTCACTCGAGTTTCTTTCATAATTCATTCTGCAGATTTATATGCCTTAGTTCTAAGCACAGCGTTCTTCTTTCCATTGCGTGTTGCCGTGACGTAAGCTCAGTTTCAAGGCACGCAGCAAATAAGGACCCCAGTTTCTTCCGTTTATGTTATCACCAGAACCACAGTTTTATTGTTTTTAGACAAAGAGGTAACTTACTGCCCGTGACTTCGAAATACTTCCTAAATGCGGTCTCGATCATACAATATTTACAATATTGCACCTCCTTTATTTTTCACAATGTTTGTCGGCGCTGACGACTTGTACAAGACAGGAATGACTTCTCGCTGTCCAGCAATTCTTTCGCCTGCCGTAGAGGTGCAGTTTTTTGCACGACTATTAATAATTTAGTTACATTGTGTTTATTTTCCCCCCTCCAGATCAGGCTTTCTATGTTCACTC
Source organism: Haemaphysalis longicornis (assembly GCF_048455015.1). Classification (NCBI taxonomy): domain Eukaryota; kingdom Metazoa; phylum Arthropoda; class Arachnida; order Ixodida; family Ixodidae; genus Haemaphysalis; species Haemaphysalis longicornis. The sequence goes on from NW_027526204.1 coordinate 10,084,247, forward strand.
AGCAGGCTCTAAAATGTCTGCCTAAATTGATTCATTACGACGATATCATACTGAAATATCAAGTGGCTAAAATATTGTCTATATTTTCTAAGCCTGATCTTTTCACAATTCAGTTTCCTAAGAATCCCTAGAGTTCGTTCCACATAGACTGTGAATAATTTGAAAATAGACTGCATTTGCGTGGATTCATTGTATAAAATCTCACATAAATATTCCCACCATCTACGTCTCAGGAAGTGTTTCAAAACATCTTTGGCATCGTAAAACGCAAACATACTTTTAATACACAAAAAGGGTGACACCAAAGAGCTAAAAAATTACACGCTTCTCAGCCTACATTATGTCGCATATCAGCTATTAACCGGGGTTGTGCTCAGTCTATTCCCGGACACCCAAGACGTTAACAGGCAAGATGGGTTCTCTCTGTAGAGTTGTTTTTTTGACCTCCTCTCCCACCTCCTCGTTGCGATTGCGTGCCAATGGCGTTTTTACTGTTAAACAAATTAAAATGGCGTTTTTGCTGTTAAAACAAATTGTTTACAATTAAAACAAAAAAAGTGTCTATGTTTGATCACCTCGATAGCGCTGGCCAAGATAGCGCGTGGCAGCGCAAGATAGATAATTGTCGCAAGAAACTACTTTTTTTTATTTTAAAGCGAATGTTCAAGAAAAATAGAGTGTACTGCGTGTCGATTGATCGATTGATTAATTGATTGATTGATTGATTTATTGATTGATTGATTGATTGATTGATTGATTGATTGATTGATTGTAGGGTTTAACGCACCGACGCAACGCAGGCGATGAGGCGCGCCGTGTTGGAGGGCTCCGGATTAATTTTGACCACGTGGGGATCTTTAACGCGCGCCGAAATCTCGCACACACGGGCGTTTTTGCTTTTGGCCTCAATCAGAAAAGCGGCCGCCGCGGCCGGGAACCGCACCCGCTACCTCGTGCTCTGCAGAGCAATGCCTTAGTCACTGAGCCACCGCGGCGGGTCATTGCGTGTCGAGCAGGCCGAAACAGACACCTAACGAATTACTCTGGTTTCCACATGAAAATTCACTTCGACACCAGAAAATACTTTTCATAGAAAACAATGAATTTCAGGTTCAAAAAACGATTGTGGAAATTTATGAAATTATTTTTTCTCATGAAAACGAACCATGCTCCAAAAAGCACGGTATCTGAATCACCGTGAAATCCGGGAAGACTGGAATTGACCGTCATAACTATTTCAGGGTACCCAGTTACATATCTAGTCGACATGACCACCGACACAAAGTGAAAGAGTATCGTACAAGAAGAACCATGTTTTACAATTCCTTTTTTGTGATGACCACTAGAGATTGGAACCGGCTGCAAGACAAGCAAGTGTGCTGTATGAATGAGTAATTGTTTTATTCCAGTCTGTAACCCCCCTGCTGTAACGCCTCTGTTGGCAAAGCGGGGCACTCACCGAATAAAGAATAAAGAATAACCATTTTCAAGTTCTGAAAATGGGCCCTGTTTAGGGGAAGTAATGTATTTTTCTTATGCCGAAGAAACTGTCGCAAAAGAACAAGTGTGCAGTAACGGGTACGAAAATTGAGGGCGGCTTTGCAATGTCAAAAATGGCCGTTTAAGGAAGTGCTAATATTTATATAATGATACTTTTATTACATACCTAAAAAACTGTGCAAAGTCACAAGGTTGCCAAAGCCGGTGTGATCGTGAAAGGCAGCGCCCGGCCAGCAGCAAAAATCCATGCACGTGGGCGAATACGAAAGATTAACAGAACCATCTAGTTAACCTAAAAGCGTGAGGTTTAAGGCTAGTTGGTAATTCATGAGCTACCCAGTGCGACATAAAGACCAGGGACGAAATAAGACTACCAACAAGAGGTGACTTCGACTAATTTTAATGAAAAGAAACACACATAAATATACATTTTATGGCAATGGCATGGCAGATACCGCAGCTGCAAAACAGTCACGTGTACAAAACAGATTGAAACTCGCTGTCGGCAGACATAGAAACAAGTAAAAAGGAAAATAAGACAAAACAATAATCCATTGGAAAGTTCACTATTGGGTGCCCCAGCCGTCTAGTCTATTGTGGAAAACTGAGGTTACTTACTTGGACACCCAATTGGGAACTTTCCCATGGATGATCGTTTGTTTTATTTTCCTTGTTCCTTGTGTCGATGTCTACCGAAAGCGAGTTTCAATCTGTTTTGTACACGCGGCTGTTTTGCAGCTGCGGTATCTGCCATGCTATTGTGATAGAATGTATATGTACGTATGTGTTTCTTTTCATCAAAATTAGTTAGGAGTCAGCGCTTGTCGGTAGTCTTCTTCTCGTCCCTGGTCTTTTTTTTTCGCGCATGTAGCTGATATAGTTAAATTGTACAACATAACTGTCAGTGAAAGTAACAGGGCACAGGCAACACCCTGCCACAGAGCGCCGGGCACGTAACAAGCAACGCTCTAATAGTGGTGGGCATCGGTGGCAACTACCGAGTCAAACAATTTCGGAACAAAAGAAACGTACGGATTTTTTCAGTTTCAGATGAGTCTTCATACTCCGGGCGTCAATTTAATAAATGATGACGACATGTAGTAGCGCCGCATTCATTGACCGTAGCTTGTGAAACGCCGTGGTACCTCATAGAGTGTGTGGCTACGCCAAGGAATGCATTTTTCAGTGCAATCAGTAGTCGAAAAAAAGTTGCACAGACATCTACGTTTGAATCCTAAGACGTAAGGAGCGAGAACGGCATGTCGTCTCCCACAGAGCATTTTCGTACGCATGGTGCATTTCTGATCTATGCTTCACGAGCACTAAAGGTCATCGAAAAGAGAAAGGCTAGCAGCCAGGGTTTTTATTCGCCCTGGCCTAGGAGAGGCAAAGGCTCTCTACGCTACGGTGGCTTAAAATCTGAGCGTGAAAGATTGCGGATGGGAGGTGTTGGTCAGTTTGAGCAAGTGCGTTATTTGGTGGGGTGTATGGCAAGGCATTTTTCAAGCACCCAGAGTAAAGCATCTGACGCACTTTTGTTTTTACGTGACGTGCTCACAGAGACGTCCTACAACTTGTCTCCCTGTTGCTCGTAATAACATAGCTGCCGTGCGCAAAGCGTTCAGAAACCCAACAGTGACGTTGGCCAAACTCGGCATGCGGAGAACACATTTACCGGGTACTGCCACTGGGAAGCGCCTTTAACATCGTAGGCTTCGCCATCCCGCGTAAACAAACAAGAAAAGGTCCACAGAGCACTCAGTGCATACAGAGTCAAAAACCAATCGATCGCAACGGCAAAGTGTAATACTTCGCTTGATTTCTGTTTTCGCTACAACAGCATACAATTTCTTTTTGAGCCACATCCCGTCTTCCGCCAGCTTCAGCCCTCCATCGATCTCAATGAATATGCACCATCTTGGGGCAAATAAACCAGTCTCCCGACTGCGGAATGACGGCGCGTCTAATGAGCATTTTTGCATTGTGTACGCTAAGCCAGTGAACTTCCACTTGATCTTTTGTAAACTCGCCTTGTATGCACAGCTGCCTTGCTTTTGCTTCTCCTGGTGGCATAACCTGAATCGACAGCTTCTGCGTTGGCTACATATTTTCGCTACTTTACACTTAGACGTTCCGTCACAATGATTGCTTTGAGGGACAACAGTCTGCAGTTTTGTTTCCTGTCCGCCCGGCAAAAATACCTACGGCGTTGTCTTTTTCTTTTCATATTACTTCTTTTGTATGTTGCCCCGCTTACTCATTAAACTGATCCCTGTCTCCGCGAATCCTACTCCGAAGCTGTTTTCCCGTCTCGACCGTCCCCAAAGCCGCAGCATTGTCCCATCGTGTCAGTTTTGTTCAAGCCCCTCAACACTGATACCATCTGTGCAAGTATAATCCTCGGCTTTTATTCCACCACCCGTATTTGTAACTGTCGTGGTAGTGCTGCCGATGGCCGACGTGTGCTGCTCCACGGACAGTCTAGCGAGCGGTACATTCGAAAGGAAACACAATGTTTTCTCATCGTGAGTGCTTTTTCTGACGTGAAGACTGCGACGGGGAATTCTTTCGGGCGCGCCAAGCACACGGTGCCTTTTGTCATTCTATTTCATTTCGTTTGGTTCCTTCGTCCTGGCCGGCTCTCTCTGGTGTATTTCTATTCGCATTGCAGCACCTGTCTCCAAGCACTGTCACGTTTTGGCTCGTGCGTTTGTTTCCTTCTTTGCATGACACTCTTCAAGCCAATTCGCACAGCATATTGTGATAAAACTCTCAAGAGCGTTTGAGGTGAACCATGAACATTTAGTTGCTAAGAGGTCCCGGCAGCACGGTCTTCCAATCTATCGCAAATGGCGGTGCGGGTTCTTCACAGGGAGTATCGATTAACTTTTACTGAGATGGGTAAAGCCACTTGGCCATAGTTGTCAAGGGGGAAGGCAATAAGAGGAAGTGGGTGACCAATCACTAATGATCGCGGTTGGTTGGAGATGGTCCATAGTTGGTTGGGAAAGATGTGTAGATTCCATCCTGACACTCTCCTTTTGAAACCACCCTTAATAAAAAAACTCCTAGACCATGAAAAAAAAAAGGTCTGCGGAATTGGGAGGCATTAGGAGATAAGCTCTAGGAGAGAGCATAGGGCGAAAGGTTTTGGAATGGTGCGAAAACATCACCGTGCTAAGCTGGGTGTCTCATGTCCGAGGCCAAGATTGGGTGGCAAAGGCAAGATCTCGGTTAGGCTGAAGAGTCCGAGTGGAACCATGTGTACAGCGTACGCCGAGAAACAGTCTAATGATGATGATAAAAGTTTAAAAATGGCTGGGAAGTACATGCTCGCTTACGTCGAGTTTGGTGCACAAGTTCGCAATGAAATGTCTGGGAAAGAGTACTCATAGCCGTGTGTGACTGGCCCGCCATGTAAATGAAGAATAGGGAGGCTCTGAGGGTACTGGAAATAAGTAAATAAATAAATTGTGTTGCGTGTACTCAACTCACTCGTTCACTGGAGCCGGTGGCTCATCGGTTACCAACCCGCTGTTACCATTGGTGACAGTGAGCAGTCAGCTCTCTGATACGCTGACAATTCGTGCTTTAATGGTTAGCGGCTAGCAGTTACCAGTTGTTACCAGTGGTTACCATGGGTGACCATAGAATGACCTACTGGGTTTGTGCATGGTTACCACTAGCGATATATTCAGTGGACCATCAATTGCATGTATACTTCAGTAAGGAGGAGGTGCTTGGTGGGCAAATACGTGTTACCCACGTTCGCGGACGCCACGCAATAACCTACAAATGTTTCATACACTCTTCTTTATGATTAGTGGAAACTTTTTCTACCCATGCAATTATATTTTTAAACAAACTGTTTTTTACGCGCGTTTTCGCGAGAACAGCGGCACACTATATAGTCATATTGTAATGTTAGAGGACACACGGGGAAGGCATCGCTGCAAAAAGATTGTCCCATTTCCAAACTTTGTAATTTTTCCAACTGCTGCCACTGGTGGCACGGCAGTGGCATGTCGACATTACTTAGACGAGTTGTAAGCCTCGGTGCATTTAAAGCAAAGCCAGAGTGTACATGCAAAACCGGGTGCGGCGGTGCAAATTTATTCATTTATGCGCATCGTAGGTATTCAGGCTAACGGCAGTCACTTTCTTGATATAAAGGTAAACATATGCCCAGAAAAGGAGGGGTAACCGCAAATTAATAAGGGTGTCATCTGTAGTCCACAAAGGACGAGACGCTGGTTCCACCAACGGTGTTCCAAGCAGCAAAAAAGAAAAGGCATGGAACCTGTCTACTCACTCCAAATCACTAGCATTCATCTGACCCGCGGAGGACGCGCTACAGGTTACAGCTGAGAACTACCCGCTTGGAAACACGTCTTTAAAAACATTCCGGTAGTCCGAGCCTTTCCCAGAATGGTTTTTACTGAAACAACCTTTCTCCAATACTCACTTTTGAACCCCGTAATGCCACCGACTTGGTTCCTGAGCGATCACCTGTACGAACGGGGTAGTTAAAAAAATAACTTCAAAAATTTATTTCCTTCCTAACATCGCAAGTGTTGAAGTTGTTTTCCTAACTCCCCACAGAAACTCGCACGCCCTTCGATGGTCGGTCTCCATTTTATATACCACGGTTAAGCACATCAGGGGATATAAATATTTCGTTAATCAAGCTATCGGTAGTAGTTAACCCCACGTTTTGTGGAATCGGAGAACAGAGTGACCCAAGTGAACTAGAGGCCGAAAATTTGTTGAGTAAAATTTTTCTTGTCGTGCAGACATAGAAAAAAATTATTTCATTTTCACTGCAATGGACGATAAACTCTTTTCATAAACGCCTTTACGTTTCTTAAGCCATGAAAGAGATCGAATGGCTTTCTACGCTCGCAGGGGGAGCACAAAAAAAATCAGGTTTGAATTCAACCGATCTCAAAAGATGTGAGAAAGGCCGTTCCACTCGGCCACCCTGGAATGCTTGGATCCAATCGTAAGAACAACAAAAACACTCCGAACATCCGCGCCGCTATTCCTGAGCTCACCACGTTAACAACATTTTCACAAAAACGATCAGTCGAGTGGAGATCTATTGCGTCTAAATCCCGTTTCTTCGCACTCGGAGAAATGTGGGCGGCACAAGGCAATAAAAGCGCGCTGCTTTTTAAGTTCCGATGTACAACAGACACATAAAACGTCGTAAGTTTTAGGATCAGTAAATATCAACTTCAAGAACTCTTTTAAGGGCAGTTAGGAGGGGTACGTTTGAGTCACAGTAAGCAAAAATGTTTTTTTATTCAGTTTCGTGGGGCATAAATGTATTCGAACCGGATTCCTGATTTCCGCCAACGTAGAAATGAAATGTATTATTTCAGTTTTGTACATGCGCCTTCGGGTGCGTTCAGTACCTCTGTATCATTATTATTGTGGAAGAATAATATGCCCGCCGAGTCGAAAAATCTGGCTTATTTGTAGACAGTCCACTGCGCATTGTACCAGAAAACGCTAAAGGCCGAAAGAATAAAGCACGTCACCTCGGGCTGAAATAGTTTTCCAGGACAGTATTTGCAAGTATGGCGAACAAATGACATGGAAGAGAAAATTTGGTGCGTTTCGGTATGGTTGAGAATCGAGCCCGGGTCTTTGGGAATTGAAACCAGCTCGTTATCCCGGTTCCACAGTGGCATCACTCTTCCGGGGCAATGACGGGGTGCCTAGTGAGTTCGCCATTAGGCACGTGATTGACGAAGCCAATGCGAGAGGGTCACGTGACAGCACATGCTAGAGAATGTGCACGCCAGCCATGACGGCCACTGATGACTGGAAAGTAGTGGCGCGGTGTTTCGCCAGTTTGCCTGCTCGAGTGTTTCACACAGTGCCTTCTGTTTGAAAGCGCTTCTACGACGGATGTATCAACCCTTGCCGGAGCGGCTAGGCACGGTCGAATGCATGAATACGTCGATGAGCCTAATTCACAGTAGCCCATTAATGCAGCGAGCACAGTGAAAAGATGAAGCAAAGGAACGCAAAGAAAGACACCGAAACAGGACGTGGCAATACATAGGAAGAAGTACTAACACATTTATTTAGGAGCATAGTCAGTTGACGATGGTGGCCGTCATTTTGCCGCGCCCGCGGGACCAGTGAAGCGTGAGCATTATGGCCTGGGAAGCGCAACCCCTCCTCGCACTTCTCACATCTGGTTATTTCCGGGTAGGGATCGACTTTGATAGGTGTCACCAGGAAAAACGTAATGCTTTCCTCCGCAAAGCACGTCTGCCCTTTGTGCTCACCCGAGGAACTTTTTAGCGTTCGCGGGATGCAGTGTGGTCACGCGTTTCCCTTCGGATTGAATAAAATATTACATGGGATGCTTGGGTTTCCTCAGTATACCTGTGCAGTCGAATAAAAGAAACACGACTGACCCAAAACAAGGGAAAGGTTTACTGTTTGATATTGTGTTGCCGAAAAGTGCAGTGACGCAAGAAGGCGGCAATGGCTGGTACAATTTTTTCATTAACTATAGCACAAATATCAGATATGCTGTCCGCCAAGGGAAAAATAAAATACTGGTCCCTTATACTCTCCTTGATCCGTGATATTTTTCTTACATACAAGCCGCGAAAAATCACAATAGGAGCACGTTTGCGTTCGTATCTACAACGTAAGCACGCTTGCACAATGTAGACCAACTTGACGACAGCGCGCGTCGACCAGTCGCTGCAGTAACTCCCACATTTGCCACAAGCTTTTATGGATATCGGTGAGACTAACCTCGGGAGATTGCTTTACGGTTCGCTTTACGGTTCGCCTGGCTTTGACATCACCTGTCCGGCTTTCAGCGATTACTGTGTAGTTATCCGGTGTAATGCAATGTGTTTTTGCACAGCTAGTATTAAGGGCGATAGCTTGCTTTATGCCCGGTTTTAAGTTGAGTACGTTGCGCGATGGAACACCAGAGTTCCGTTTAGTTCGGTTTATTCACCAAAAGGGATCTAGATGAATATACATGGATTCCTGGGCTAAAAGTGTATAAACAACTTGACTAGGGCCCATGGCGCGGCATATAAGACGTTGCATATAGTAAAGAAATATTAGGAACAAGTGCAATGTTCCGTAGATGTGTAGTATATAAACAAGAGTAATTTAAATTGCAGTAGATATCACAAAACATCACATATAGCTAGAAGAATACCGAATGAAACATATTAGCAAAGAGCACTGTTTGTGAGCAAACGCAAAGAAAAAGAAATAAGGGGTAAAGCAGATGTACGTAACTTAGTACAATGCAGCAGTGACGGATAATTGTTTGAATGAGTAAACGTATACGCGGAGAAAATGCAAAGAGAGAGCGGGTTTTAACTCCAGCATAACAAACAAAGTTCTACTGACATCTGACTACTGACTTAACAAACGACATCAATCCAATTGAAATGTTTGGGGCGTACATTTTGACACCAATTGCAGAGAAACATATTCAAATCCTGAAAGCATCTTTACAGTTTCCAAGCTTAAGCGGAATCCTTGCTCACTGCGAAAACTTTATTTCCAGAAGTGGGTTTACTGGGTTTATGAGACGTCATAATTTCGAGAAAAAAATCTGGGGTGTGTCGTGCGTGTCATCTTGAAACCAGGTTGAAGTTCCCCAGAAATAATGAATAACGCGGTATTGGTAGCAAAAGCTGAAGGTTGCCCTACTTTTGAACAACGATTTGTAAATGTACTACGAAGGCGGCGGGTGTTGCTATGAGTTGCTTACACAAAGGTAGCCGTATAACTAAATGGAGTTCTAAACGCAAGCAATTTGAATCTACTTACTTCAAAAAATAGAGCGACCACCCCAGAGAGCTTGTGTTTGCGAATGGGTGTACATAACAGCGAGTGCTGTGTGTCTCCCTGAACCGCTCAAAAACTCGATTCGCGGAAACGCACACACCATTTTTGTTCGCCTCAATACGCAATTTATGTTTGGGCTTTTAGTGTTGTCTTCACAGTACTGCCGCAACTAGCTAGAAATGAAAGACGTAGATGCGGCTTCAAGGACATTCATTTCCCCATTCGAATTCTCGCGCCATCGTGCACTTATATTTTGCGGGAACCCCAAGGGCCGTTCCAAGCAATTTTTCGCCAATAGCAATTGCATACGGCTGTCACAATTTTACTCTTTTCTCATGCTTTAACACATCGAAACCGGCACACAAGTACAAGGTAAGCCTATGTTGAAAAACGTATGAGCAGAGCGCAATGAAATTTGCCTGGCGGCTGGCAGTTTGAAGGGGTTTCAAAAAGGAAATCATAGGAATATGCCGAGGACAGTAAATACGTGTTGTCAAAAGGTAAAAAAAAGCCCCCGAATAATGGTAGCGAAAATTGTTTCGGTAATACACCTTCTAACGTGTTACATCCAATGGAAAATGTGCAGTCTGGAAAGGCATTGCAAGGCATCCGTTCCAAGCAGGATACGCCATGGGGCTACTGAGGTGTTAATGATCGGGCCAGTGGGAAATGACAGTAATTCAGAAGAGATAAACTGGGGAGCTTTTCATCGAAGCTGCAAGCATGACTACATCCAAGACATGGAGAATAATCGTGTAGGAAGGGTTTTTTGGCGTTTTTTCAAACATGCTTCAGTCAACATGGTATCCCCTGCAGTATTTTAGGGGCGCAGCACCTTAGGCCGAGGCTTGCCCGGCATCCGGCGTCCGTGCTCACGGCACAGAACCGTGTAAACCGAAACATCTGTGAACAAGATGTTCACGAAAGGTTAACAAGAACAAAATAAAAGTTTCCCAAAAGGTTAGAGAGAGAGAGAGAGAGAGAGAGAGAGAGAGAGAGAGAGAGAGAGAGAGAGAGAGAGAGAGAGAGAGAGAGCTCCTGGAGAACCGTGCTGCGCGTGATCGAGGAGCATTGGATAGGATTGAATAGGATTGGATAGGATTGGATTTGGATTTGCGTTGAAAGGGATTGGATTGAAAGGGGTTGAATTAGATTGGGTTAAATTGAATCGTACTGTATTTGATTGTGTATGACATCGTTTTAGCAGCAGTAAGCACTTTAACCGGTGATTTACGGTAAGAGCGATCCCCAGTGTTTCGCCCACTCGCCATGATTCACTTCTTGGAGATGTGGGAATTTTTTTTCTTGCCGCACACTTTTGAAGTTCCGTTTTTCTGTATTGGCACGTGCAGGAGGATGTCTGTTCTCTCAACGAAATGAAACGTTGTTTTCAAATGTTCCTTAAAGTATTCATAACATGAGAAGCCTGCAACGGCGCCGTTCATTTTTACTGTTTCCTTCATTTCTGGAAGAAGTTCGAAATATAGAGTTATCGCCAGAGCAGGGCGACACTGCATCATTTGCTTGTCGTTCCAGGCATTACTTCTAATCCCTGCTTTACCTCTGTTTGGAATTTAGTTGAAGTCTTTCAACGATGTGTTTATTTCTGTAACTGAAAGGAAGTTGGCAGTAGTGCTAGGGTGATGTAAATCAAGCAAGCAAGCAACGTTCAGAACACCGAAACAGAAGGGAAAGAACGCGACAGAGGGAAAGCTTTTGAACGATAAGAGGCCATCGGCGGGGGTTATTTAGGTCAGCATAGCTAAAGCCGGAAAACTGTTATTGAAGTTTATACTTAGCACTGTGGACCATGGGGTTTCATACTAATACATACTAGAAGGAAATCTCGCGCTGCAATCGCGGGCCGCCGTGGGCGGCGCCAGTGCAGCTAGCGACGTTCCTCGGCTACTTGGCGTGGTTAGCCACATGGCTTCTTTTTTGTCTCGAAGCCAAAATCAACAAAAAAATGGTAACATTGTTTTCTCGTTCATCTTGCGTAAAGCTTGTAAATCGTCCCTGACAAATGAATCTTTCTTTAGCTTTATTTTATAAAAACAGAAAAATTTGATTAACTTTCCGCACTAATATTGTTGCTTTTCCGCAGCCAGGGGCAACTTTTCAACCTTTTTCGTGAGCCATGCCAAGGACAAGTGGAACGTGCCTCCCCGGTACATGACGGAACGCTTGCTGCAGCGCGGCTCCTCTATATGGTGGCGCCACATTTCTCTCTAGTATATATTAGTATGAAACTCTATGATGTGAACTGAACAGCTGACCAGTCCATGAACGCCTTACTCATGGCGCTATTTTCAAAGTCGGGCGATTGCCGTTCATCCTTTGTGTCGCAACTAGAATGCGTGCTCCTAAATGAGCGTTCCCTGCCAACACCTACTATGTGCCGCGAATATGCCCCAAATTTTGCTAAAATCTAGGGGGGTTGAGAGGTACGAACTAGCTCGCCGATGCCGGTAATGCGACAATTCTGAAGTTTAATGGGCTTGATGTGTGTTTTGTTGTAAGTGTATGTATACCCGCCGCGGTGGCTCAGTGGCTAAGGCGTTGCGCTGCTGAGCACGAGGTCGCGGGTTCGATTCCCGGCCGCGGCGGCCGCTTTTCTGATGGAGGCGAAAAGCAAAAACGCCCGTGTGTGCGAGATTTCGGCGCACGTTAAAGATCCCCAGGTGGTCAAAATGAATCCGGAGCCCTCCACTACGGTGCGCCTCATCGCCTGCGTTGCGTCGGCGCGTTAAACCCCACAATCAATCAATCAATAAATTGTAAGTGTATACGATGTTAATGCGACGAAATCACAGTTAGATATATAGACATCCCCAGATCAACGACAAAACTATGCGCACACTTCAGCCGATGTTTTGCAAAGAAACAAGCTTCACGGTATCAGCTTCAACTTAAATACAGGGGGGGATTAAAAGAAATACGAACACACAACTTGCGACGCAGGCCGCACGGTCTGGCTGCACTGTCAGTAAACTGCGCATGTGCGTAATTATTTTAGAGCGTTTGAGAGTGTGGCCTACTGTTAGAAGGGACTACAATCATTTAATTTGATGCGTCTTTTTATGCTTTGCACCACAGGGCACCATGTTATCTTCTACATTCGGGAGCCGAGTGCGGAGCAGGCTGATTGTAGCTAGCACGATGCTATTCAACGATCATCCTGCTCAGTGGCGACGTAGCGTGAAAATGGGCCTCAAAATAAGCGACCCGAGTCGCTTCTTGATCAAGCACTTCCCATAAATGTAGGGCCCCACTCTCAAGCGCTCTCAAAGAAGTGCGCATGCGCGTAGTTTACTGAATTTGCAGCCAGACGGCGCCGTTTGCGTCGGAGGCTGTGCACTCCGTTGTTAGTATTTCTTTAATACCCACTGTCATTCATACCAAAGACACATCTAGTAGCCATTCTGTGCACGGAACGTTAGTTGTTGTGGGGATTCTCCTCTGTGAGCGCCCATGTTAGGCCGTTCAAACTGCCGCGCGCCACCTCTCCTGCCATCTGGGAACACACGGCAGAAAGACTGTGCGATGGAGGGGGGGCGTGGCACATTTTTGGGGACGCTAGATAAGGGCAGCGGCACTTGGTAGCGGGGGGAGTTGCTGGCCGGGAGCGCCGCCGGTGACACGAGAGAAGCCACCGCCGTCAGCCACCTCGAAGAAGACGCACGTCAGCAAGGCCCGCCGTTCGTCCCGCCGTACCGTAAGCCCTGGGACCCTGAAGTGCTTTTGTTATGTGCTTGGTTGATTGTATCCCCTGTTCCATTTATATTTCATTTTCCACTGCTTGAGTAAAGCGCAATTGTTCCTCTTGCAATGTTCTGTGCGTGATGTTTTGACGAGGCCGTTGCCTGAACCCCCCTCGGTAGGCAGAACTACCTACAGTGGCGCCCAACGTGTATTTAGGCTAGCACAGTCCTTTGTCAGCAAGACGCTTACGCACAGGAGCAAATTGCGACTAAAACTTTCGTGCATTTGTTTGCAAGCGGCAGCTGTTTCTGGAACTTTGCACTTCAGCTTAGCGAAATGTATTTTGCTGCTGAAAGCCGGGTATAATGTTGTTGCTCTTACGCCCGACTTCATTTCTTTTCAACGAGCCTGCGCACTACCCAGCTTTCTTTTCCGCGGCACCGAATGTCCAGTTTTCCGGCGAGCGCCGCAACTGATAAGCATTACCCGCAGTTGACTTTGTGCTGGTGCGTGCTCGATTTATACGGTGGCATCTTTGTAGCTCCTTCGCCCGAGTTCGTTGGTTCTCGGAGTTTCGTTGGCGTCCAGCAATGAAGTCCGCTGCCGGCGGAAAGGAGCTTCGTTCGGGAACAGTCGTCGGGGCCACGGCCCCCGACACCGCCTTCAGCGAAGCTCTCACCACAGTGGACGGCTTATGTCAAGCTCTTACGCAACACCTGGGCACTCTACAAGACCCGGCGCCCCGTCTTCAGCCTGACATCCCAACCTACCGCGGCTATGACGACCGTCTGTCCGTCGCGGATTTCCTTGACAAGCTCGATGTCTACAAGGCCGCCGTCGGAGCGTCGGACACTCATATGTTAACCAGGGTATTGCCACTGGTTTTCCAAGGGCCTGCAGCCTGCTGGTGGCGCCTGCAGTCCCCGTTTGCGTCGTGGGCCAACTTTGTGGTAAGCTTTCGGACTGAGTTCCTTCCGCCTGGATACGAGACTCGCATTCTCCGTGAGTTAGATCTCAGGACGCAACACCCTAACGAAAGCCTGTTAGAGTATGTACGCGCTATGCAGGAACTATACAGGAGAGCGGCCCCAGAGACTACTTCAGCTGAGCAAGTTGCCCGTGTGTTACGGCAGTGCCATCCTCGGTTCCAGCCGTATTTGTATGCTCAAACGTACGCGGATTTGAATGCAGTTGCTTCGAACGCGCGCGCTATTCAGGAGTGCCTGCTCGCCAAATTGCAGTATGCACCACCGCCAACGCCGAGTCAATCCTTGGAGCCCAGCTGTGCCTGGAACGGGCCTGGCGCTTTCCAGTCGTGGGCGCCGCAGTCCGCGACACACCGGGCTTTGGATCCGGGCGAATTTGCACCAAGAAAGCGGCTGCAGAACCGATACCGTGACCGCACTCCAGCCAACGCGGGCTACGGGGCCGTGGGCCACCCGGTCCCAGCCAACGCGGGCTACGGGGCCGTGGGCCACCCGGTCCCAGCCAACGCGGGCTACGGGGCCGTGGGCCACCCGGTCCCAGCCAACGCGGGCTACGGGGCCGTGGGCCACCCGGTCCCAGCCAACGCGGGCTACGGGGCCGTGGGCCACCCGGTCCCAGCCAACGCGGGCTACGGGGCCGTGGGCCACCCGGTCCCAGCCAACGTGGGCTACGGGGCCGTGGGCCGCCCGGTCCCACACGAAGACGAGCCATCAGGGGGCTCGTCAGCAGGGGCCCGCCACCGAGGACAGATTTCCGCGTTCGGGAAACTTCACGTCCCGGCGTCGCTGAAGCCAGGCAGCGAGTCGCAGCGGGCCAACACACCTGGTAAATCTTTTCTTGTGCCTTCGGTGGATCGCATGCAGTATCCCCCCAAGCTAGTGGCACCAACCATTCGTGTCAAAGTGCTCGGCAAGATCGTAACTGCACTCCTTGATACCGGTTCCACAGTTTCCCTTATCGGTGATATGCTTTTCGAACACTGCAAGGCAAAGCAGTGATGCGTCTTTTTATGCTTTGCACCACAGGGCACCATGTTATCTTCTACATTCGGGATCCGAGTGCGGAGCAGGCTGATTGCAGCTAGCACGATGCTATTCAACGATCATCCTGCTCAGTGGCGACGTAGCGTGAAAATGGGCCTCAAAATAAGCGACCCGAGTCGCTTCTTGATCAAGCACTTCCCATAAATGTAGGGCCCCACTCTCAAGCGCTCTCAAAGAAGTGCGCATGCGCGTAGTTTACTGAATTTGCAGCCAGACGGCGCCGTTTGCGTCGGAGGCTGTGCACTCCGTTGTTAGTATTTCTTTAATACCCACTGTCATTCATACCAAAGACACATCTAGTAGCCATTCTGTGCACGGAACGTTAGTTGTGTACGCGTGAATTAGTTCCTTTCAAGCGCTTGTTTTGTCAGTATTCTTCTCTAACTTCCCTTCTTTCTTGCGCTATAAAACATGTACCAGTTATGCCAGTACCAACTCACCGAACTTTCCGACTAATTAATTCGTTTTTTATTTAGGGCCCCCGAAAGACAGACAAAGTAACAATGCAATCTCGTGCAATTGAGCCTACAACCTCCATATCTTCTCGAAATATTGTTTGCAACCTGCATGCCGTGAAAGGAGCAACAGAATAATGTATTGTTGAAGCGAGTGGGCGATTCCGGCCGGCGGTTGGAGAATACCTCGGGCATGAGTACGCCACCCGATGCCGACTGCTCTGCTCAAATTTCTACTCCGTAAACTTCCCGTTTGGCCGAGATTTTTGCTTCTGAGCAGCTTTAATGAGAAACATCTGAAGAAAAGGTATTTTTTAAACTCCCACAACTTCTGCGACGCCCTCCGAGTTTTCGGCGTTGTATCTACTAGTAAGGATTACTCACAACGATGTCTGGACACAAACTGTGAGATTTTCGGAAATTTCTTTGATGGAGAGTGCACATCACCAATGTTTTCGGCAAAACCAAGTTTTCGAAAGTTTTCGAAACTTCCTCTGGCACGTAAAGCTTCCCCAGCATTTTCAAATTTAGATGCCACTCGTTCGATTGTCTATAAACCCAAATCCGTAGTGGTAAATGTTTTACACTTCCTGATGCTACGTATTTAACCACAGAATTAAACATGCCATTACAAATACTCAATATATTTTGGCTCGCGGGGTAATTGAAAACATTGTGCGCCTGAAACATGCTTACCAATGTATCGAGTAATAATGAGATTTAAAAAGTAACTCTGTTTTTATAAGTCACTTCCAATACCACGGTCCGGGAGAGTTGTCTGATTCGTTTCAAGTCCGAATATTTGGGAAAGGAATGCTCTAAAGCGTCGTTGTTTCTTTATAAATTTAAGACGAAAAATGTAAATGAATATGACCTTCCTCTAACACCTTTTAGAAATTTGCCAATATACCACAATGCAATTTGAATCAGTTTTTACTTCTACATTTTTCATGGGAATGTGAATTTTTTGTAACGACATTTCGAATCGAGTTTGGCGCATGAGAATTATACACACACAATGGGGTGTAAAAATTAACGAATTTTTAGGAATGTCGCGCATAACTTAGTGAAATCGTAGTTGTTCATATAGGCCGCGCAGCAATATGCTTTTTGGTCGTAAATGTATTTTAAAATTTTGTATCTAAGGAATGCTAATAGAGATGTCCACAGCCTCGTTTCGGGGTTTATATACATTTCGCTTCAGGCGTATTAATTTTTGCAGCATCATTTAAACAAACCAAATGCTCAATGCGGGCCAGACATTCAGGTAACGCAATGCTTACGAGGCGTTGATGCTTTGACGGTCACAGAAACTAAATATTCAAAAATTTAACGCTACGTAACACGCGTTTTAAAACTGTTAAGCATGTATGATGCCTGGTAGTGTCCGAATTTGGGCTTTGTGCCTAGGGGTTACCTCTGCAAATGCATGAACATTTAACTCGGTATTTTCCTATAAGTAACCCCTACGCGCAACCGGTATATAATAAGGAATGCCTACGGATCACATTGCCACGTCCACTTAAGCGCTTCATAGCTGTAAGCTTAAGCGTGACCTCAATGCAAATCAGTGCGATCATTAGCGAACGAGTTCTGTTATTTGGCCTAATTATCTCCGGTACGCCATTACGCCAATTTCCTACATGATTTTTCGTCATGTACAGGGTGGTGCGACAAAAATTGGAGCACCTTCTTTCCTGAGCGAACCACCGCTCTGTTCGCGCTCAACATTTACACAAAGGTCCTTTTCGTGGTGTATTGTGTTTGACACCGGGATCAACAATGGTACTTACGTGTTTATTCTGAAAATAAATAAAAACGTTTTTTGACCATGGGAAAATGGTGGCTGCTTTAGACGTGCGAGCCAGCGCAAGCCGATCTTGGAACGACGGCGCCACCTGGGATATGCAGAGCGAAACGCACGTTTGGGATCACGGCCTCCGCGATCGGCTGGATTCACGGTAGGAAGGAGCCCGATGGTGCAGCAGACGATCAGACAATGTCTTTCTTCCCTTGTTTGCGATGATCACAAACACTTGCATAACAGCTTGAACCAACCATAATAAATATATTCCCACGGTTTACCATTGCAATAAACGTTAAATTTCTTTTTTCACATGCTTTCACATCGCATAAAATGTGTAGATCAGTGTCTCAGTTACAATGTTTCAGTTACGCTGTAATTCGTTTTGCTACGTTAAAAATTAGAGAAAGGACATTGAGTGCCGAATAAGTTGAGATGCCTCCTCTACGCAGCATTTGTGGCCCTAACAAGGACATTTTTTCAGGCACTTCAGGCCGTCGTCTGGGGGAAAAAACGAACTGGTATTATTTCAGTGGTTCACGCAGTCGTCAAAGGTGAACAAGAAGAAAAAATGAAGTGCGCGAGTCCTCATATTTAGTGGTGACCGCCGTCAGCGTCGATGCACTTCGGTAGCCTATCAACATAGGCGTCCGAGGATGCTTCCCTCATTTTGTTGTCGATGGCGGTGAAGGCGGGCTGGGTGTGTTTTGAGAGAGTCGCGAGATTTTCCACTGGGCCGCTGCGGTACACCAGGGATTTCCCGTAGCCCCATACAATAAAGTCGCAGGGTGTGAGGTCAGGAGAGCGCAGAGGCTGGGTCATCGAGGCCGAACCTCGCCCCATCCATCTGTTAGGGAAGTGGGCGTCAAGCCAGCGCCGGACTTTAGTGGCGAAGTGGGTGGCTGCTCCATCCTGCTGCGAAACGCAAACCTCTTTCTGGATATGGTATTGCTACAGTTCTGGCAAAAAGTACTCTTCGAACAGGTTCAGACACGATTCAGCTGTGACAGTGCCGTCGAAAAAAAAACGTCCCTATCACCCCCTCTCGCCAGATTCCGCACCAGACGATGACGCCGGGGGAGTTTACTGCTCTTAAGCCATAACCACATGGGCGAGAAATCAAGCTTCGCGCGAGCGTCGGCGTCGTTCGGCGGCAACGCGCGGACACGCAGGAGAGGGCGAGTAACGGCATGAGACCAGAGAAGTCGCGTGCAATCCGCTGCATCGGCGAGCGTTGCTGGACACGTTTGCATTAACCATGCCATCCTGTTGAAGTCGTTTATGAGCACTTATCGTCGATTGTTGAACTGCAGTTATCAAGCCCCTAGCTTGAAAAAATTCACCATCTTCCCGTAGGGGACCTTTGAGCAGTATGAGAAGCAGCCATGGGGTCGACTCAAGTCGACTGCGTTTAGGTTGTCCGCAGCCATGCTCCTCTCGTCTATGATTACGCATTTCACGTTGCGGAAGGCCACGCGGAAGGTGTTCAACTCGCTGGCGCTGAGGCCTTCGTCCTTGTTGGGGCCGGTGGTCTTCTGAGAGAGCTTGAAAGCCGCGTGCACCGTGGTTCCTCCCACTGCCACAGCCGCATTTCCGGTGCTCCCGCAGGTGACGAACGCGTTGTAGGCGGTATTGTTGCCGGTGTTGCTGTACCGATTGTAGAGGTCCATGGCAAGCCGGAGGACGAACGTCTTGCAGCAACCGGTGGGCCCAGTGAAGAAGACCCGTAACGGAGGTGCTGACTGCGTCGTCTGCCGGTGGATCATCTCGCGCAGTAGCTCATGTTGTTCTGGGTTTGTCATCCTAATCAAGTTGTAGTATTCGTCCCGGTCCATGATGTCCTGGTGCTTGCGCACGGCCGCGCACGAACTCGCGTGTTTGATCAGGCGCACCAAGTGTTGGCTCAGGAGTCGGGATTAGGTCGGCGTCTTCGTATTCCGGGTGGACGATCACGACACGAGGAGGTGCTGCTCCTTCTTCTTGTTCTTCTTGTTGTTCCGTCTTCTCCGCTGCACTGTCCGCGGCGCTGACACTGGCGTTGACGCTGGCGTTGCAGGTGGCGTTACCGGCGGCGTTGCCCGTGGCACTCATCGCGGCGTTGCGGGAGGAGGTTCCCCTACAGGAAGATGACGACGCTAGTTGAACGCAAAGCTATCTCGTGACGGATTCTTTGGTTGGCCAAGCCCCAGGGGCATCCTGCCACAATCATCATCAGCGCTGCCTGGCCAGGCATGCGCAGTGGGGTGTGGATGCAGCACAACCGCGCCCACAAAACGGCGGAGGGAACAGGCGCGACCATAAGCTGCTTCGCATCTAAAAAAAAGAAAATTACTTGTCCTTCTTTATTCATTGCTAAGTATGTTTGCGGGCAAATATTGAAATGCTGCGACATGTATTTGAAGTCATCAGCGTCGAATCTGAACAAAATAAGATAGGATGATAAACGAAGACGCGCTTCGCACAACTTCTCTACTTGCTACTCTATTTAACCTTCATGTTATGTACCGACTGCGAGTTTATGAATTGAAAGTGTAAGCAAAACAAATTTCAGCGTGGCCTTGATGCTGAGGTTACCGCCGAACGTCATTTGTGAGTTAAAAGGCAAGATATCCTGGCAGCCTTGATTTACCGTGTAAAAAAAGCTGATAAAATCCCCACCGCAAAAAAAAAAAGAAAATTCCAGCTGGGTTTTGGAATTCTAACCATGTACGTTCAAACGAGAAGCCCAGCACCCAGCCGCTCGGCCACGCCAAAGGACAAGAGAACACCAAGAATTGGTATACTAGGTGAGGCTGTCCACGAATGTTGGGTGTTCTTTGTTTTGGTCGCATTTGAGAGATTTGAACAGTGGCCACGCTTGTTTCTTACGCACCGATCTCGGAGCCGAGGACAATTATACTTGTACTACATGCGATGTAACCCCGGCTTCCTTATTTGAGTCACGAAAAGCTATTGCACATCCGCGGTTTCCCCTACGCAAGCCACGGTATCCACGAATGTAATGGAATGCGTTAATGACGCTTGCTCATCACGCATCGGTCTCGACGACAAGCCAAATTTTGATAATACCAGAAGGGATGTAGCCCGAGCTCCCTTATTTAACTCACAAAAAGCTATCGCACATCCCCGATCGTCCAGATAAAAGCCGAACAAGCCACAAATGGGTGAGCGTTTGCGAACAGAAATAGCTTGCAATTTGTCTCAAGGCAACCGAGTACCGCAAGTTAAAAATAAACTGATTGTTTTCTGCTGAGAGGAATAACCAAAAACCACAAGAAGGACAGGAAACCCGGACGCTGCCGCCCGCTTTCCGATGCTTTCTCGCGCTGCGTCGGCGCCGATATCTGACATTGGCGCTGCTCGTGTGTCAGCTCGAGTGGCTATGCATTTTTGGCGGCACGCGCTGACACGCGTCGACTCGTGAAGACGCCGAATATACGCTGCATGTGGTTGGGCTCTTATTGTCCTAAAATTCGGATTTGTTTTGACCAAAAACATTGGGGGTTCACACGCCCGTACAAACAAAAGGCTGCCTCATCGCTGAACACGAGAAACGACAGGCGTCCAAGGTCTGGCGCGATTCGCCTGAGCTTGAAGCGACAGAAGCTCAAACGACACCCGTTGTCGTCATCCGTCAGTCTCTGGTAGACATTGAATTTATAAGGCCTGAAAACTTTTGCCTTCGAGGCACGACTGACGGTTGACGCCGACGTCCCGAACATAAGCCCCGCAGGCCTGCATGATAAGCACGGGCTAGCTTCGAAAGCTCCTACGACGGCCTCGGGAAGAACCGAGGCCCGGCTCCCTCTTTCTTTCCGCACTTTTCGTTGTAAGTATCCCTTCGCTTCAAATGGGTCCCTCAACCGAAGCACAGCAGGGTAGCTCGGGGGTAGCTTGCTAAATAGTTTCTTGAAGAGCTTGCGTACTCGATACGAGTTCGTCGTTACCAGGGAACACACCGCAGCTACCGTTTCTTCCGCTGAAAAAACTTTCACATCAACGCTTTGTGATGACAGACAGGCAGACAGACAGACAGACAGACAGACAGACAGACAGACAGACAGACAGACAGACAGACAGACAGACAGACACAAACACGCACACGAAACTTCACAAAGAAAACGTCAACAAACGAACAAGGACAAAGCAAGAACAGTGAGGCTGACTTCGCAGAGCCGGATAACCTGGTAAAGCTAGCAGACAATCAGAAAACGTGAAAGCAGGGGAGGAAACAAATTCAACGTTTATTGGCAAAGATGAACCGCGGGAATATTTTATTATGTTTGCAATCAGCTGCTATGCAAGTATTTGTGATCATCGTAAACTAGGGACGAAACAGATTTTCCACCCTTTATACCCCAGGTGGCGCCGTCATTCCTAGATCAGCTTGCGGAGGCGCACACGTCCAAATCGGCCGCTGTTTTCCCCATAGGCGAAAACAGTTTTTATTTATTTTCAGAATAAAGAGGGAAGTACCATCGTTGTTCCCGGTGTCAAACAAAACAGACCGCAAAATGTAATCTTCGTGTGAAGTTTTAGCGCGAACAGCACGGAGGTTTGCTCAGGAAAACAAGCTTTCTAGTTATCGTCGCACCACCCTGTATTACACTTTTCTGCACTTTTTCATATTACATTGAGAACTGCAGAGTCTTTGAGCCAGCTTCAAATTCTTGTTCTCTCTAAACCTTTACGCGTGGTGCGATGGTTTCTTTACTATATTCACCTTGCCATATATTAAGACAAGCAATTCAAGAGAGATTTGCGTGCATCTACAGTTACAGACAAATTTGGCGCCATCTGTTAACCGCCAGTTCATGCAACTCGCGCTAACAATTTCGGCGCGGCTGCACAGGCGTACTGCAATACTGTTGCGATTAAGGCGATGCCCCTCTTAGCACAAAAGGGCGCTTCAGAGCTACTCTCTAACGAGATTCGCCATACTTTCGTCCTCCGCCTTCCGCCTTCATTCCTCCGCCATGGTGTACTAGAATAGTACCTCCTGTGCACCCTCCTCCACTTTCCGACCGCGATCTCTCTGGTATCACGGTCGCCCATTCTGCGCTGCGGTCCGCGTTCGCCCTCTATCGTCCCTTTCCCCGTTCTCCCTCGCACGCTCGATTACACTAACGGCAACGTCAACGCTGCTCAACGGACGCGTTAACGGGCTCTTGCGAGCTGGACCCTAAAATGACTCAAGCCGGCCAAGAGTGCTCACAGCGAAGCTGACACAAAGAGAGGTAAATCGAGACTGGTACACAAATGCGGCGCTAACGAGAGGAAGTGTAATCTATCCGCGACACTCTGTGTGGCGCCACAGTCCAAAGACAAGAAAGAGGACATTGCAAGGGCGAGCTACGTTCAGGACCTTTACTCGTCTTTCTAGATCCGTTAAGTATAGTTATACTGCCCGGGATAGTAAACAAAGCGGTTTCAACAGACTGGTTAGTTGCTTCTGGCATGAGCTTAGTGGGTTGTGTACCTGCTGTGATGGACCCGATGGGACATTAACCTGTCAGGTGCTTCTAAAGCGGACCTCTGAGGGCAGAGAGCGCACACAAAGCTAGGCACGCGTGTGCGGCCACCCACCTATAGTAGCCAACCACGATCTAGATAGATATAGGCCTTCATCCTTTATCCTCCTGCAGGAGCCAATTTCGGTCGGGCGCACCAACGAAATTGCTCTGAAGACTTCAATTATTCCATTTTTAGGAATACCTTCTTCCGATAGTAATATAAATGTAACAAATTTGATGTAATGGGTAAAGCCATTCTTACACGAGCGAGCTAGACTGTTACTCCGGTATTGGCGGCTTTAGATGACGAAGATTCTTGCTCCACCGTACTGGCGGCGGTGTCTGCAAAGGTAGGTTCCGGGCGGTAAAGGAGGCAAATGCGGTTCCGGGCGGTAAATGTCTAACCGTGCTTTGCCACTATGGCGCCATGCGGTGAAAGAGAAGGCGGCTTGAAAAAATACGGCAGCCCATACGCGTCGGCTCGCTCGCTCGGAATGTGTTCGCGTACTGCCGCGGTGTGGTATCCAAAGCACCCACGAAAAGGGTACGAAGCTCACCCAGATCGTTTTTCAGGAGTGCGGATCCGTTTTATGAGAGTTTGATGTGGCATTACTCGTGACTACTTCTTTCGAAGACAACTTCACTCAATTCCCAATAAATCTATGCCCGGTCGTTTGTTGCCGTTCTGAGAAGACTCCAATAAAGATATCTCAACAGCACTTCAGTGGACTGCCTTCAGTACATTTCTCTCATCGGGCAGGATGAGGAGAAAACATTTTTCTTCAAGTTCACCCAATAAATTACTTCTTTGTGTCAAAGGGACTCAGAAAAAATTCGGTGTTTTTACTGGTTTCACAGCACCTGATTTAAACTGTATTTCTATGCAATCTTTACTGCCATATGTGTTATCCTCTACTTGTTTGTTGAAAGGGATTTCATATCCACGGCACATTTCACAGAGCACCATTCCCTAGCATTTTACGTCTCCCTGGCGCCCACAGTAGCAGTGTTGTACGACTTAGTGGGTCATGACGAGAACACTAAACTTTGTTTATTATGACAGAACCTAACGTATGGAAGCTCACTCATTTGAATTACACCCTAGATTACATCTCTTGTTCATTATAATAATTTATTAGTTCTGTGCTCCTCCTGCTACTAAGCACCCGTGTTTGTTTGACGGTAAACAAACACCCGAAGAAGGGGCACAGACCCTCGTCAAGCCCAATCCTTTGAGGCTTTTTGTCTGTGCCCCGGACACCTCTAAGTCTTGATTGAATGCCTTGTCTTCTCTGCTTGTGGAGGTTAGAATCCATGTTTCTAAGGCAATTAAAACCTGCAACTGCCTTCTCACCCTCATACTGAGGTCTCCTTATCGACGATACTAATGTAATCACAAGCGTTACATACAAGGCATGCTTGAGCGTGCCTTGAATGTCGCTGAAGAAGGTTTCTGTGCTAATATCGTTGTGTCCTAACCGGAGACACAAGTTAGCTGCACACGGGATGGGAGAGTGCGTCTTTTAGGAGGGTAAAAAGCTTCAGGAGGTTATATAGGGCGAGCACCTTGAAAAAAGCACAGCCACGTGCGTGCGTGCGTGTGGTCACGTGCGCGTGTGCCTGTGTGTGCGCGTGTGTACGAGGGCGTGCGCGTGTGCGTGTATGCCTGTGTGCACGTGTGGGCGTGTGTGTGTGTGCGTGCGCGTGTGCGTGTGTGTGTGCGTGCGTGCATGTCTGTGTGTTTCTGTGTTGGAACGCGTGCGCGCCTGTGTACGTGTGTGTGTATGTGTGCGTGCGTGTGTGCCAGGGCGTGCGCGTTTGCTTGTATGCCTGCATGCGTGTTGTGCGTGTGTGTGCGTGTGTGCGCGCGTGTGTGTGCGTGCGCGTGTGCGAGTGTGTGTGTGTTTGTGTGCGTACGTGTGCCAGTGTGTGCGTGCGTGTGTGCGTGCGTGTGTGTATGTTTGTTTGCGCGCGTGCGTGCGTGCTTGTGTGTGTGTGTGTGTGTGTGTGTGTGTGTGTGTGTGTGTGCGTGTGCGCGTCCGCGCGTTCGTGTGTGCGTGTGTATGCATGTGTGTATGTGCGTGTGTGTGTGCGCGCGTGTGCGTGCGTGCACATGCGTGCGGATGTGTGTGCATGTGTGTATATGTGCGTGTGTGTGCGTGTGCCCGTGCGCGTACGTGCGGAAGTGTGCGTGTGAGTGCGTGTTTGTGTGTGCACGTGTGCGGTGTGCGTGCGTGTGTGAGTGTGCGGGTGTGTGCGGGTGTGTGTGGGTGTGTGTGTGCGTGTGTGCGTGCGTGTGTGTGCGTGTGTGCGCGCGCTTGTGCGCGTGCATGCACGTGCGTATGTGTGTGTGCGTGTGCGTGTGTGTGCGTGTGGGTGTGTGTGCTTGCAAGCGTGCGTGCGGGCGTGCGTGCGTGTGTGTGGGTGTGGGTGTGTGCGCGCGTGTGTGTGCGCGTGCGCGTGTGCGTGTGTGGGTATGTGTGTGTGCGGGCGTGTGTGAGTGTGTGTGCGTGTGTGCATGCGTGTGTTTGCGTGTGCGTGCGCTCACGTGTACGCTTGCATGCGCGCGCATGCGTGCGTGCGTGTATGTGTGTGTGTGTGGGCGCGCGTGTGTGAGTGTGTGTGCGTGTCTGCATCCGCGTGTTTGCGTGTGCATGCGGGCGCGTGTGCGTTTGCATGCGCAGGCGCATGCGTGTGTGGGTATGCGTGTGTGTAAGCTTGTGCGTGTGCATGTGTGCGTGTGCGGGTGTGCATGTATGTATGGGTGTGCGTGCGGGCGCGTGTGCGCGCGGATGCGCGTGCGCGTTCTTGCGTGTGTGTGGGTACGTGTACGTGCGTGTGAGGGTGTGCGTGAGCGTACACGTGTGCGTGTGTGTGTGCGTGCGTGTGTATGAGTGTGTGTACGCGCGTGAGCGTGTGTGTGTGTGCGTGCGTGTGCGTGCATGTGTGTGCGTGGGTGTGCATGCGTGTATGTGTGCCTGCATGCGCGCGTGTGTGCGTGCGTGCTTGTATGTGTGTGTGCGTGTGTGCGAGCGTGCGTGCTTGTGTGCGTGCATGTGTGTGTGCGTGTGTGTGTGCGAGTGCGTGCGTGTATGCGTGCGTGCTGTATGTGTGCGCGCGTGTGTGCGTGTGCGCGTTTGCGTGTGTGTGTCGTGTGTGTGTGTGTGCGTGTGTGTGTGTGCTAGTGTGTGTGTGCTAGTGTGTGTGTGCGTGAGTGTGTGCGTGTGCGGGTGTGCGTGCGTGTGTGTGTGGGCTTGCATGTGTGTGCGAGTGCGTGTGTGTGCGTATTCTTGTGCGAGTGTGTGCCTGTGTGTCTGTGCCTGTGCGCTTGTGCGCGTGCCTGGCCGTGTGCTTGCGTGCCCGTGCGCGTGCGTGGGTGTGCGCGGTTGTGTGCCCGTGTGCGTGTGCATATGCGAGTGCGAGCGTGCACGTGTGCGTGTGTGTGTGTGTGTGTGCATCTGTGTATGCGCGTGCGTACGTGCGCACGTGTGTCTTCATGCGTGCGTGCGTGCTTGTATGTGTGTGTGCGTGTGGGTGTGTATGCGTTCCCGCGTGCGTGCGAGCGTCCGTGCTTGTGCTCGTGCGTGTGTGTATGCGTGCGTGTGTGTGTGCTTGCGCCTGCGTGCGTGTGTGTGGGTGTGCACGTGTGATTGCGTCTGTGGGTTTGTGTGTGTGCGTGCGTGCGTGCGTGTGTGTGAGTGTGTGTGTGCGAGTGCGTGCGCGTGTACGTGTCTGCGTGCGTGCTGTATGTGTGCGCATGCGCGTCTGCCTGTGTGTGCACGTGTGCTCGCGTGTGTATGTGTGTCCGAGTCTGTCTGTGTGTGTGTGTGTGTGTGCGTGTGCGCGTGTGCGTGCGTGTGCGTGTGCACGTGCATGCGTGCGCGCGTGTGTGTGTGTTTGTGTGTGTGTGTGTGTGTGTGTTTGTGTGTGTGTGTGTGTATGTGTGTGTGTGTGTGCGTGCGTGTGTGTGCGTCCATGTGCGCATGTGCGCGTGTGGGTGTGTTTCGCAGGGTGACAGCAGAGAAGAGTCATCCTGATGTGCTAGCTCGGGCACGGCCGCTCGATGGAAACAATGTCCGGCCTGCCGAATCGCGCGTCCGCAAGGGTGAGTGCGTGACTGCGGAGTTTACAGTTGCGGCCGCTACTTTCGGCGGGGGCGCCCCACATCGGTGACGGCTCACTCGGCTCCCGCTTCGGAGCGCATTCGGAGTTGCCGGGATCATCGCGCATGAAAACGGCTTCAACTGACGTCCTGTCTCACGTGTTTAGTAATACTGTTACCACTGACCGGAAAGATGACTCTCCAATCTCAAAAAACGTGATCTCATTGGAAGCCGTTAATAATTGGTAATCGCGGTTTACAACGGCTGCGATGACGCCGCCGCTTCAGCAGCAGGTTCATGCCACACGATGTTTGGGAAAACGGCTGAGCAGCCTGTTGCAATGCGAATTTGGCGTAAACATTTCTTTAGATGTATGATCTGAAATGAAACTATGACTATGCCAAAATATTTAAGCTATACATAAACGAAATTTAAAAACAGACGTATTTTAAGCTTGATCATCCTAGTCTGAGTTAGCTAAGGGCTAAAGCTGTCGCTCCGTGCAAGTAATATGGCTCAGAAATCCAAATATTATGACTCAACAGTACTATTTACAAAAAAAGGTGTCCTTGTGGCACGACCTTCCCGACGGGGTGGAAAACAAGAGCGGGGTATAAAACCAGGCACTGTGTTTTGTTTAAAGCGACGACGAGAGGCTTGCTTTGTTCAACGTTTAAATTGAAGTAATGAAACACAAAAGTCAGGGCTGGGACGGAGTGTCCCACCAAAAAGAACCACGAAACAATTGTGATGACAATAAAGACGACGGTCACTATTGTGTGCATACAGTCTCGGTGCGGCCTTGCGAGTATAAAGCTTCCATGTAGTATTTTATTTGATCACATTCACAGTTACATCCCCCCCCAAACACACACACAGAAATTAAATACCAAAGTTAAATTACCCATCCGGGGTGGCTCAGTGGCTATGGAGTAGTGCTGCTGATCCTAAGGACGTTTGGTCGATTCCCCGCTGCGGCGGCCGCTTTTCTAATGCAGGCGAAAAACGAAAGCGCCTGTGTTCGAGATTTCGGCGCACGATAAAGATCCCCAGGTGCCCAAAATTAAGCCGGCGCCCTCCACTATGGCACGCCTCACCGCTTGTGTAGCTTCGGCGCGTTAAACGTCACGATCAATCGAAATACAGAAGTTGCTGTTCGTCATAGACATTTATTTATCAATTTCTAAATTAATGCGACTTTTCACCTGTGACTTTGACACCTTGACCTGTGACTAGTAGCAAGAATATTCGGTGGCGAAACGTACTTTTCTATCAAAAATTGGCGGCGATGTGCACTATATGCAAGGTGCGGTAGAACGCCCATATATATACCATGACGGGGAGTGTCAGTTTCTGCGTCCTTAAAAAAGGCAGGCTTAGCTAGCTATGCGCTAGCTATGCGACTTTGTCCCCTTCGAGCGACATCCATGCATGTAGGGCAGTGAGGAAACATTTGCAGGCTTCTTTGTGACGCCATGTTTTTACGCCTCGCAGATTGCCAGCTTAAGTAGTGTGCCAGGAGCAGGAACCCACACAACCCAGTCTTACAAAATGTTAAGTGTTCCTAAGAAAACTACTGAGGTCAATGCTTGAAACTGCACTGTTGGTGTACCCAAAACACCTTTCGGACCAACCCTCCGGTTAAGTGAAGTTTTTCCTTCTCTTCCTCCTGCTATGCTGCCCCACAAAGTTATACTGCTTGTAAGTTATACTGCAAAGTTATACTGCTTGTGGTGAACCCCCTTGAGAATTGATTTATAACTTTGCTACACGGGCTTTGATGCTTCACTACTTTCTCACAATTGCGTTCGGTATAAAGAAAATGTGCGACATGTAAACAATTCCATACGAATGCCCCCGGAAGTCGTTTAAAGAGGTGTCACTGTATCGGAAAATATAGCAAGCATGGAGGTCCTTTTAAACGTCGCCTAAATTTTAACCCGTTAATAATTTGTGGTAGTTTAACGCTAATAACATGTCTTGCTTCTTAATTTTTGATAATCAAGCAGATAAATTACAAAAAAAATCCCAGGTCCTATTAGCGAAAACTTTAACAACAAAAGTAAAGGAAGAAGAGGAAAAATGTGGTCACAGTTGTAATACGCGCCGCAAGAAGCGGGCGGTACGTCACAGAATGCGACATTTTTCAGATATTTACATCTCGCAATTAAAAAGAGGCTGTGATCCTCCCTGTTCGTTTTTGATGATCACACTATTTGTGAAATATCAACAGAAGAATGGTTCAACCCATTTCTAATAAAAACAACACAATGACGCGCCAACCATCACATGCACAATCCTTGAAAAATGCTGAAGAAATGAGCCGCCTCGAGCGGGACGCTTTCAAAACGCCGCATTCTGCTAAGTCGCGCTGCGAGGAAACGAAATGAAGTGCTCTGACCAACAGCACTTAAAAACTGACCCCGCGACTACTTTGGAAATGTCGATTATGTTCAACGCTCACAAGTCATCCCATAATTAAAAATTACACCATCTTCCCACATAGGAACCCTCAGGGGATGCAAAGTCATGCAATCTGGATCAGCTACTCGCCGCTGGCGTTTCAAAGCGGCTTCTCGTTCTCGAAGCGAGGAATCCGCTGCTCGACGCTGCCGTTTACGTTCGGCGTCGCGAGCTCTCCTCTGTGCAGCGTTGTCTTCGGAGGTGCTCACGGTTCTGACAGCGTGATGGCTGGCGCTAGTTGAAGGTGTGCCAGCCAGTTCGCTGACGGAATCTTTGGCATCCATTTCCAGTCACCGGACGGCGCAATACCGAAGAAGCAACTGTGTGGAGCGCGGACCGGGTTTATTTGCAGATCAGAGGGAGTGCAGAGGAGGAGAAGCGCTCATGCGCGTGATTGGACAGCTTGTGTGAAGAGGGGAGAGGAGCAGCGCGCATAGCGCACAGGTGGTGTGGAGAGGAGGAGGCGGGAGAGTGGTGTTATCACAGGTGGTGTGGAGAGGAGGAGAGGTGCGGACGCCGGACGACGGAGGGTCTTGGCCCTTGGACGGAGGGTCTTGACGGACGGTTCTTGGCCCTTATTCTGTGTCAATTGGAAAATCCGTGAAAACGCTCGGTGGTATTTTTTCTCAGCACATGTCATGGAACGACCATGTGAAAGAACTAAGGTTAAAAATTAATCCGAACGGTTGGCATCTTAAATCGGAATCACCATTTTTTGCCTAACACAGTTAGAAAGCAATTATACCATGCTCTGTTTAACTATAGCTTGAGGTATTGCATGCTGGTGTGGGGAAACACTACTGAAATAAATATACACAAGATGACTGTATTACAAAAAAGAGCGCTGCTAATTATTGAAAATGTACATTATCTAGAACACACCGCTCCAATCTTTAAAAACATCGAATCACAGATTGATATGGACTCACCAAAGCGCCATGAATGGAAAATTCGAGTTGTTTTTAAAGCAAACCACATACACATACCCGTTTCTTCAACAGTCACCATGGGAAGTTCCATTTTCCCGCACAAATTATGGGAAAAAAAGATTAGATCACGATTTGCCTACAAAACTAAATTATTTTCACTCAAAAGAAGTTGACATTACGAAACTGAACGCAAAGAAAACCGTCGAAATGTTCCTTTAAAAAGTGCTTGTGACTATCTTTTGTTTTTAGTGTTTTATTTCAATGCCATATCATATTGCTTAGTATGTTTTTCAATGTATGTTTTAATGTTTTAATGTACGTTTGCTTCTGTGACTGCATTGTGTCCACTGACGATGGGTGTCCGGAGCCCCGGCAGGCCGCAAATGAGCGGCTTTTTCTTCGGCCCCCTTTTTTCGCTGTACTTTTTGGAGCGAAAAATAAAACTGATTGATTGATTGATTGATTGATTGATTGATTGATTGATTGATTGATTGATTGATTGATTGATTGATTGATTGATTGATTGATTGATTGATTGATTGATTGATTGATTGATTGATTGACTAAGATATGCTTTGCATCTAAAAAAAACGGTGTAATCTTTTGCGGCCACTCGTCTACGCGGGTAGCAGCACTTCGAAGCAGCTTTCGCGGCCGGACGCCACCGCGTTCCTTTCACCGATGACCAGCTCTAGAGCCGACGCTGTGGCGGTAAAGGAAAGTAGCGCCGTACCGACGGAGAAGCACATTCGGCTGACCGGACCTTGTTTCCATCGTGTGGCCGTGGCTCTGGCCTATTGGCGGTGAGCGCGACCACGGGCGGCGCTGCTAAGCGCACCTCCGTAAGGTCCCTCAAATTACTAAGGTAGCGCCAACTGCTCCCTCCTTCTCCGCTGTCCTCCTCTTTTTTCTTTCCCCTCACCCGCGGTGCCGCGGTCCCTTTAACTCTGTGACAATGCCGCCATTTTTGTTCGCTGCTTCAGAGCAGACGCCCTCGCAAGGCTTCGGGCCGCTCGCTGCAGTTTTTTGTGCAGTTTCCTCTTGTTTTCGCGCCGCAATCGCTCTTTGGTAGCATTTATAGGATTTCTAGAGCCCCGTTTCACCAACACGCACTGAGTGAGGGTGTTTCTTTTTATATTTTTGTCTACAAGGGGATATTTGCGGGGTGGATGCCGCTGGCGCATACGCACAGTGCGGTTTTTGTTTACGTGTGCGGATTGCTGTAACATCTCAGGATAGCTCGTGAATGCGAAAGGGTCGAGCGTGGACATTTCAAACTGCTCAGTTCAGAGGTCGGCGAACTCACTCATGAGTCCACTCACTCAGACTCATTTGGACTCAAACTCACGCGTGAGTTTGAGTTTGAGTGAGCGCGAGGCTAGTCTGGCATGGTGAGTTTGAGCTTGAGTGAGTTTGAGCCGAGTGATCCCTACTGAGTTCGAGTCCGATTGAGTTTGAGTACGCCTGAGACCTAGTGAATTCTGAGTCCATTTTGAGTTCTGAGTACATTTTGAGTTTGAGTCCATTTTGAGTTCTGAGTACATTTTGAGTTTGAGTCCATTTTGAGCTCTGAGTGCATTTTGAGTTTGAGTCCATTTTGAGTTCTGAGTACACTTTGAGTTTGAGTCCATTTTGAGTTCTGAGTACATTTTGAGTTTGAGTTCATTTTGAGTTTGAGTCCATTTTGAGTTCTGAGTACAATTTGAGTTTGAGTCCATTTTGAGTTCTGAGTACATTTTGAGTTTGAGTCCATTTTGAGTTTGAGTCCATTTTGAGTTCTGAGTACAGTTTGAGTTTGAGTCCATTTTGAGTTCTGAGTACACTTTGAGTTTGAGTACATTTTGAGTTTGATTACATGTTGAGTTTTGAGTACATTTTGAGTTCTGAGTACATAGGAGTTTTGAGTCCATTTTGAGTTTGAGTACATATGACTAGCCTAGCAGGCAGCTATGGTTGGCGGTTAAGTTTCATGCGTCACTGTGGGCTCGGAATTCAGGTTCCCTGCGGGTACGGCACCAATCGCGATCTGCATGATCGGTTGGGAGGGAGGGGGTGTCTGATTTTTTTTAGTTTCTTGTTGAATTTTCATGGCCATAAGCACTTGCTGTATACCTAATTTTCGCGGCTGGGCGCGTGAGTGATAATTGACTGGTGAGGTCATAGAAAAAGGGTTGTCTTAACTTTTCCTCCTGATGGATCTACTAAGAGCGTGGGAAAGGGTGGTGGGAAAGCACACGGCGGCGCTGGCGTGCTGGTTGTTCGCCAGCTTCTGTTAACGGCTTGATATACTAGGGGTCACAAAGGAAGAGGTGAGAGCCGGGCGAAATGGGAGCGGGGGCTGTCCTTTCTGCTGTTTCAAATGAATTAGCTGAAATGACGGGGCAGCACCCCTTAAGAAGGAATAATGACCACATTAGATTGGGGGAAAAGTGAAACTGATGAGGCTAAGGCATGTAAGGTATCATATGAAAGGTCCGGATTAACGGAATCAAGCGGGGTAAATAAAAACATGCTTCCTGATTGTAGTCATCAGGCAGTCATAATGAGTCATAGATTGGGTTAAAATTCAAAATGACGCTGCGAGGGCATGTGGGGATTCAAATTCAAGGTCTCGATGTGGGGAATCATACGGGACGAAAATGAGTTATGGATATATCATGACGTAGTCATGGTGAGTCATAGATTCGGTTAAAATTCAAGTTCATGACGCTAGGGCATGTGGCGTATCAAATTAAAGGTCTCGATGAGGGTAATCAAGTGCTTCCTGAATATTATCATGACATAGTCAAAATGGGTCATAAATTAGGTTAAAATTCACAATGATGCCACTGGGTGTCCGGGGCATCAAATTGAAGGTTCCGATAAGGGAAATCACGTGAGCAAAAATGTGGTAGGGCTATATCATGAGAT